>NC_142118.1:20442500-20777500 GCF_056152115.1 Neolamprologus brichardi | reverse complement strand
TGGTTCAGCAAATATCCATTTAGTCTAAATGAATCCATATAACACAGACCTGTTAAAATGTACAGTAAATTATATTGACATTTATTATTAATAATGTGATTCAAACAAAGGGATGATCTATAGTGTGTGTTGTGGTATTTAGATACAGAAATAGAAAACGTTCCGTGTCTACCTTAAGTTGGAATCCAAAAACCATCAGGTTTGACCCAGAAATGCCGATCACGGACCAGCCAATGAGAGGAAAACAGATCAATAATGTATTTTTGACCAAAGCCTTAAAAATTGAAAATATTGTTACAAAAAAAAAAAATCAATGCATTGGTTGGTGTAGGAGAAGCATGATCATTAATCTCTCAGAGCTGACTCACTGTGACCTGGCTTGAACCAGTGAAGGAGGGCTGACTAATGCTGACGTCAAAACCTGCAGTCAAGGTAAGAGAATAACTTTTGCCACCAGCTTTGAAAGTTCTCCTTCCAGTCACCACCATCCTTTTGTATCTCATGGTTCAGTCAATTGTACAACAAAAGCACCAACAAAAACAAAAAACTGTGGCTTTGTTCAAAATTTCTAGAATTCATCACACAATATGAAAACACATCCACATCTACAAGTCTTTCTCCAAACATGAAACAGTGTCCCCATGATAATCAGCCATGCTATTATAATCCTAAATTGTGTTTAAGTCAGTGTGTGGCTAATTGTTATTATTTTTCATTGTGTTTGTGTGTTTTTGTAACTTGATTATACCTTTGTTTAATCATTTGACTGTCATCACTTTGACGTTTGTTGTCATTGCACAATTATACTTTGTACAATGGCACATTGACATTCTGGTACTGTCCCACATTGGTGCTAAAAGAAAGACAAGCAAATCACAACAATACTATATACAATATAAAATGTAAAATACGTCCAATAGACATAGTATGCATAGTCGAGAGACACATTTGTGTCTTTGGTTTTCTTCTTTTTTTGTTTAGAAAGGTTTGAGTCTGCCAGGCACTCCCACAGGCATCCCAGCTGTCACAGGGTGAGAGGCTGGGTACACCTTGAGCAGGTTGACAGTCTATCACAGGGCTAATTAACTTCTACTTCTTCTTTTGGCTGTTTCCTTTAGAGATCGCCACAGTGGATCATCTGCCTCCATCTCAGCCTTTCCTTACCACCCTCTTCTGTCACACCAGCCCTCTGCATGTCCTCCTTCATTACATCCTTCAGTCTTCACTGTGCTCTTCCTCTTTTCCTCTTGCTTGGCAGCTCCATATTTGACATCCTTTGTCAAATAAAGTATATTCACACTACCCTCTTCTGTAAATATCAAAACCTACTTAACCTTGCCCCTCAAACTTTGACTTCAAACTGCTAAACCTGAGCTGTCCACTCAGTTTTAATCCTGTCCATCCCGGTCACTCCCATTGAAACTCTTATCCTTTTCAGCTTTGCCCGCTGCAGCTCAGTCTCCTGTCAGTGACACTGTCTCCAAAAAAATTACTTCAGCAGGTCTCACTACTATCTTGAAAACCTTCTCTTACGCTCTTGCTGGTATCCTTCTGTCATAAATCACCGCTGACACTCATCATCCCAAATATTCTCGGCAGATGGCCGCCCCTCCCTGAGCCTGGTTCTGCCGGATTCTTCCTGTTAAAAGGGAGTTTTTCCTTCCCACTGTCACCAAAGTGCTTGCTCATAGGGGTCATATGATTGTTGTTTTATTCTCTGCATGTATTATTGTAGGGTCTACCTTGCCATTTACTATAGTTTAAATACAATATAAAGTGCCTTGAGGCCATTGTTGTTGTGATTTGGTGCTGTATAAATAAAATCGAATCTCCACCCACTCCATCCTGCACTCTCTTCTTCATCTTTTTCTTTGGACGTGTGACTCTGTGTTTGCATCTGCAACAGATTTATTCTGTCTCACTTCTACTGATATTCATTCCTGTACTCTTCAGAGCACACCTCCACCTCTCCAGGCTTTCTTCAACCTGCTCTTTACTCTACAGATCATAAAATCATCTGCAAACATCATCGTCCACTCCTGCCTGCCCTCAACTATCAACCTGTCCATCACCATCGTAAACAAGAAGGGGCTCTGAGTCAATCCGTAATGTAATCCTCACCTTCACCTTGAAGCCTGTCACCACCTCACCACCATCCCACTGTCCTCAGACATATCCTGCACCACCCTCAAATCCTTCTCTGTAACTTCAAAAATGATAAGAAATTGATAAGAAAACAATAACTCTACTTGGAACTATAAACATCTTTGCCTGGTCCAACAGCAATCTATTTGATAAATGTTGAGATATTTTGGTCTAAACCAAAGTGGTGAATCAACCAACATTCCCACCCATGGAGCGAATGTCTTTAATCATCCTGCCTCTGAGGCTTTTTATGTTAAATTTGTGCAATTGTTGGACCAGTTTCACCCACGGATTAATACACATTTGGTGTTCTAGTGGGTATTTCCGGCAGCATTGCTCAATGATGCCTTTTTAATAGCCTTTGGAATGCCACAGAAGAATTAGATCTCTCAGAATTGGGATGCACAAAGAGTATTTTTCTTTAGGAAAATCATTTCTTTGTTGGTTTTGTTTCATATTTACCAGTGACAATATAAATGATCATTCATTCTTTAACTAAAAAGCAGCAGATAAAGCATCCCTGCTTATATCCTGCCATTCGCATATTTAAAAACAGTTTGTTCCAGATATTAACAAAATCATCTACTGCTGTATTTCCAGGTTTAGGACATATAGACACACATTTGGTCGCACTGACTTTAATCTCTACGTTGTTTTCTCTTAAAATTTACCTAACATGTTAAAAGCTGTACAGCAGCCTTTGGAAAGATTTAATCCTGAAGAAAACACATGGAAAAGACTTTTTTCCCTTTCCCACCCACAGCACAGAACACAGTGCTAAATCCACTGGATGCATTTCCTGTGAGTTACACACACACACAGATATATTTACACACAATGCATTGGCTTCTTCTGCTAAACAAAATGATGTGGGAGGCGAGATACGTGGCCAAGTCAGTCCTCCCTGCATCTGCTGCTGCAGGAGGAAACACAGAGGTACGTAAATGTGTGATTTCATGTGGTCTTTTATGTCCGAGGATTATGGAAAACATCTATTTGCATCTCTGTGGGTTTCTTCCCTCCCTCAGGACTGCAGGGACCTCAAGTACAGAACAAAAGACAAATATCATGAGATCAGTGTCACCATCCCACGTCTGAACAATCACCACTGACTCTCCAACTGCTCGGCCTCATGTTCCTGTACTCCACGCATACGCAGCACGGATGGAGGAGGAGGAGGACGCTGTTGTTGATTGCAGCCTTTTGACTGAATCAGCATAAACACACTGATGAGGGGAATCCTTCACGCTGCTTTACGTAAGTGGTCTTGTTAGAGATGTTGTCGCACATCCTCTCTGTACAGCAACAAGAACCTCCACAAACAGCCTCTGACACATTTGCACTAATTCAGTCAGAAGCGATCAGCCATGTTTTTCTTTTCTTTTCATTTGCATTTGTAGAAATTTCCAGAGTTTCTGCACTTTTAACCTCAAACCACCAAGATTTCATACAGGAATTCTTTCTCACTGACTCTGTTTGTGCTAACTGCAACTTTACTGTTTCCTTCATCTACGGCAGGTATGATACAATGTTTTTCTGTTCAGTAATTATAGTTTTAATGCAAAAACTAGTTAATCTAATTTGTCACATTGGACATTAAGTGTCTGCCACACGGTTTCTGCAACATTTAATTCTTCTAGTCTTGCTCCGTTTTTCATAGTTCTCTCCTTAATTGCAAATTTACAGTCTGCTGCTGAAACCAACAATAATCTTCTTTTAAACTCTGATAAAATTAAGGTCACCGCGTCAGGTAAATTATTCAGCCCACAGTTCATATTCAAACGTTTTGATGTTATAAAACTGAAACTATTAACTGTTTCTCAGAAATATGTTTAGGATTCTGGTTGGATAGCAGACTCACAAAAAAAGGAACCAATCAGCTTTCCTTTCTGCTATGACGAAGATCGTTGTGAGATGAAGAGTGGACTTGATTTAAAACAAAGAAACATAATGCTTTTTAGCAGAGGTTTCTATATTAGACAATAACCTATAACAATTATACACTACCAGTCACAATTCTGGACACACCTCATTTAATGGTTTTTCTTGACTATTTACATTGTACATTCTCACAGAAGACACCAAAACTATAAATGAGCACATATGGAATTATGTAGTAAACAAAAATGTGCGAAATAACTCAAAATATGTTTTATATTTTTGATTCTGTGATTACTGCTTTGCACACTTTGGGCATTCTTTCAATAAGCTTCATGAGGTAATCACCTGAAATGGTTTTCCAACAGTCTTGAAGGAGTTCCCAGAGCTGCTGAGCATGTGTTGGCCCTTTTGCCTTCACTCTGTGGTCCATCTCATCCCAAACCATCTCGACTGGTTTTAGGTCAGGTGATCGTGGAGCCTAGGACATCTGACACAGCGCTCCATCACTCCCCTTCTTGGTCAAACAGCCCTTACACAGCCTGGAGGTGTGTTTGGGGTCATTATCCTGTTGAAAAATAAATGAGGGTCCACTAAACGCAAAGCAGATGGAATGGCATGTCACTGCAGGATGCTGTGGTAGCACACCACCTCCTCCATGCTTCATGGTGGGAAACATGCATGTAGAGAAAAGGCCAAGGGTTTGCAGCGCTGTCAACAAAGCCAAGAGTGACTACTTTGAGAAATCTAAAATGTAAGAGTTGGGGGGGGGGTAATCAATTTTTTCTTAATTAATTCGTAATTCTTCATAATTCCAAATATCTTGCTTCATGTAATTGATATATCTATAATCTAGAAAGTAGTAAAAACAAAGAAAAACCATCAAAAGGCGTGTCCAAACTTTTGACTGGTAGTGAATATTATAATAGTAATAATATCTTGCAACTTACTTCAACAGTCAGTGCCCCTTGTCAGTTTCTGTAAAAGGTCAATACTTTTGGTCAAAATTGTGGATTCTGAATGTTATCAAAAAGTATCATGACCTGGGAACAACCCGAGTGTTGGTGTTGAGATGAGGTTTGAGATGATGTCATTTGTTTAATATGTGAACTTTGCCACCAAACATATTCACTGACAATGAAGCAACATGAAGAAAAAATGCAGTGACATTACTAATGTCCTTCTACGAGCAGGACCCACCACTCGGCAGTGATCTTAACACATGTCTGGAAAATTGAAGCATTTTCTAAAATAGTTTACATTTTATTGTTGAATACGATTTAAAAACTACATGTATGGGTTCAGCAGTCAAATCCAGTCAAATCAAAGATAAGAAACATAAAAACAGTTTAATGACTTTGCCACAAAATACAGTTTTAAAACACTCTGATTTTAATTCAGGATTCTCTGCATAATATGTCTGTCTCTTGAAACATCCATACTTCACCAATGCGGAAGTAATTTGCAAAAATCAGACAGCAAAACAAATGTGTTTCAGCACCTGAGACTAAAGCAGGGATGGGAACAATATTGAGATTCTCATCCCAATTTCAAAGCAAATTAGTCTCTGTTGAAAAGCATGCTGGGTTAATCCTGCTTGTCCCACGTCGCTGCTGCAAAAAGGAGATTCTTAATCTCAAGAGTTTCACTTCCTGATTAAAAAAGTTAAACCAAAAAGCATCGAAAATGAGCTTCCTCTGTTTCCACAGCCACCAGTAAACACGAGCATTAGTACAACTATGGTTTAAAATTCTCTTTATGACATGCGTGAATATGAGTTTTCTTCTTTGTTTCTATTTTATTTTATGCATATTTCTGTAAATATGGTGCAAAATGTCCAATTTTTGGCATTTTGCATCATAGGCTCACCCCCGGTAACATTTTCGTGCCGGTTTGTTGACTTTTTTGAGTAACTCCTGGTAACAAACAGACAAACCAATCACGTAGCCTCCTCAGCAGAAGTACAAACACCCCCTTTCTTTATCATACAATTATTACAATATATAAACATTGTTATAGCTTCTCTAGGGAACTTTTTTTGTTTGTTTTTTTCAAACACATTCCCTATTTATTGTGGAAAGGTGTATAATGAACATTTGTCACATTTCCCAAATGATATTTCTGTCTTTAATTCAGTATTAAATAAACTATTAAAATTGGTCCTTGGAGCTAAAACTCATACATTCTGTCCTCTAATTGTGAAAACGCGATTATATTTCTAAAAAACTTTGTTCTTCTACGACTGATGGGCAAGAACTAGAAGCGGAATAACTACTGTGAGGAATCTGACACTTTCAATACCAAAATCGCACACACTCTACAGCCTTGGCCAAACAAAATTCCAGTTTATCGACTGCAGATTAGCAGGCTGTTCGTTCAGTATCTCTGACAACTTTTAAAAAATCTCCACTGAAGTCAGTCAAAAATGATCAGCTTCTTTGCCCTTCGGTCTTAAAATCTGGAGCCAAAGTCTAAATCTTCCTCAACTTCTTCAAAATCGTCTTCATCAACCGCCACACCTGAAACGCACACAAAGATGTTGAAGTCACCTCATGTACCAGTAAGAGTGACGTCAGACTCAACTTATTTGTGCTGAAACTTCAGTGTGATTTTTAATGTGCTCAGGTCAATGATTTTAGTCCATGTGAGGATTTTGTTTTGTTTTCCAACTATTTAAAATGTGTATATAACCACGTTAACGACATACCGCAGCAGAAGCTGATGTTTCTCAGTGTGTCGGCGAGGTCATCGATATCGATGATGAAGTGGCTCATACTCTCATAACCGAGCTCTGGAAGCTCCAACTTCGAGGCTCTCGCCATCGCCGCCATTCTGTAAACAAACGCAGAGACTTCATAACGAGACTCGAACATTTCAGCTGCAAAAGTTTGCTCCCCTTTAAAAAAAATACAAAAACCTGAAATCTCATGTAAAGAGATGCATTGCATAAGACTAAACTGCTACGTCTGCAATAAAAGTGAAGCATTGTACTTTGTGTTAATTTATTTTCAAAAGCCTAACCCAATAAAACATTTAAAATGTCACCTTACTGTAAGCCTGAGTTTTAACATGGAAATTGCAGAAAGCAAGAAAGTGAATTTATGAGTTTATTGCAGATAAAAAGTAACTGCACATTTTTAAGAAAATGATCATAATGGTCATAAATTAAATGAATTATTCTTACTTGAAGGGTAAATACCACATGAGTAAAACGACAACAAAACAGTAAAGAATTTATTCATGTTGAAGCATTTTAAACTCACATCAAACTCACACAAACAAACACTTAACAATCCCTCAGACTTGCTGCTTGTAATAACAGAGTATATCAGTACTGGCATACTATAGATATTCTCACCTTTTATATACAGGTCAATATTAAAAATAAGACATGCTCAGTCGTGTTAAACTCATTTTTCTTTAGTTGCTTCTAATCTGCAGCCAGTGTTGGATCAATAAAACCAGCGCTAAGTATTTAATCAGGCAGACTTCCATCTCAGAGACTGATGCCGATTTCAAGTAAAAGGCGAAATGTGACTCGATCTATCAGCAAAGCAAACGCACGCTGACCTCCAGGTATCCCCGCGTGGCTGCTCACTGACTGCAGCATTGTTGGGTGTTTCGATCTCGTGGCCACAGCAGGGTCTTCTGTTCCACAAGTAATTGTCAAACATCTGACAGAGAGGGAACGACTGTTGGGGAAGGTTAAGACAGTACAAAATCTACACTGTATATATAAATCAATTAATTTTGTATCAATCACTATAAATTGATTTTTGAAGTGAGCTGTCTCTGCGTTCTGCTCATTTTTGCTCTTTTTATTGGTCGTTCTTGTTGTGCTTTGCAAAAGCAAATGCTTTTTCCAGGGGAGACGCCTTTGAGAAGCATGTTTACGCAAACATTTCAGCTACAAAAGTTTGTTTTCCTTTTTAAAAAAAAGGAGCATGTTCACCTCAAACGGAGCAGTGTGGAGAAGCTGTGGAGAACTTTATGCTGCCTATAACATCGTTCAGCATGGTGGTGGTTCAGTGATGTTTTGGGGAAGAATATCCATGGAGGGATGCACAGACCTCTACAGGCTAAGCAACGGCACTTAGGTATCGGGATGAAACCCTTGGACCCATTGTCAGACCCTACACTAGTGCAGTGGCAGAAGCATACAGTTGATTCCTGGAGGATGATGGAAGTGACACTGTCCCCCATGTTGACCTAAATCCAATAGAACACATCTGGGACATGCATCAGTCCATCCAGTGGTGCCAGGATGCACCACAGACTGTCCAGGACCTCAACGATGCCCTGGTGCAGATCTAGGAGGAGATCCTCCAGGTCACCATCCGTTGTCTCAATAGGTGCATGCCTTGACGCTGCTATGGAGGTATACAGGCATGTGGGTGGCTTACAAACTACTGAGTACCACCTTAAGTTTCTGCAATGAAATTTCGGCAACACTGACTTTCTTCACTTTGATTTTCAAGATGTCTTTGAATTCAGCCCTCTGTAGATTGATGATTTTTTTATTCCCATCAAACAACGCGGCATCCTTTCATTCCTAACACATTACTCGGTCTATATCAGTGTAGATTGTTGAGCGATTTAATGTGGGAGGTCATATCAGTGAAATGATTGAACACCTTAAGGTTGGAAAGCTTTCCACCTATGACCTATGAAAATGTATTTGTGAGACACTTTTTACAGGACTCCATCTAGACTGAAGATGGCTGGGTTAAAAATTAAGGTTTGATAAACTTCTCAGAGTAAAAAGTAAAATATTTGACATGCAAGATGGAAAGGTCACATTCACAATCAGGGCTTCATCAACGAGCACTTACTTTTCCAGTATGGCTTGGGCGCTCTGGTATTGGAGAAAAGTAGAAAAGTAGAAAAAGAAAAAAAGTTAATTACATTGTGCTTCGGTCATCTCTGCCAACAACATCTGTCACAAGTATTTGTCATAAACGTCACCATGCTAAATGAAAACATGGATTTTTTAACACTGACAGCTGCCAGAATGGCCTGATGGTGTTTACTACCTGCTTCCACTTGCTCTATCTTCTTTAACACCTGTTCTGGCATAAAACAGCGACACCTGAGGCTCAGACTTTCTGTCTCCTACAAACGCACCGGCAGACAAACACATTTTCCTCCGTGGAGACGCAGTGATGCAGACATCAGCAGTAAAGATGCCGAATTTAGTAACAACCTAAAATCGGGTCAGGGACACGTGGGTCATCCAACTGTCGGCTCTCAGGTTTTATGAACTTATTTCAGGTTTTAATCAGTCCTCAAAGTGTGCCATTAAACTTTTTTTCTCTATAAAAGAGCCTGAATATCTGTGTTGATACTAATACTTGGAGCTTATGAAAACACATTTACGTTAGTCCATCTACATTTTACAACATCGTATTTTGTGCTCTGTCCAAAGTGAAAGGCGTGAATATGATCTTTATTATTGACTTTTTTTCAGGCGGTAAAAACTGATTCAGGCAGTTGACTGAGAAAGTTGTAGCTGGATTAATTCTGACATAAATCTAGATTAGTGGAACTGATGTCTTGTAATGGTAAAATATTCACAAACAGGCAAAGTAGCCTGTTCTTTTAGTCCAGCTGAAAATACCATCATTGAAATTTTAGCTTCTGTTTGGTTTGAAATACTCATTTGACCACTGCCCCTTGGCAGGGTTCTTGAAAAATGCCAACCTGTTATGCTTTTACCCGTTCTGCCAGAATTTAATCATCATAGATGGGATGTTTCTGTCGTCTATCTGGATCTAGATAAGGGACAGACCTCCCTCTCTCTGGCTATGTCCACCAGCTCTTCTGGGAGAGAAACCATAGCATTCCCAAGCAAGCTGAGACAATTTCTCCAGTGTGTTATGAGTCTGGCCCAGGGTCTTCCTCCAGGACTTGCTCAAAACACCTTATTTAGGAGGCATCGAGGAGGCGTACTATCAGATTTTTAAACCACATCATCAGGTTATTTCTGATGTAACGAGTAGCATCTCCAGCCTGAGCTACTTACGCTATACTTAAGAGGTACGAACCTCCCACTGAGTTCTCACCTCTTAAAGATGAGGTCAACTGACTACATGAATACACTGAATGAACCAGGATTTTCCATGATTGATTATCTCTTCCCTGATGGCATGGATGTATTTCAAGATGATTCCAGAGTTCATTTGGCTCAGATTTTAAAAGGATGATTCAGGGTGCATGAGGCATCATTCTCACATATGGACTATTAAGAATCTTTGGCACGTGTTGGAGAAGACTTTACGAATCATCAGTACAAGATGTTGGTTAAAAATTAACACCACTGTGGACGGAAAATGAAAAACGCTGTAACCATGCCTTAATATATCGAAACAATACCTTGATGACTGCGTGCTGTCATCAAAGCTAAAGTTGATCCAAAAAATGCTAGAGTGTGACTTTTTGGTTGGCCGGGCAGTGACACAGTGCATCAGGAAGCACATCCAATGTTAACATCTGCAAAACCCAAATATGGAGCTAGCTTAAAGTGTATATTGTTTATTGTGTACGTATACTGTTATAAAAATTAATGATCATATTGAACATGCTAAAGTTTCAAATAACGAGGTAACTGTATATAAGTGTTGGCTTCAGACTACTCTAAAAACTCACTTTCAGACAGTTTTATTTGTACTCCTGGCTCTGTATGATGTCACTGAGAGAGGATACTCGTAATGTGGTCACCACTCTGGCTGAGAGCACAGTTACCCCACTCACCCGCTGTTCAAACCGTCTGTTTATGAGGGACAGCCAATCTGAAGAAAGTTGGCTTGAACCGAGAGAAGTGGCTGCTCTACATATAGTTAAGGGTATGTTACCCTTACAGTACCTGTTAGACGTCCAGACATATTTCTGATTATTTCATAAGCAAAGATGTGTTTAATCCTTGCGTTACTAACATAAAATCCACTAAAAGAATAGTTAAAAATTAACTTTTGCTTCTTCTTTTTTTTTTTTGGTTATAAGAAAAACTGTTTGATGGTGTTCCATCACCAGTATTTTCATTTCATTTCTATTGTTGAAAACCCAAAATTGAAAAAGTTGACAAATTTCAGTTGTACCTGTTTATTCTGACCATGAAAAGAAGACGGCATTGAACACTATGGGTAAAATGGCTCCTTCCATACAGAAGGCAATGCTTATTTAACAGGTAAAATAAGGATTACCTTGAACTTTAAATGGAAACAATACAGAGCTGGAAATGAGCAGTTTCCATAATAACCATAAACAAAACAACTAATTACAGCAAATGGAAAAATCAGACCCAGTCTGCAAAAAGTGCATCAATTGAAATATCCTCAGAGCATGTTTTAGAATGAGGACGAACTGAGTGTTTGCATGCAATGCCAGTATAAATAAAAAAGTCACACTTTTTTTATCTAAAGTGTGACTCATGTATAGCTGTAGGTCATTGTTGATGTTCTTCAGCTGTTCTTGTTAAATTTGGTCCACTTACACAAGGGCACGTCACGAAGGATGACAAGTTCAAAGATGCTTTGTGAGTAATTTTGAGATTCCTGTAGAACATGAGTTAAACTCATCTCCTGCGGTGACTCCATGGTGTTTATTTTCATTATCACCATCACACCGTGCTGCTGCTCCGTCAGCCCGGTTCTTATTAATTTGAGCTACAGCTGAAGTAGTAATTTTTAAGAACACCTACAGATACACAGTGATTAAAACAGCAGGAAAACAAATCAGTTAATTTAATTTATTCTTGCTGAGCATCCCCGTGCTCAGGCCGAGCTTGTTATTGTGTGTTTTCTACATAATTAAGTGTGTTTTAAAAGTCCATACATTGAATGTGCATATGGAATACATCAAAATGTATGAGCGTGTGATTGATTGGTGGATCAATGCGGTGTACTTGAGGGGCCGACCTGCTTCTCATTATCTCTACACGAGTGTGAATTAATCACGGGAGCGTCAGACATGATGTTTGCCTTTAAGCTATTCAGGACCAGAGGAGACTCATGTGTCCTTGGGGGTGTTGTTGAAGCAGAGCGCCCGATGGAGAGGCGTCCCGCTGGGCTCGCTCCTCCACTTTCCCTCCTCGCCCTGCGGCTGTATACATAAAGCTCTTGATCATCAGTGAGCATGGATTATCCTGTCTAATGAGAGCTGAGCCTGGGAAAATATCGATGAGTAGAGGGAAAGCGGAGGAGCGCGTGAAGAGTGCGGTGAGACTGTTAAATAAATAAATAACAAAATAAACTGTTGATTTAAACATCCGTCTGTGGTGCTGTTGTGTCATCGATTGCTTTAACATAATTAAAAGAGGGCCAGGTGTCATCGAGCAGCGAGTTATTTAAGGAAACCTGGAGGCTGATGTGGAAAAATGAATTAAGCTGTCAGCTAAAAACAGGAATTAGAATTTAAATATAAAAATAAAACATTTATATTCAGTCTTTCTTGATGGTAAATAACACTCTGACCATCTTTCAGGCATACTTTAGCACATTATGCAGACTTGATATGAGGTTTTTTTCCCCATTTCCAGTAATTATTTGTTCTTGTATTTACTGTAATTATGGGAACAAATCCTAGAAACGTATTTAAAGAAAAGGCATTAAAAGGGCAGCCGAGTGGTTGGAAAACAAATGAACAGTAATTACCTGTTGGCTAAATTTAAAGGCTTTAATGATGGGCTAAAAGTAATAAAGGGTTTGCTGGTGCTAATCAATAAAATAGATGTTTGAAATAGATCTCTGAAGTAGCAGATAACATGTTGACTTAGCTATAAATATTGGATGAATCGTCAATATAAATAGATTAGGATGGAAAAGCTCAAAGTAATTAACGAATCCTTCAGGTAGTTAGACACAGACATCTGAAAGTGATAAACAGCAAAGAGTAATGATAGTGGGGTTGCTGGCAATGGAACAGCTAAAAAATAATGGTTTAAAAAAATGTAGTACAGGTTTGACTCTAAATGGGACAAAAAATTGCAGTAATGATTTTAGTACATTAAAATTGGAGTGTAAAAATTTATAGTAAAAATTTAGTAAATTGTAAAAATTAATTAATTAAAACTAATAATTAAAACTAGATACCAGCATAGCGAGCAAACTGGACCAGCAACCAACTTTCATGGAGAAGCATTCAACTCAATCCGCTTTGCTATTCTCAAAAAAGTAATTAAATAAATGCAATGCATATTCACAAGCATATATGTATAGTATATGCTTGTAGTATAATCATAGAGAAATGTATCCAAAAATGAAGGCAATGGAGGCAAGTGAACTCACCACACACGACTAGAACAACACATTTCTATTTGTTTTGCAAATTTTCAAGGAGCATAAAGCTGTAAAACTAGTCTGACAAGCTGACAAATGACCTTTTATTTAATTTCAAAGAGACACTTTGAAAGCAGCACTTCCACAAATCTGACCAGCACAAGCCCGTCCACTCAGTGTCCTCCTCCCTCATGTTGGTTACCACGATCGCTACAGAAGCACTCAACTTTTGCAAACCCAATACCTCATCGATGAAATTGGTGTTTTAAGTTTTCCATTACCAAACTGTATGTTTTAATGCACGTTATAATTGAAGTGAAGATGTACAGCGATTTATAGGGTGGGCCTGAATCCCGGAGGTCTGTCCACACTGCTGGTCCCTTTTCCAGCAGAAATCTTTGGCCCACTTAATAATATTCAATAAAAAAAAAAATACAATAACGAATCAATGAATCAATCTCTGGTTGGAAGACTTAGAAGTGTAAAAATTGGAGGCAGAAATTTCTGGACTCTCGTTTGTATTTTGCACCAGGAAGTGTGACATTACCAGTCGTTAAGAATGGATTGCATAATGAGGCTTATTGTGTGAGCTGTTCATTTCATCTGAGCCAGAGGTTTGAATCATGGTTAGGTTTACAGTCCTCCTACTGAAAAGAGGAACAATAACCACATCCTGTGGAAAGATACAGAAGCAATGGGAAAGACGAGGAGCCGTGCTGATGCCTTACTTTGATTTACAACAGAAATATTTCTTTGTAAAGACGCAGAAATTTGATTTTAGGATGTTTACCTTATGTTTCAAATATGTATATATCCTTAAATGTGAATGTTTAGACACACACCTCACATTTGCAAAATTAGGAGGTGTACTGTGAGAAACACTGTAGAGTCATATTTGATCAAGTCTGGAAACACAAGGAATCTTTTTGTGAAACTTCAGTTTTTTCCCACCTGTATAAACACAGGCATGTGTGGCTCCTCCATGGACTGTATGCCTGACTCCACCAGCGTGACGCCCACCTCCAGGTGATCGCTGTGCTGACGGATGAGCGACTGAACATGTTTGAGCTTTTCATCCTGTTCTTTGGTGATGAGACCCACCAGCTTCTGCTTCCGCTCCTCCAAGATGGCCACCAAACGTTCAAAGTGGCCGCTCAGGTGTTCTCTCTGCCGCTGGCCGTTTTCCTAAAGAATGATGGTGTGACAGTGTTAGTCCTTTTCTAACTAACAGTGTCAGATATCTAATATTATTCATCAGTCCCACTTAAACTTCACCATCATTGTTTTCGGTACTAATTATTAAACATGGATGAAGCCACCATGATGTCACCCAAACCAGTGTGTCTTTCCCTTAAGATGCAAAAACTAAATCACAGAAACCACAACACAGCTAGTCTGTGTGCTCTTACACCTAGCCTCAGTCACAACAACTTAATGACTTTTCAGCCCTTTTTTGTAACTGAGAAATCAATTTCAGTTTATTGCAGAAATTCATGTTATCACACCACATTTTGCATTAGCTAAGTTTGATCCAGGATAGACTGATTTCATCTACTGATTACTGTCTGTCTCTTTAAGGAAATAATTATCCTTAAAAAAAATTTAATTATGTTTTTTAAGGCAGTACAGACTAACAATGAAGGTGATGTGGTGATGATCTCTCTCCGGTAACTGATTCGAGTTGTTTTATGTTCATATAACTTTCATTGTCTTGTAACTTGTATTTTTGCGTATTTCTAATAAATTCGTTTTTCGTCATAAATGTATAATTTCTTTCTTACATTTAACAGTTTTTCTTATCACAAATTTATGAGTTGAATCCCAAAACTTTCAAGTTTTCATTCTCAGTATTTTACACTAACTCAGCCCTTTCATTGTGTTTTCTTCAGCGACCCTTATATACTCGTACAGCTAAAGCGGCTGGATTTAGACATGAAATTGCATCCTCTGCGCCTCGTGTGTTCATGTCTAACCTCTATGGTGCGGCAGATTGCTTCCATCTGAGAGATGACTGCCTGGACGTTGTCATTACTGGCCACCAAGATCGCAATGCCGTCACTCAGCTCCGTCTGCAAACATTCAGAGCATCACCGACATCAGTTAATATGGAAACTTAAAGTTAACATGGAAGAAATATTACAAAAACAAACCTAATGTGTTTGAAATCGTCAGCTTTGATAACATCATATCCGTCAAAAACAAAATAAACTGTCAGGAAAATGTCTGCTATTTCTTAGCAGTGAATAAACAAATAAATGTCATCCAGCCCAAGTCCAAGAAGAGCTATTCAAGACATATTCAAATTTTAAGACACTAGAACAATTATAAATTATTTTATTTCCTTTCAGTTAGACTATTGCAATCATCTTTTAACACCAACTAAAAATGAATCAATAAGTGTTAAATTCATCATAATGCAGAAAAAGTGAGCCCACTACCCAGATTTTAATGCCCCAGCATGTGTTTCAGGAGGGATTTTTAAGCTTTATCTAATGTTTGCTCTTGAGGCTCCTCAGATATGGAGCGATACCAGAGCAGATCTTTAAAATGACTTTTTAGATGTTTCCCTACATATTTTCTAAATATTTGACATTATATTTTAGTACATCCAACCAAAGCTGCAAAGATCTTACACAGTGGTGAGGCGTTCATCGCTACTAAACTTCCAAACATTGGCAATCACCTCAAAGGTCTTCACCCGCACTCTGCTTAATGTCAAGGTCACATTTTTTCATTCTCAGTGAATTTTAATTCTCACGATACAGCAAGTGACGAGAAAACATTATGTCCTTTCTGTACTTCACACTTTACAGTAACCTGTGAATTATGACGAGCCATGAGCCAGATGAGCTACTGCGTCACTGTTATTCTGGTATTCTTAACTGAGAGGTACTCTGTTGTATTCACGGTGACATTATAAGCTGATAAAATACTGTCGGAGCCTCAGTTCAATTTTGTAAAATAACATTTTCAGCCTTTTTTTCCTGCCTCTATGATTATATGTTACAGTAAAACACTTCAGTACCGCTATTTTTCTTAAATACAATGTATTTTTTTTTTTTTAAATGTTATTCATATTTAACAGTCTGTGTGTGATTTGTGTTTTGGAAAAATGCACTTTTGTTCAGATATGGTTGGTTTCAATCCTTTAATTCTGATCAGAGGTCCGTGATTACTTTGAGCTTTTCACTATTTTCCTTGTTTGTTTGTTTTTTATATTTAAACTATTTCTCTTTGGACTGCAAAGACGATTTCAACTTTTGCTTTGGGACACAAAATAGAAATAAATTCCACCTACAAGAAAATCTGACAGTCGACTGCTAAGTGTCTTATCATTCTCGCAGATGCTGACTTTAACTCAAACCTCTCTCATAGTAATCGCAGGATTGCTCCGCAGGACGAGTACTTTCATTAGTAACCGCCGCCACCAGCAAGCACAACAACAACATGAGTCATCAACATGCATCTGTTTAGAGTTTCTTATGACATCATGGATATTTTTATAGTCTTTTACAGCCACTTTACAGTTAGAGTGCGATTTGATGAGCTGCTCGTGTAACAAACACTCTCACTTCTGTGCCGGCCAAATAAGATCACCAAACTTTTTTGTTTTTCAGATTGCACAAAGATGGGGAATCAACAACTTTCAGGAGCCTCATCTAAATTTCAGATGAGTGAATCAGATGCAGAGTGAGAGATGGAGAGGCCGGCACTGAAATGTCAACAAAGCCAACTGCTCGATAACATGCGGGACGCTGCTGCTGCTGCCATCTGCATGACAAAACTGCTGCACTTTGTCTTTGTGTGACTTTGTGTGTTGAAAAACAGAAGTTGCACTTTTAATCTGTGCACAGACCAATGCCACTGATGTTTAGATGGACAGATGATCATGCACATGTACTGAAGCCTTGATTTTAGTGGTTATATGTATGCTGTTCGTGTGCTCTGGGTATTCGATCTCTCTTGGTCTCGTTTTAGCTGCATCATAAACACAAAGTCATTTATAATGTAAGGTCTTAAGTTTGATCAGAATAATCAAAATTGAGGTTAAAAAATGTCTTAAATTTTCACATCCTAACAGTTGCTGTGTTTCTCTTTTTAGTCATGAATTGGTTTCCACAGTGGGAGCCAGTGTGCATCTTGCCGAGGAGGAAGAGGAAAAATGTAAAAATAGAAATAAGATAAAAATGCTGGAAGATAAAGGTCATCGTAAGAACACACCTACCTGTATTTTTCATGGTAGAAACTATTTTACCAACTCTGTGGTGATTTGACCTTTAAACAAGCTCAAGCTCTCGGAGCAGGGCTCTCTGCAACTAAGCTAAAAAAAAAAATCTTACATGAAGGTAAAAAGTTGATGTGAGGGTGGAAATGTGAATTGGACTGAGCTCATTTAAAGTATGAGATGGAAATAAGCGGTGAGAATCACAAATGAACCCTGGGAAAACAAAGATGGGGCATTTATATCAGCAAGCAGTGTTTTATTTTGAAAGCTGACTGGATTATCTGTGATCTTCATATGTCTAACTTCATATTTAGATAATGTGTAAATTGTAATTAGCTCATTTAATTATTTTCTTAAGCTGGCTGCCATCCTCTCCTCTCTGCAGAAACAAAGTGTACAGATCCAGACTTAAACTTTCCCAAACTTTTAAGCAAGCAACTGAAGCAACAGTGAAGTACACCATGCGAAATGTAACACATCAAAGGGTTACCTAGGCAACCGGAGAGTAGTGCTTAATTGTCAGTGATGTGCTATGAGCGAGTTTAAAGTGGATCTATTCAGACCGTTTAAACAGTATTTTTCCTATAATGTCATTTTTCATGATATTTATAATATACGAGCATCACCCACCTGTTGTTTAAACCTTCTGTTTGCAAGGGTCGGCCAGTTAGAATAAAGACTGGTTAAAAGGAGAGGTAAGAGAGCGAAAACAACTTGGTTTAGTCAGGCGTGAAGTGGCGTGAAGTAGAAACTGTATGCTGTAACCGTCCCTCACCTTCTGTCTCACGTAGACGGTGCCGAGCGGAGCCACGTCACAGTCTCTGTGCTGTCCGAACACTTTGCACATGGAGCAGGTCGGCGTCTGGCAGGACAAACAGTAGATGTTGATCTTCTCGTCTTCATGTTCTTCACACATGAGCTGCTGTTGCTGCTGCTCTGGTTTCATGCTAACAAGTCTGCAAGATACAAAAAAAATATCATGTTTAATGTAAGGATTGCTCCAGGGAAATTTGGATGTGGACATAAAAGCCTGGTAGGTTTATATAACAGGTTTCTGTCAATATCACACCCATTTGTAGTCAGTTTTAATATTTACCTTAACATATTAGCAGTGAAAAAAGTATATTTTAAGTCAATCTTTAACTTAAAGCAGCCTGTAATTAAAATGTCTTAAACTCCATTACAGTAAATCTAAATAAGGTTGTAAGAAATGTCTTAAATTTAACATCCCTCCCCTGCAGGTAGCCTGCAGCAGCCTACAGCTACAAAGGCAGTTGCACAGTACTCCTTAAATCACATAGAAAGTTCAGATGAAAACCAGTGTTTCACTTACAAAATAATCCAGAAGTAGCTCTTTTTTATAAGCTGTTAGCCATCATTTTAATACCCTTAAAATGTGACTAAAAGGAAAATTGGCTAATTTTTAATCTCATTCCCATGCATAGCATGCACAAGACTTGGCATCATTGTCTGTATTGTTGAAGCAGCTTAGTTTACTTCTGTTATCACTGACGTACTTTGACGTCAGTGGATGATGAAAGAACTGCATAAAGATTTTGCCAGAGGTGGCAGCTGTCCCTTTGCCACCTGCAAATCAGGAATGTCACCGCTCACTTACAGCTCAGCTGGTTTCCTTTATTATAGCTTTAATATATACAAGAAGAGTGTATGCATATAAAGGTCATTATCATTGCTGTCTCCTTTATCTTTGCGCGTGTGATTTGACATCATTCTCCTCCCAGATTGATCACTGCCAGACATTTCATTTAAAAAAAGAAGCTGACTCGGACATGGATAACTCTGGTGCCACGTAGCTTCCGAGAAACAACAGCTAAATTTAATGAAATAAACTGTCCTTTGTACTCTGATGCAGGCATCTCTGACAGAAATGATGATTAAGTTATGACAATATTTTTCGCATGTGAAAAAATTATGAGTTATAAAAGATTTGTGAACGTCCGTGTGAACAATCACATCTATTTTAACCCATACGGATAAAGAGGGGACTCCTGTCCTACTGTCGCTCTTCTTTTTTATCACTGACTCACTCAGCTTCTATTCTGAGAGGCATATTTACACTCAGGATGATCTGTTGTGGTAAGTGTGGAGAGCAGATGTACTAAAGAGGCTTCTGCTTGAAACGCTTTACTTTTTATACAAAGTGCATGCATGTGGAAGCAACTGTCATACTATTATTTCTACAGTGCTCGGGTATTGGTTATACTCAGGTGGAACAGTTACTGTATCAGGTTCCACATGAGTCATGCTGGGGAAATATTTGATAACTGATTCTGGTTGATACACTTATTAAAAATGATACTTTTAGATCTGGTTCAGAATTTGGGTTTCTTCAGCCAAAATCTAAATATTAAACATCTTTCTGTTTACCTATTATTAAAAATCAAGTGTGTTACCTGCAACAATCTGTAACAATCTGTTACTACAGCGAAAGCATCAGACGTTTCTCGTTACTCTTCATATTTCCAACATGTTTCCTTGTGCACACAACACATCATTATCCTGTGATCATCAACCTGTGCATCAAAATGTATTAATATAGCAATAAAGAAAATACAATAAAATATAAAACCAACACGTGTCTCAAGACTGGCTAACATATTTTAGTCTGTACTTCAAAACTGAGTGACTTGTGCTTGATTTTGTCCTTAAATATGTCTCTGGAAATAAAGGAGACAAATAACCCAAAAATGAACGCTAAAATGTTGTTGTTTATTTGATTATGATTATGTTGATTATGTAAGCACGCATGGCTTTGCCGTTACTGCTAAATATACTTTATATCAGCCACAATGAACAAGAACACAACATACAGTATATGCATACATCACCTCTGCTCTGCTGACAAACATGCAAACCCACAAACCTGCTGTAATAAAATACGATGCTGCTCTCTGCAGGCAGTCACTCATTACTACAGCTAAGTGCACACTCAATGAACATGTTAGTGTTTTTAAACGATGAACGAAGAATTTCAAGATTTACAATGAGTATAATGTTTAATTTAATGATTCTTCTGATTACTTAGATTTGTATTAATCTCATTACATAATTATAATGTAATATAAAATAAATTAGTTGGATGAACTTGCCCTGATTAACTTTTGTGAGTTTACCCGGATTGGACGTGGCAGTTAGTAGTGCATCAGGATTGGTTTAATGAGATAAATATTTCTGAGGAAGACACCGGAAGGTGAGTCCCATAGTAACAACAAGAAATAAAAACAGAGGTTGTCTTGGGTGTCCAATGGTACAATTACTTGATTTTGGTTTAATACAACTAACAAATATTATTGGAAAGGTGCATTCAAAGACTGAACAAGCTGTTTCAGATTCTCTCCCTTCAAAACAACCCTCTCCTGATTGGCCGGCTCTTGCAAGTAGAAGGTTGACTAGTAGGTGGGTGGTGCTTCTGTAATTCCAGCCACTGAGTCTGGGCCTGAGATGAGCGCATTATTAGTACCCTCTCATTGACATCATACAGAAGCAAGAGTAGAAAAAACTGTCTCAAACTGAGTATTTTATCTCCACCACACCAGATTTTATTAATTAAGAGGCACAGCTTCACCAGAGCAATCCTGTGGCTGTATTGAGGCATCACTACAATGCTAGTGTGCCCCTGAAGACCCTCAAATATGTACATGTGATCACTTAAAAAGTTCACTAAAAGAAACATTTGCCTGGGTTACTACTCCTTCTTTCAACCCTCCCTCGCTGGGTCATTCACCTGGAGGACTCCTGCTGTCTATAGATGTCGATAATGTTCTCCACCAGCAGGTTCCTCTGGAGGCCATAGACTCCATGGCGGTCCAGCACCACCTCATGGCGGCACGACGGACATCGAAAGCGACCGCCACTGGCCGTCGCACTGGAGGAACCGCGGGAATGCCACAGAGGATTAGCTGACTGGATTTAAGAGGGGAAAAGAAACAAACTGCTTCAGACTGCTTTCTGGTGCATTTCTGTTTGGTTGCACATATGAACCCAGTATCAGTGTAGAGAGAGGAAGACTCTGCTTTGACTTATATTAAACTGAAGAATCAGTAGCCAGATGGCAATAAATGTGACCCACATCTGCAGTTTTCCACAGGCCACATTTGGCCTTGACTGACGGTGCTGACTCACCGTCAGTCAAGGCCTCAGCTCAGCCACAGATCCACTTTCCATGAGCCAGATGTTAGGTGTGTCGTGACATCTGGCCATTTAACTGCAATGTTTGTGCCCCTACATTACATTTTGCAGGTCAAAATAAAAATGTATTTGCATATAAAATATGATGTAAAGAAACAGCTAAAAGTAAGAAATATTTTTACATTAGAAAAAGCCTCTGAGTTTAGGTTGCTGTTGGTGTTGATTAATGACTAAATGTGATTTCTAAATTTCAAAAGCGTATTTAATATACAGATACTATCTGCTAACATGGAAGTGGACTAGAACAAAATAAATACTGTCTGTTTGGGTTTTCACTCTATCACATTGTAGCGTGAATCTAAGCTCACTGCAGACTCTGAGGATGAGTGTAGATAAAGGGGAAATCCATCTAAAACCTTTAAAACTAACAGTGTAATCACTGAATACTGAAGAACCCGGAAGGTCTACTCTTGTTTTCTTTTAGTCTCACCTGGAAGATGTCATTGGCACACTTGCGGCAGAGGTTGTGCTGACAGGGCAGGATGACCACAGGTTTGGAGAACATCTCCAGGCAGACGGGGCAGATCAGCTGCTTTTCCAGATTCTCCATGGTTGCTCCGCTTCCAGCACCGGGCCCAGAGCTGCCTGCTGTCGGGTGCTTAAAGCTGAGAGCAAAGCTCATCACCTCCAGTGGTGAGGAAGATGTCAAAGACGTCAGGAAGCTCTGCCCT
This sequence comes from Neolamprologus brichardi, assembly GCF_056152115.1. Taxonomy (NCBI): domain Eukaryota; kingdom Metazoa; phylum Chordata; class Actinopteri; order Cichliformes; family Cichlidae; genus Neolamprologus; species Neolamprologus brichardi. Next base: position 20,755,100 of record NC_142118.1, on the reverse strand, counting down.
TCTACTCTCAAATGGCTGTAAAGTTAGTTGGTTTTAGTATTTTCCACTTAGCTGTTGCGCCATTTCTAACCCCAGTTGTCCACCACTTTATGCCACAGCCAACTTGTCTGAAGCCCATGTAAAGACCCTCCCACACACCTCAGGCCCACAGCAGCCAGCCTGTCCCTCTGTTGGTATTTTTAGCTCCTCAGTTTGTTCTGGCTTGGGTTACTGTCTAAACTGCGTTCCTGAAAGTCTGGGAGTGGCAGAGGATCACAGCAGGGTTCGGTATCTGGGTTCAAATTATTCTATTTTTATGAAGTCTGATACTTCAGAGGGGATCCTGGTGACATAATGCAACCTGTGACAGCAAAGTTTCAGGTGATTAGCATGCTGGCATAAACAGCTTGAAGCATTACTCAACTTAGATGTCTGTTTGTTCCTGCAGAACACGCTGAGTATGCAACATCTCTGTCCATCCAACTTTCTGAGTAATCTCACCAGGAGATTAGTCAGAAAGTCGGAGTATTTGTTGTGCTGTATTTTTCCAACAAGCCTCCTTCTTATTTGGAGCAATGCAAAGTGTGTACTTGGGTGAAAATATCATTTAATCAAAGATATTTAATATTGAAACCCCTAAAAACAAACAAGCAAAGCTTTGCTAAATAATGAGCTGGGTACAAGTCAACACATTAAAGCATTTTTTCCCCCCACGGCTGATTTATATTTCTTGACGACATTCAATTCAGTAAGAAGTCAACATTTTTTTTTTTTTTTAATGTACCAAAATGGTTCAAATATTAAAAGAAATTCTAATAAAGTTAAAATGTTAGTTTGGTTCTTAACTTAATGTTCATTTTCCACTCTACTAAATATATAAATGTGAGGTGTGCAACTGAGTCTTCAAGCATGAGAGGCAGAAGAAGAAAAAAACAAAGTCTGTCAGTAACCAGATCCTAATAAAAAGCTGAACAGAATCACTGGCCAAGCGTCTCTCTCCAAACAAACAACGGCTCACAGGACATTTAAACTCTATAAATACAGAAATATCAGTCAGAGAATAGATAACTGACTCATGAACGCCATCTACTGTTTACCCTCAGCACCCTCAGCCTCAGGAGACAGCATTTATTGAATATTTGTGTCAAATGTGCAAGAAAACCTCAGATTTTATCACATTTATACAGTAGCTTGGACATCAAAGCAGGGACGTGACTACAACTGAGGAATTTCTTTTTGGGGCTTAAACTTAACAGACTATGACTGATTACTACTACAACTACAACAACATCATATCATGGACCACTCAAGTCATTTTAACTAATGTGAGGGCAAAATGTGATCAGAAAAATCAAGTTATGTGTTGTGATTATTAATATTAAATACTAAAGACGTGAAGTTTATTAATGCAGTCATGTTAAAGAACAGAGGAAAGCTGACCACTGGCCTAAAATTAAGAATAGTAAAGTAAATGTATGAAGCGGTCTGAATCTGTATTTATTTCACTGTATACTATCTGCACATTGAAGCGGGACATTGTGTATGTTCTTTTTGTCACTGTCTGACACTGTAACTATGTATTAACTGTTTTACAATCACTTTTATGCTTTCACGCTAGGCTCTGACCTGGTAAACTATCATTGATTACTCATGCAGAATCTAAGCCTGATCTCGTTCACAATGTGACCCAGAGACCCCTTTGTGGCCTTCAACCTGTCAGCATACAGCAGTGAGGTCTGTTCCCAGGGACAGACAAAAAACAAAACAAAAAAAAACAAAAAACAAAACCCTGAAGTATTTGCTAATCAACAGAATGGAGTCGGCAGGACTAAGCTGCTAATGGGCTAACGGGACTATTAATAGTCTGGAGTGGAGGGCTGCTGCAGAGTGAGCCAAACATACAAACACAGGGATTAAAGCTGAAGACCTCCGTGTTACTGTTCTGTGATTACCTTCCTGTCAACAAACTTTTTATTTATTAAAAAAATAAATAAAAATAAAACCCATCCTGCACCCTTACGAACACCAAATGCAACTGGGCTCTCATTCATTTACCATATAAGCTTTGCTTTAGTGTTTATTAATGTGATAATAGTTGTCAACACCACCACACATGCTATTCTCTTGGTACTGTTTGCAGCTGTTTCATTATCTATTGATGGCTCTGATGACAACGAATTGCTCTTTATTATTCACTAATGGTTCAATTAATTATTTTTTCTGTATTTTCAATTATCACCATTTTTTTTGCAAGTATTATTTTAAATTTACTGCATTGGGAAGAGCCTGAAAAAAACAAAAACAAAAAAAACAACACAACAACAACAACAACAAAAGCCAATATAACTGAATAAACACAAATCGTGAAGCGACCTGCTGTGGCGCCCCCTTGTGGCCAGGGAGCAAGCTGAAAGTAGCTTTATGCATCTTATTTTCTTAAGTGGTGCTAAAAAAAACTAAAAGTGTAACCCTTGACATAATTTACTAAGCAAGCATATATAGAAGACAAAGTTACACACTAGAAGTTAGAAAATCCTGTTGTTTTATTTGGTTTCTATAATAAATTTTACATGTGGTCCACAGGGAACCACAACAGTCAGCTCTCCTATTTATCAATCCCCAGTTTCATCCAAAAATGTCTTTATCCAAATTCTTCTAAATTTGTTCACTTTCTTTTAAATTTCTTCTTCTTAATAAAGATGAATGCAACATTTTTTTCAACCACTCAGCTTATCCACAAAAAGAAATGAGCTCCATGCTAATTGTTTTTAGCATACGCCAGTGGTTGTAGTGACCCTTGTGGTGTCCTCGGGTCAAAAATGGTCCCTAGGTGAATAGCAAACAAGTATATGGGAATCCCGAGGACACCGCACAAACAGTGCATACTGACATGCTAGCGTCAAACATCAGGGTAAGCAATTCTGTTAAATCCTTTCATAAAACATGTCGACTAATAGTAAGAATTAAAAAAAAAAAATCATTTTGCTGTTTTATGGTGTTTAAAAAACTAAACAGTATGACTTTGAGTGCTCACCATCATGCTTAAACTCTAATCATGTAGCAATAAATGAAAATGAAGTGCTCCGTTACACTTTTGGATGTTATTATGGATTAAAAACAACTATGACATGAAATCAAACGACCTTCAAGTCTGCAGACGGTTTCACTCAGAAACAAGCGGATATGTGAATAAAGAGAGCAGATATGAAGTGACTGATAAAAACTTATCAAAGCTGGTTTGTTTTTTCACAATATGGTCGTACACGTAGCTCTGCATTCATTTATTATAACACACCGGGTAATACAGAAGAGTTTTAGAAGCCAAATTTAGATGCAACTATAGTTTTGGCCAGCACACAGATATAAAACCTTTAGAGCAAATTTTATGTTAAAAGAAAAAAAACAAAAAGACCAACTAGCATTAGTACTCTAAACAGGACTGTAACGCTTCACATGACAACAACTGAACAGCTTCCACATGATGTCAGTAAACAGTGATTGAGGTTTGAAATGTTCAAATAATCTAAAAATAACATGGGAGTAAAATACCGTTTTTTTATTTAAATTAGAGACTAAGCAGTAAAAAAAAGCCAAGTATCAGCAACATCAGAAAATAAGAGGCCATTTAGGAGTCATTGCTTTAAAAAAAGAAAAAAAGAAAAAAGACCTTAAAAGAGCTTAGTGGGGTTTTATTTGTTTGTCTTCTTTTTCCTTTCTTTTGTAGAGAGGGGCAAATAAATAAGATCAAAATAAACTTACAGAGTAATAATATTGGTATATGATTTTAAATTCTGTTTGGACTCACAATTTCAAAATCGTTACATCCCCATTTTAAAATGCATGCACTACTAAAGGAAGAGTTGAACATTTTGGGAAATGTGCATTTCATGTTTCATCAATACCATTTTAAAACACTAACAAAATTAAGCCAGTAAAGGGCCTTAACACGTCATTCATTTAGTGGCCAACAGGGGGCAGCAACTCTGGTTTCACAACTGTATAAGAATAAGAATAACTTTATTTATCCCGAGGGAAATTCTTTTGTCATGTACATGCTCAAAGTAATTTTCAACTGTAGAGAGCATGCTAGACAGGCTGCCATCCGAGACGGCGCCGTATAGACGTCTAAAGGAAATGGCTCTACGCTCTTTTAATCTGTGAGTCTACAGATTAAACACGAGGCCTCGATCGCTAGTTCCACATATTAATTTTGGGTCCAGTTTGTAAGTGGTGACCTCATTAACAAACCAGAGGCTGCTTTACTTTAATTGACAAGTTGCTAACCTATGATTGTTCAATGTCATTGGTTTTTTAGTCAGACCCACCCCTCATTTATCATGCACAGTTTCAAATCATAAAAATGGCAAAAACAGATAAACCCCTCGGCTCAAGCCTTCATTAACCCAAAGGTTGACACTGAGGTGGCAAAGTCCATCTTTTAGTTACAGTCTGTTGGCAAGAAAGCATTGAAGCAAATACATTTTTAAAACAGATTTCCCAAAATGTTGAACTACTTCTATACAAAAAAAAAAGTTTCTTTGTCATTTCAGAAGACACCCAAAGCCATCTATTCATCCACCCATGGAGATGTAGCAGAATAATGCTTAAGACGACGTGTTCTGAGTACACTTATGATGCAACCCATTGTATTTTTGAGCTTTTTGTTGAAGTAAATTGCTTATTTATTGGGCTTCATCTGTCTTCCATTACAGCTTTTGAGTCAAGGAAGAAAATCAGTTTCAGACAAGTCAATAAATCAGTGCAAAGTGGATGATTCATGGAAAATGCTGCCAGCTCAAACTCTCACCAAAATCACATTACATCATTAGTAATCCTCATGTCTCAACCTTAGATGGCATTAAATCTATCAAATCACCCGTAGGGAAAGCAATTAAATCATTTACCATCTAGAAGCAATTAGCTTTGTCATGAGCAGATCCACTGACATTTTGAGCTGGACAACACCAACGTTAGCATGTCAACGATAGCAGTGACTCAATAAGTTTCTGGTGTCCCAGATTAAGAGCTGAAACAATTTGCCAACTGCGCTTTTCTTTGTTTTTGCCTCCAGATTTTGGATGAAATAATCTATAATGGAAACTAGTGTTGGATATTTCTTACCATTTTCTCACATTAAATGCAAGCAAAAAGCAATAAATAAATGTTAGCTGCAGCTTTAAAGGTGCAGACACACTGAATGACCAACTGTAATTAAAGGATGGATGAAAATGTGACTAAAATCTAAAAGAGGAAAAAAACCCATGAAAGCAAAAACAATACAGAGGAAAAGTGTGCGTTTGACTCAAAGAAGGTGTATAAAACTGATGAAGCCAAAAATCTCTGTAGTGTCTGTATTTATTGTGCAATTCAAGGTGTGTCAACACAAACACTGATCCAGATTCACTAAAGCATGAAGGAAGAGCGATGCCAAGTGTGCACACTGAGCGAAGATGAAGAGGAGAGCCGAATGCTTCAGGTTAGATTTAATCAATCGTGCTCATGCATTGAATTACTTTAGAGAAAGTATTCCTGAGTGATTCTGCAAAATAACATAGACAACAGTGAGTGCATTTGGGGCTGGTATTTTTAGTCACTGCTGCAATTATTCTTGAAGATACAGCGCTGCCAGGGTCAGGTTAGCACATAAAGGAGGACTTTCCTTCCCAGAAACTCAGAACAGATCAGTAAGAATGCAGAAATGAATCGATCAGTCCTGCAGTTAAAGGGCGAGTGCCTGAAATTTGCAGTAAAGATGGTTGATTGCTTGCTCGTTACTCTTTTTAAAGGGTGCAAATAAATGTCCAAAGCATCTCCAAATAGAAAGTAATAGTGGTGCAATTAAATCAAGAGATTGCCCTGCAATCTAGTCTTAGTGAATCTGGAGCTGAGTTCATAGATCATCAAGTAACTTTCAGGGTTTCTGCAGTTCTGAATGTAAGAGGTACAATAAAAAAAAGACAAATGGCAACAGACCCGTCTGACACGGTGCATAGACTGAAATGCATAATATACACACAGCTTTGACAATCTGAACCGTGGCTTACAGAGCAAATGGCATTTCTAGAAACTATCGGCCTGGGCTACATGAAGCTGTCGGCTTTGGTCTACCGAATAATCTGACTGCAACACAAGAATGAGCGCAATATATATATAAAAAAAATAAATCTAACAGAAACATAATTGTAAGTTATTTCTAGTTAAAAGACTATGGCATCTGTAATTGTCCATTTCAGTCGGCAGATTATTATTGGGGGGGTGTACTTTTTTTTTCCCCGCTGAGGGTGGCACATGATGTCATAAGGGCTCGTGTTCATTTACAGTTTGCATGTCTGCAAGCTCAGCAGTTGTCCCATGTTTGTCGTTTGAGGTGAGTTCCAGTGCTGTACAAGAAGAGGCATGCAGCCGTACAAGTTGCATGCGCGCCGGGGTGGAAGCGTCAAGTCCACTCCTGATCGAAGCTCAAAGATTAGGCTCAGACATTTATTGTTAAAGCAATGAAATGTAACAGTGTCCTGATTGAAAACTTTTTACACGGTGAAGCATCTGTTAGACTTCCTGCCGCCTCTGAAGGTTATTTTAATTATTTTTTTTTCCACACAACCATCAATGGGACTAGTTTGAGACGTTAGAGGACGACAATGCAACATTTAACTAAATGCAATTGTTCACAAAGAAGAAGAAATGTGTAGTTCTTGTCTTGCCACTGATATGAACACACAAAGAGTGGCAATGAATTTACCACCAACGTGTATGGGTTTCTTCAGAGGGCAACTCCTAGGCAGGTTAACGAGGGAAAACAGAAAATAAGTGCTCCTGCTGGTGACCAATGGAGTCCGACATGAAGGGAGGCGGTTAAGATTGTGACAGGAAAAAAAAGGTAATAAGTTCCAGTCCCGGTTTGGATAGCAGGTAAACAATCAAAGCCACCTCTACGTGACTTTTTTTTTTTTCCCCGGCCCTCATGTCCCCATTTTTGCAATTTTCCTGGCCAGTGTCAGACCTTTACTGGTTAGAATGGAATGACCAGAAGAGATGGACTTTAAGCCTAGCCCTGGATAACTGGACTGCTATCAAGGTCACATCCAGCCCAGGCTGGACATGTGTGAAGGTGGAAGAAGAGAGGAGACTTGTTAGAGGATGGCTTGTGGCCTTAATAGCTGGCCTGAAATTATCCTCCATGACGCTCGTAGCATCTAGTAGGTTAATCTGCGTGAATACTCCTCCGTATGTTAAGTTCCATGAAGGGAGCCGGGAGCATTTCAGTGCCCACCTGGCAGGGTTTGTTTGGTGGCTCGGGTAGGTCTGGGTGGATCAGGACTGAACTGTGGGTTGGCTGGTGACAGCGGGCTGGTTTCTCTCTGGGTCGCTGGCAGCAGTCAGATGTGGCTGGGTCATAAGAGGGGCGCAGAAGGCTGAAGGGGGAAAAAAGAGGACGTCAAAATCAGATTAAAAACAGCTATATCAGGTTAATTACAATTTTAATCATACTTCAAGAAGCTTCTGTCTTTTATTCCAGTCTTGGCAACTGTATATCCAACCTTAGCGCATACTGCTGCAGAGACAAGTAAGTGAAATTCCAACTATGAGGTTGCTTAGAATGAGCTTTTCATATTTTATTTTATTTTTTTCCACTGTGTATGTAGGACACATACAAACACCTTATCTAACAACGTAAACCTAACCACGCTTTGGCTATGCAAATAATGCACTGCTATTATTTGCATAGCCAATAATAGCAGTGCATAGCTTACACCTAATCCAAAAGTGTTATCCTAACTCTAGACATTCAATTTAAATTAAGTTATAGTATTGGTATCCTTGTTGTTACGGACATTTGATTTAATACTTGTGCTGGTGTGTCTGCACTGCTCTGCCAACACATGTTTATGTTGGAATTGGAGCCAATAAATATTTTACTGAGGGGGGAAAAAAAAGACTTCACAAGCAAGAGAAAACTAGTATCCATCTACATTAGCAGGCCTATAGCCCACACAGTAGATTTAACACTGTACTGTAAATCAAGGAACTAAAAGTTAATATTTAATGACTGTGAATAGCCACATCAAAATAAGCTGTTTGTCTGTGCAACACAACCATAAGTTAGAAAGCCCAACCACTAATTAAGTTACACAGACCACTTTCTCTATGTTCAAACGAAATGTTTATATTCCAAGTTTCACTTTTAAAATCATCATCCTTTGTATCTTACCTTCCTGCTTTTGCTAGTTGAGGCTTATCCACACCATCACTTTCCTGTAGAAGACAAAGGCAAACTTTCAAAATTAAGCCAAACATTGAAATACGGAGCATGAAATAAATAAGGTATAACTCTTCTGCCCTACTGTAAGGCCTCGTCTTATTCTAAGATAAAGCAAATCTCTTATTTTACCTGTAGGTTTTAGGGGAACTTACCTTTAAAAATTTTCTTATCGTACAATAGACCTGGAAATTACTTCAAGAATATCCAAGTTATCTATATAACTAGTTTTATGTTTTAAACAGCAAGCTATAAATTAGCCAAAGGGAACAAAGCTGTTACAAGAGGGGAAAAGGGTCATCAGTTTGTTTTTCCCCATCTTACAAATGTAATGCTGTGCAAAGTTAACTTTCACATTTCGGTGAATGTGATATAATATTCCATATCCCATCTGAATAACTTAATTTGGACCTCCCTTTTCACAGGACAAATGCTAAAAATATCCCATAATTGTATCATCTGACAACAAGCAGAAATAATGAGCACACAACAATATTGTACAAAGTGCCACCAACACATCATCACCATGCTCACGTTATGACAGCACCTAATGTGACACGGGTAAGGAATAAGAGACATGCAGGTGCAAGACGACTAGAACAACACAGTGACTGATGCAGTGAATGTGCATGACGATGGTAAGTGGACAGCAGGAGCAGTTTTTTTCTTTTTTCTTTTTTAAACGGATGAGTGAGTAAGCAGAAGCTGTGTGCTGCCAGGCAGGCAGCGGACATGCAACACGGAGCGTGAAGATGGGTGGAATGGGCCAAGATGGCTTTGTTTACATGACAACATGGATGGATGACAACGTGACACATAAAAAAAAAAAAAAAAACAAAATAAAAAATTTTAAAAAAAGCAGTAGATGTGGCTCTTACAAGTCATTTTAAATCTGGTACGCTCTCCCCAGGTCTATCTTCCACTACTGGGTTGACTGAAGTTGGCGACTGGGGCTCAGGTGGCGGCATTGGCATAGGCAGGGGGATGGGCATGCTCTTTCCTTCTGGGGTTTCTGGACCCAGATTAGATGTAGGCTGGCCTATGATTACTGTGTTACCTGTTGGATTGGAGCATGAAAACACGAATCCTGAAGCGTGAGAGCATGTTTAATCCACTAATGATGCAACAGAGACCTTAGAGCTGGCTTTGATTTTTGTATTTATTTATTAAAGTTAGTGTTTAAACTCTAGAAAGCAAGAAGTAAAATATTTTTTTAAAGAAAAGCTCAATTTAAAAGCAATAAATAAAGAAATAAAACACCTCAGCATGTTACAGTTTATGCATTCGTTATGCTTTGAAGCTTTATCACACGTTCAGATTTTAACACAGTCGAGCAAAGACAGGTCATTCTGTAAAATGTGTACACAGAAAAGTCCCCACTTCAGCAGACCTGCTGAAAGAAAAGGGCTACATCATGAAGAAACAATTTAACAGTTTTAATGAAACGAGCCAGAGCTGGAGGAGAGGCGTTTGTAGCTTCTTGTGCTCTACAGCCACATCCAACAGAAATATTTGCAGAATTTACAGCATTTCTTTTTAAAGAGATCTACAAATTGGCATTGCCATGTCACTTAATGTGATCAAATGCCTTTTCCCTTCTTTTCTGAGGTCTTGATTATACTTTCTGCATCTGTGAGCCCGCTTGGGTCAGTGTGGATGTCTGTATGCTGGCCAATTTCTTGTGACCCCGCAGGACTTTAAATTACAATGCACCAACTGTGTACGTGCCCCAGGTGGCAAATTTCAAGCAGACTTCAAAGAAACATAAGAGCAATGACTACCCGAGTGTCTCCAGCTGTCTGGAGTCTAATCAAAGCTTGAGCTGTCAGCACTATTGGTCTCTGCACAGTTTACTTCAGGTCTTACTCCATTTATTAACACTTCTGAATAGTTTCTGAAAAGCACATGTCACAGATTTCTTCAAGAGTGATCACAACTAAACTGGAGGGGGGTGAAAAATAAAACAAACTAGACTCATCAGCAGATTAATCTGCAGAAAATAACTTTAGAAGAAAGACATGACAATTTCTTCATGTTTATCATAATGATTCTGTGTAGAATAAATTTGTACAAGCACTGATTCCACTTTCCACATCACATGCACACAGCCTCAGGCTCATATTCTACCTGAGAACATTTACTGGATGACTTTATCAAAGTGGTTGACATTTAATAAGTGGTGACTACAATTTTTTGCCTCTATGACGCAAGTAAAAAAAAAACAAAAAAACTTTTTGTTTTGTCTATTGGATGCACAAATACCAATTCAGACTTGATCACAATTGAAAAATTACAATTTAGCACAAATCTGATGAGAAAATAAATGAAAGTCACACCTGATGAAGAGCAAGTGTGCTCGAATTTTCATGGAGCAACAAATCTGAACCATTAAAACTGAAAAATATTTATACATTTCATCCCAAACTCACATTATTTAGTTCAGCTTGAGCCGAAATGATGGAAAGAGAGATTATAGCCAACAAATAATCACACCAGAGGAAGTAAAAGCCCACCAGCGCACACTCATTTGTCTTGCGTGGTCTGCTTTTGGCAGCGGCTGACAGCATCAGTTGGTTGTCACCCGTCAGCCCTCAATAACTTTGCCCATTCCCTTTGTGGCTGCCTCCTAAGGCATGCTAGTTTTCTAAATACTGCCCCCCTAACTACGCTCACAGACCTCACACAGTGGCAGCTGTGGCCTGTGGGGGTTTGGCTGGTGAGTGGTTGTCCTTGTGAAAAAGACTTCATAGTCTAATCCACTGACCCTGCGATGTCAAACAAATCCATCATTTTTTAATGATCTTATTTGGGTTTCAACTGAACTATAATTAAATACTTGCAAGATGTTTCCAAAGTTACCAGTAACAGTGTTAAATAACCTTGGATTATGATTTTTCTTACCTCCGTCCTGATCTGCTTTGATCTGGGCCTCCAGGTCTTCGGGGTTGACGTACTGGTAGTTTTCATCGTCATCTGGAGGTTTGCACTTCCCGCAGCAGAAACAGCAGCAGCAGCAACAGCAGCAGCAAGTGAATAATGTACAGCACAGCACCAGACCCTACAGGGATTAACATGCAAACAGATTTTTAGCCATATGACACAGAGGATCTAAAAGAACTTTAATCTTAATCTCCAACAAATTATTGACAGCAAACAGTGAGGATTTCATCCAATCCTTTATAAACAGATTACAGATGTCATTTTGCACAGTCAGTGCTGCTGTCACCATATTCAGGACTCATGAATGCGTAACAATCATAATTTATCAAAGACAATCACATAAAGAAAGAAAGAAAGAAAAAAAAACACTCCCCAAAAATGTTTAATTTGTAATTTACCTAAATGGATTTTAGAGGCACAGAACATCTTTTGAGCGCAGGGACTGTAAAACCACATTACGAGCCTCACAAAGCCAGCATTCACTGCAGTTATGTTCGCACTCACTGTACTGTTATCCATCCCTAAACACTGACTATGAGGCACAGATGGAAAAGGTGCATTTCTGCAGACGCAGAGGGTGACAGCTCACACCAGCAAGAAAACACCAGATCACGTTTCACACTGTACTCACGCTACCAAGGTTGATCTAGCCTACTATAATCTGTAGCTATGATTAAAAAAAAAAGTGCCACCAATCAGGAATCAGCCTGGTAAAGCACGGGCTGCTGGGAAATTAGTCAAGTGTGAAACTCCTTTATAAAACTGATCACTACTTTGCTCTAAAAAAAAAAAATACCAATTAGCTCAGTTAACGGTTACAAATTATTATAAAATCAAAAATAATCCTGTTTAACACAAACAGCAGGTCAGTTTATTCTAGCAGACTTCTAATACACAGACCTTGAACTGCATTAACAATATGTTGCTGTTACAATATGCACCACTAAGTACACATTAACTCAAATAAAGGCATAAACCATTTTGTCCCAAAATGGTCAAATATATTTAGTAAATCCAACTGAGCCACTTTCACACACGGCTGGGTTGTTGGGACAATGCTGGGAGAATCAGGTCTGCATATTTCACAGGAAGTAGCCAACTACAGATATGTGCTGCCTTAGAAGAGCACGTATAAGTCAGGACATATATTTCTTTACTCTCACATAGGCTTAATTGGACATTGAGCCTATGTGTACCAGTGGGCTGTCAGGTTAAGGACCTTTGTATTCTGAGACAAAGCTCTTTAGGATAATATCGAGAATATGTGAAAACAGTTTAGAAGTCAGAGATTGCACACAAAAACACAAACACACCAACCTTAAACCACCATTTGGACATGAGAAAGTAGTATTTGACGCTCTCCTCTCCAAACTGTTCGGACACATAAAGGCCCATGGAGCCATATTCGTCGTAAATCTTCCTCTTGTTCTCATCATTTAAAATTGAGTTTGCATTGTTGATCTCCTTAAACTTCTCCGCTGCCTCTGGGTTGTCTGGGTTCTTGTCCGGGTGGTACTTCAGTGCTAGTTTTCTGTCAGGAGAGAAAGGAAAAGATAAACAAAATTATTGATCGTCTGCTCCAAATGTGCCAGAAAGAATCTGCTGCAAGTGTGAGTGAGGAAGAAATATCTTATGGTTCCCTCACAGGCTCAAGCCCAGGATGTCATGGTTTAAAATTACATACACATACAATTACAACCATATTATTTTCCACCACTTTCAACTCTAATGACTGGCTTAATCTTTTTCACATTATATTGTAGACTGTATACTGTACTCCTATCTAAAACTGATGAAAATAGCCTGACCATGGAACCAATCATAATATCCGATAGTTGTAGCTGTAACCATAACATTAAATACCTTAGTGAAAATGTCAGATGAAATTGTAAACGATTGTAAATTGTTATAAACTGCAAAGAAGGTGGAATGTCAACATGTCAGCTTGGGTTCTGGAAACTTTCAAACTGTTAAAAAATAAATAAATAAAAACTCTATTATGTCACAAGTCTATCCCACGCATGAAACTACATTAAAACAAGCAGCAGTATTATTTGTTTGTTCCATGAAAGTAAAATTAAAGCTTTAACTGTGATTTTGAGGCAGCTAATCAATTTGCACTTATCCTATTCATTTCTTGAATTATAAGAATCTGAAGTGTCTGAAGAATCTGAAGTAAATGCATTACAGATATCATTTGAAATGCTTTCATGTCAGTCGTCTGCACTTTTACAGACAGAATTTAACAGACAACTTGTAAAGAAATGTTTCTGAACAGCACTTGAGTTATCTGGCAGCTTATGAGTAAACACTATCAGGGAGACAAATACACACATTTGAACAGAGTAGTAGCACAGAATCCACCGGCTGTTCAAGCCTTCTCTTTCTGTTTGCAGACAAAGAAACTTGGGAGCAGTAATTTGTGAATCATGCAAAGCCACTAACGGTCCAAAATTAAGAATATGGGCAAAACAACAACAAAAAACTTTAATAAAGAGAAGTAACTAAAGTCCAGCTTACCTGTACGCTTTCTTGATTTCCTCTGCGGACGCTCCTTTCTCCAGACCTAGCACCTTGTACACACTCTCCCCAGAGGTGGACATCTTCCTTTGGGGGCGGGAAGAGTTTGGTTCAGCCATGGCTCACCTCTGTAATTAAAAGAGATCAAACTTATTAGGAGGTGCTGATACATAAAAAGCTCAGAATTTAAATATGATTTATTTAAAGAATCTAAACACTCAGGCCAGTGTTAATTACCAAAGTAGTGCAGAAGGTGAGGTTCACCAAGGCAGAGGTGGTGTAAATAATGAAGTAAATAAAAAGATACTGTTTTTCACTTTTCACTACAATAGGGAGACATAAATCAGCTGTTTATTATACCAAAGAAAATAAGGACACACCAGACAAAATAGAGTGCTACAAAAAAAACCCATAATCATAACACTCTCGGTTTGACTTGTATCTTACTTCCTGGTTCCTTGTCTGCCTCTCTACTGTTGTTCAGCATACCTCAAGTTTATGTCTGACCTTTATTGTTTCGGTTCACTACAGTGCTTACTTAAAATGCAATTTTCTCCAACAGTGAACAAATAACATCTTTAAAAACCCAATGTAGACTAAAAAGACAAACTGACGTAGTTGGCCAAGCTCTGGTGAACATACTGGAACATTTACCAGCTAAAGAGCCACATATTTACTTAAAGACTAAGTAAAATAGGGAATATAGTGTATGCTTTCTAATGACAAGCAACGGTGACTGCACAAGTTGCAGTACAGTTGCATGTTACACAGGATCTGTGTAGCATTAGATTGTCTCAGTTGCTTTCAAATGATCAGTTTTCCCATTTCTCAGCCTGTCCTCAAGCCTTCTGGTTTCAATAAGCTAAGATCACAATAGCAAAAAGCTCAGTGCTGCACTTCACATGCCAACGTGGCACATCACGATGGCCGTCTCCAAAAACACCCTTCATTCCCTTCATTAACCACCAATGATGATGTTGCTGTAACACTGCTAGATTTGAAAATAACTTTCTGCAACAAGCTTCAGTCAGCTTAAACTTGACAGTAATTAGTTCTATTGCACCATCTGGGCAAATCCTGTCTTTTTAAGACAGCTTTTGTTGTGCACGTCTTGGAGGCAAATGCAGTTATTTTTGTCTTCTCCGCCTCCTTCAGTGGAAATGCAGAGAGAAATGTTTAGAGAAAAGGGTATAACATCATACTAGCAACCCTGAGTATGCAAGCCACTGAGAAGAGAGTAGGAGCCGCCTGTTTCACGATTACTCCATACAAAATGGATTTCCGATGAACTACGATTACTGTACGCGTACACAAATACACTCACATTGAGTCATACTGAGCCACACGAATAATGCCACCCAGGTCATTGACTAAAGAAGATTACATTTTGCTGATCTCACAGATTACCCGTCCAAGTCCATGTCAGACAGGGCCAACGTTCTGGTCAGAGGCCAGCAAGACAACTGCACAGATATGTGCAACAAACCAATCGACTGTCATAAGCGTTTAACTGAAACCCTTGTAATTCTACATCCTGAATCCAAGGAATCCTTGACAGTAAATAATTAACACAAAAATGAAACACAACTAAGAGATGTATTCACACAGGATTAATATTTCCATCTGGCACACTTTGCCTTTGGGATTTTTATTCTACTCATTACAGACGAGGCAGATTTGCAAAAGGATTAAATTTAGATGAATATGTAACAGTTACTAATTAGAGAGACCACAGCTAACACTACAGATTTGTGAATGGGGCTTTTGTTATGTCATCTAACCATTACAAAGTTCCGTGCCATTAATATATGAACTCAGATATTAACTTTATCAATATTGTACCATTCTGAGTAATGTCTGTAAGAATTAACTAGTTCCTCTCATTTAATTGTGTATCTGAAACATGTTTTTGAAGTGATTATAATTAAGCGGGATCTACTATGCTTATTTCTTGCTCCATATCTTATTTTTGTTTTACTCCTGGACTAGAGTAGCTTTGCATGAATCAAAGGTTCAAGTTATCCTTATTTATGTTATACTGGGCTTTGGTCCAGCCCCTTAATTCACTGGTCTGAAAAACAAAACAAAGCTAATGAAATGGTCAGACATAACAGAGCTGCATATCAGATAAGCAAACATTGACTCTCTGCCTTTAACATATACAGGAACCCTGGAATATCTTCACACATTGAACCTGAACTGCACTTAAACCTCATTTTGTGCCATTTAATGGCAAGCAAATGTTTAACTGCATGCAAAACATCTTGTGTTTCTGAGGGTGTCCTTCAAAGAAGAGCCTTTGCTTCTTTTATCAAATCTGCAGTTTAATGTTAATTTTGCATTTAACAAGAGGGAAAAAGATCAAATTCAATTCAACCGCTAACTCAGAACCAGTGAGAGAAAACAACTTTGTTGATATTGCGTTCTCATCCAGATAGTTAAGAGCCCCCTGATGTGAGAACAAAATAATTGGCTTCACACTGCTTATGTGGATTTGCAATTTTAACAGATGGTACTTAAAGGTAGCATATTTTATTCTGTTAGTTCCCAATTCAGTCAGATCTACAGATTTAGGTGACTTTAGAGTTTATATAAACACAGAGCAGACAAAACAAAACCTCTGAAACACTCTGGTTGCATGACGAATATTTTTGGAAAAAAATTGCAGCTCATAAATGTGAAACTCATGTTCTCTCAGCTCATTGGATTCACAGCTGGCTGATTTAGGAAACGACCTTGCTCTGGTTGGAGTGTCTCTGCAGGATAACATTGATAGCACATTCAATTAAAGAAAATAAAATCGAATAAAATAAATGGCATTTATATTTCACTGTATAAAATAAATCTGTACACAAGGATACATCTTAGAATGAACTCCTGAGTCGATAAGCAGAAGTGTCATAATGAGCACACGTGACAACCACCGTATTGTCTGCCAGACTGTACCGCTGGAGGACTCTCACATATTGCATAACAAAGTATGTTCATCACCCTTTTATTACAAAGCATTTGTTAATTCTTCTTACAGTCTGACTTTCCATTTACAAGTAAGCGTTTATTGTTTTCTTGTTTATTGTTCTTTCCCACTTTCTGTATATCCACCACTTTTGACCTCCATCAGTTTGCCTACTGCACCAACAGGTCAACAGAGGACACCATCACCACAGCGATCCACGTTGCCATGACTCATCTGAACAATCCCAGCTCTTATGTCAGAATGATGCTCAGTGGCTTTGTACCTGCACTAAGCACAATGACAACAGTGTATCTAATCTAAAGAAAAATCTATTTGAATAATAATAATATTAATAACATCCAAAATATTATACAGATCTATTGATAGCTGCAGCAATAACATAATAACTGGGTTGTGCTAAAAATGCACACTGGAGACTGGAAAAAAAGACAAAATCCAGTAAGGCTTTTGACTGAAATAAACCCTCCAAATAAGAGTTCAAAAAGGACAATTTTTCCTCTGTGATGGAAGCTCTGCAGGTCCAGATGGCGTTACTGTTGGAGCCAAGAGAGCTGATGTAAATACATCTCCAAACATGGTGCACAAAACAAGGGGCAGGCATGCAGGCAGGAGGGGCAGCATTTATACAGACAAGCCTTCAATATTCCTCCTAAAATAATCCTTTGTGATCACCAAGCTGCTCTGAGGAAATGTACTATGCTTTGATCAAACTGCAACTCACAGCGAAGCAATCGATCGAGGCCCACTCAGCCAGGTCTATTAGGTTAATTAGCCAACTGCAGTCTTAGTGGTGCAGACTTTAGAAATCCGCCCAGCATGTATGCAAATGGAGCTCGCTGATATGAAACGACAATATGAAAATGAACCAACAGGAGTACAAAAGCTGGAAACGCAGGAAAGAGAAAGGAGTCACTGCCAAGCATTAGACAATGAGCCTTTTAAAGGGAAGATATTTATCAAAGTTTAACCACCATTTGTTTGAGGCTTTTTGCTGAGACGGTGTCAGATTAGAGGGAGAGAAAGTAAGTGAATGAGTTTTACACAGGTCTAGCTGACAAAATAAGACACTTTCAGCCAAAAACACAAGAAGGTTTGTGGTAGAGATGAGCCTGAACAGTCAACTAGAGGATCAAACCTTGTTGCTAGATGTTTGTTGTTTACCAGAAATGCTAGATGATGAATCTACTCGTGTAAAATAATATTAACCTACAACACCACCTTCCACTAATCAGGGCTGCAGAGCCTCTATCTTTTTGAGATGGGGAGATTCAAATAGATGTAAATAAGCAAGATAGGTTGACAGCCCTGTGAAGCAGCAGAATTCCAACTAGAGCTGGGCAATATGAAGAAAAACTAATATCGCAATTTTTTTTAGGCTACATCGCAATACACAATATTTATATCATGATATAAATATATGTTAATATATATGTTTAAATAACCTCCATAAACAAATGTTATTTTCAACCATATAGTGCCTAGAATTGCACTGGTATACACATTCAAATCGACCATTCAATATTTATTTTTCTACTTTGAACACAAAAAATCTGAATGAATTGAAATGTTTTATTTTAACCATCAGTTGCACACAGAGGTTTTTCACAAACAGCCTTACTGTGACAGTAAGCCTCTTTCTGTGGTCAACATTAGGCCTTTAACAAATGAGTACATCAAGCAAATAAGCAATAAAACAACTGAGATTAAAAAGATGCTCTTTTGTACTTGTAACTAGGGCTGCACGATTTTGCATAAAATGAGAATCACGATTTTTTGGCTAAGAATTGAGATCACGATTCTCTCACGATTTTCTTTTCCAGTATAAATATTTATTGCACTTATTAACTGCACGTCAACTTTGTAGCAGTTGAGACTGAACATAAAAACAATAAATAAACATAAAAATAACAAATGTCTCACATTTTGTTGTTGCCGCAAAATGTTGTACTGCTTGAAATTCTGTCTCCACCATTGCTCGACACTGCGTGTATAGAGCAGGTAGTGCAACAATAGAAAAATAGTTGCGGGACGGCACTGTGTAGTGTTTGTCTAGGGTGTTGATTATGTTCCTAAATCCCTCGTTTTGCAGTGTTGATGGGAGCCATATCTTTGGTCAGGTGATAAGTAATAGCCTCCGTAATTTCTTTGTGCCTGCGGGAGTTCGACGGGTA
This sequence comes from Neolamprologus brichardi, assembly GCF_056152115.1. Taxonomy (NCBI): domain Eukaryota; kingdom Metazoa; phylum Chordata; class Actinopteri; order Cichliformes; family Cichlidae; genus Neolamprologus; species Neolamprologus brichardi. The sequence goes on along the minus strand of NC_142118.1, from coordinate 20,736,256 downwards.
TGGGGAAGCGCTGTATAAGGTTCCCGTTATTGATGTTTGGGTGGTTGACCAGGACGGATTTTCTCCTGTCACTTTCTCGTCATCCCTGACGTGTTCTCCGTTGTTTTTTTCCCTGCCAACTTTAGCAGCCAGCTTCTGTATCATGTGGTATAAGGCTCCGCCCTTGCCATTTGTTGAGCAGGAAGAGTAAGCGCTTGTTTTCATGCAGATTACATCCCAGATCAAAATGCGGTACAATCGTCGTCGTTTTTTTTTTTTTTTTTTTTTTAAATCGTTGTCATTTGGAAATGAGATCGCACATAAGTATGAATCGAGATCGCGATTTTCTAACGATTAATCGTGCAGCCCTACTTGTAACATATAAAATTGTAAGATAAAAGCTGCGATTAATGATGCATGGGAGAAAAAAAATCTCAGTGAATTACATGGAGACATACTCAATGGTTATGATAAAGCCACTTTAACCATCGTAACCACAGCCCGGCACAATATACAAAGTCAGTCACAGATTAACCACTAAATCACAGAAAAAGAGGTGTTTTAAGATTATGATTTTGACATTTAGGGCTCTGCATGGACAAGCACCAACATACATCAGTGATCTTTTACATCCTTACATCCCCAGCAGGTCCCTGAGGTCATGTGATCAGGGCTTGCTGGTTGTCCAGCACACGAGGTTGAAAACAAAAGATGACAGAGCTTTTGTAACTGTGGCCCCAGCTTGTGGAACGCTCTCCCATTGAACCTGAGACCTGTGGACTCCGTCATGTCTTTTGAAAAACAGCTAAAAACTGATCTTTTTAAACTTGCTTTTGGTTGATTTTTGTTTTTATGTTTTAGCTTCTGTGAAGCACTTTGTGATTTTATTCTTGAAAGGTGCTATATAAATAAAAATTTACGTTACTTTTTTCAAAAGTAGATTAACCATTGAATGTTAGAGAATTTTAATTTCGTGCACTCATTCTACAGCTTAAAATTAAATATGAAATTTTTTAATATCCTGCTTGTTACGGGATAATGTGTGGATAGCTTCCAGTACTTTTTCCTGCAATTTTACATTCATTTCTTAGACTATAAGCCCAAGAAGACCTGCTACAACAGCTTTTCCTCATATTGGGAAAAAAACTGAGATGAATTATTCTTCTTAAGATGCCATAGGCTGTTCATCATTTTTATAAAAGAAATGTTTAATAAATGTGCACCCTTTCAGAATGTGCTTCTTTACATTAAAAGAAAGGGCTGTTGTTTGTTTGCTGTGTGTGTAATATTCTGGACTTTCAGATATTTTACACGCCTTCACTTTTGAATGTGAGACACAAACTTGACACTTGTTAAATCCTAAATAACCAAAAAGTGAAAGTCATAAGGACATAAATGTTAATTGTGTAATTTAATGGCTTACTTTTACAATGCCCTCTCTTTGCCACTAGCTATAAACTGTCAAAGCAAAGCAAAAAACAAAAACAAATAACACAAATTACACAAATAAAATGTTTCTCTCAGTTTTAAAGTGGCTTTAATAAATTCTAGTCCTGGAATGTTGACATTTGCTCGTCTCACTCAAAAATCTCTGCTTCCACTTTAATAATCCAAACTAAGCTAAACTGACTATTAAATTCAGGTTTGTTTATTTACAATAAATAAATCCTACAATAATACAAAGAAAACAGAAAACTCCAATAATCGTATGACCCCCTTTGAGCCAGCACTTTAGTGACTATGGGAAGAAAAAAACTCCCTTTTAATTCGAAGAAACCTTCAGCAGAACCAGGCTCAGGGAGGGCCGGCCATGTGCCGCAACCATTTGGGTGTGAGGGGAGGAAAACGGGACGAATAAACACTGTGAAGGAGAGCCAGAGATTAATAATAACTAATGATTAAATGCAGAGTGATGTATAAACACATAGTGAGTGAAAAAGAAACACTGTGTTGTTCATGGGAAGCCACCAGCAGTCTAGAGCTATTGCAGTGTAACTATGAGAGGATTCAGGGTCACCTGATCCAGCCCTAACAATACACTTTATCAAAAAGGAAAGTTTTAAGCTTAGTCATAAAAGTAGAGAGGGTGTCTGTCTCCTGAATACGAACTGGGAGCTCTCGCCACACAAGCTGAAGGCTCTGCCAAAAGGCAGTTAATAAAATATATATTATTACAGCAACTTAAAGAGACAGAGGCAGGCTATAAAAGATCCATATTTAACAGTACGTATTTCCACTGATATAACTAATAATTGACATAATTCAATTTTAAGGGTACTTACAAGCACATTTCTACTGGTGATATTTTTGAGCACAGATAAGGAACAGATCCATATGTAGGAGTACTTAAATGATCATTTTCTGAACGTTATTATTAGTAAAGAACAAAGGCATCTGACTTCTGCTTTGCTCCAGCTGAACTAAGCTTTTCTATTCCTTAAGAATGGAGTGTTTGTCAAAAACCACAAGTGAAGAGAATCATGTGAGAACTGCAAGCAAAAACTCCCTAAAAAGTCCTCGATCAGCGAGGACAGCAGCTCTTCAGACAGTCTGCAACACTGCTGGGTTTAAAATAGACGTCTTTGTTGTTGAAAATAACTGTGGCTTTTAAAGGTGTGTAACATGATAACTATGTAATCGAAGCAGTCGCCCTGCCACACAGTTTAACAGATCTCTGACACACTGCTGGAAATTCAGTGTAACAGTGAGTTCATTATTACACAATACTGAATATAAACAGTTACACTCCTGGTATGCAGTACTGCAGCTGCTCTTAAAAGGTGCATACTTTTATATGCTGTATGTCTACAACTGGGGCCTACTGCATCTTATTATACTGCAACTTGAACTTTGACCATCTTGTTGTGGGAAGCTGATGGAGAAGATTGTGGCCCCAAAAGCAAGCTAAATACTTCACCCAAAAGTCTGTAACAAATTTGAAAAGTTTTCTTTTCAAATTTGCAGAACCTTTCATTTTGATTCAACTGACAAATCAGCTAAATTCAAAAGAGCTACTGCTCTCAAGTGTGTTTAAGGTCATTGTAAAGGACCTTAATCATGTCTGATCACTTCTGCCCCTGTTTTTGCCAAGTCAAACTCTCTCAACCAACCAGCTGAGCAACTGACAGTTACGTTGTATAGTTAAGGAAACAATCTTTGGCTTTTTCATTCTTCAACCTCAGCTAACGGGTTTAGTCAGTAGCTTCAGGTTTTTCTGAAATAAAATCAAGTTAATTTTGTCAATTATGTCCATTGTTAGAGTTTGAAAAGAGGAACATACAGGATATGCACACTGTGCAACAACATCTCAATCACACGTTGCTACCCCTTGATCAGTGAGATTTGCCCCTCACTCTTCACTTGCTCTCGATTTCAACACACCAAGATAGAGATAGTGAAAAAGCTAAGCCCAAGATTCATGACTGGTGATGGCACACTGACTACATCCATGTTCTACACAGAGCCAAGAAACCAACCAGTATTCTGGATCTAAAATAAACTGCGTAAATGACCACGACAGACCCTGGTGCACGTTCATGCTTCGCAGCATACTTTATTAACACTTTCACGGTTGCTGTACATCCGCACCCAGGGCTGCAGCTCTCCCGCTGCTAGCTCAACATAACGACCACAACAACAACGCCAACCACAGGACCCAGTACAATATTTAATTCGGCGGGGCGTGATTGCGGATGCCGTGCAGGTGCGTCCGCCTCCTCTGCACGGCACCGCAGGCCACGCCCCGCCACAAACTGATTATTCAATACTAACTTGAAAGAAACCAAACAGAATTGAAAGTAGAGCTGGGCGATATATTTTTATACGAGATATAAGATGTGACAATATCCTTTATATCGATATAGTCTATGTTACGTTATAACTATACTTGTGGAGCCGCAAGTTTACCTCTATTTCGTCCACTTTTGTCTTTACGCAACGTTACTCGACCTCGCCCCTCCTTCACTGAACACAACTCCCCCTCCTCCCCCATCGCTTCACCTGCAGCGACAAGATGGACACGGCAAATCTCCGTTAGCGAGTTGCGGGGCTGGACGCCGTCAACGTGTTAGCTAGCTAACCACGCTAACGAGCTAACCACGCTAACGCCATGCAGCCCAGAGGCGCTGCACAACCTAAAATCCTTTCATTTTCTCAAAAGTTGACAGCGCGTCTAATGTATGAATTCTGGTTGTGCTTGATGGCCGCGAACCGATTTTATGTGGTACACGGCGCTCAGCAATCTGTCAAAAAATGTTTTAGTACGACTTTGGTAAGCTACGGAGCTGCACCGGCTTGATGGATTGTCGGAGCATTACGGCTACCGAGGAGCCTCGCGGAGTGATACGTACTGTGCTTCAACGTAATATTACCGTATTGTGTGTAAGGACCATAAATGGCACCTGTTAAGAGACGTGGTTACGAAGAGGATTTCAAACTCAATGCTGTCAGTCACGCAGTAGAAGTTGGGAACAGAGCAGCTGTGAAATCTTTGTTATTATGCTCAGCGTCTTTTAGTTTACATTTTGACTGCACAATTGTGAGCTTTTTGTTACGCACAAAAACAACATTGTTTTCTTTTATTTATGGAGCATTATTATTTAATAAATGCTGATAATTTATTTTTGAGTAAATTTTGTGTACATCTATGCTCTATGTAAATAAAAATGCCTGTGTGACATCTGGGACACAGCTTTGACTAAGAACTCTCTTTTTGTTCTTACTTTATGGCTAAAAAAAAAAAATCGAGATATATATCTTATATCGCCGTCCAGGCAAAAAATATCGAGATATGAATTTTGGGTCATATCGCCCAGCCCTAATTGAAAGCTCTTCAAAAAGTGAACAAAGATTCTTCACTGTTTTTTCTGATTGTAAGCTCAACATTTTAGGTTTCTGAGTGCAGGACAGGGTGGAGAAGAGAAGGGAAATATGATAATGGACCTTTTAAATGATTATAGATTTGAAAGAAAAAAAAAATCTGACACTGGCATTGAGTCTTAAAATAACTGTTGTTTGTCATTTTTTCAAGTTTTTGGGTGTTCACTACTTGACCTACAGAAACAACAACAACAACAACAACAACAACTAAACTTGCCTTAAAACAACTGAGCCAGTCCTCTCCTTTAAGATCAGGGTCATATGATGGCTATTAAAGTAGATAAAATATGTCAAATTAAATTAAGTGATATATAGTAAACCTTTATGGCCTCTGGGTATTTGCTTGGTTGGTAATTCAGCCTCAAACATCAACTGCTGCTACAAACGTGCAGCTGTCTTTATGTATAGTCGAATGCATTCAAGCTTCTACTATGGGGAAAAAAGAACAGCTGTACAGCTCACAGAAACAGGACAACAGCCAGCACTACCATGAGCGTTACTGTGGACGTCAGAGTATTTAACATCAATGCATGAGATACTGTTTAAGTTAGCAGCTCAATCATTGAGATTATTGTTAATTTATGAATCAATCTAATGGTACTTCTGCTATGTATGACAAAAGAAATTTTCTTCTCATTCATATGTCAAAACTCAGTCATCTTGCTGTTGTCATCAAAATACAAACTCAAATCTTCTTAGTCTACAGAGAATAAGTAGAGGTCTAATCCAGGGCCTTGACTTACATATTTAAACAAACCTGTAGAGGTTAAGGGCAGGAAGAATACAGCCTTCTAATCAAATATAGAGAATATTTATATTACAAAGAGAAATATAATAAGAAAGATTAGGATCTTAATACTGTGGATGCTTAATCAGTATCCACACTAATAAATAAGACAAGAGCTAAGCCTCGTCCAATAGTTAGTTTACAACATTGGAGAAAACCAGATAACCCTCACATTTGAGGAGATGAAGCCAGACAGGGAATAATATCAGCATTCCCTTAGTGAGAGATTATGTAAGGTGTTCCTGTGATGTTGAATGCAGGGCACAACAATCTATATGTACACAATGTAGATCTTAAATGAGCAGTGACCTATTCTAGGTCTTTAAATTACTTTAACTGCACAGACAATCAAATATCTAACGGAAACCTAAAATTATTTCCCCATTCTTGCCTGTATCTGTGTACTTCCCAATATTTATAGATGAATACAACATTTTTTTTTCAATTCTGATAAAATGTAGATGATCAGTTTCTTTTTTTGTTGTTCTTGCTTTACACGATTACACATAACAGACACACATGGGCAGGGATTTAACCCAGATCTTCCATTTACTCAGTCTTGCCAAGCTTATTCTATTTTACAGCAACAGAGAAAACCAGAAAATCCTCACATTTCAGAAGGTCAAGCCTGAAATGATCAAACCGTCTCACAGGTAGGCTGCAGAAGCAGGGTCTTCTTGAGAGAGTAAGTGCAGAGGAAAATGGTCTTTTTCCCTAATTGGGTCATTAGATCAATTCTGAATCTAAACAACCTGAATGCAAATCAGGGGCTTAATTTTGTCAGATTCTTATTTTTCATGTATGTGTAGAGTCAAAATAACCTAAATACTATTACACCACCATATTTAAGCCCACAGCAGGCAGCCCCCTGAGAGAAATGGGTTTTGTGGCATGTTAGGATAAAGATGAGGGTGTAATAAAGGAAGGAGTGGTGCGTGATTGTCGTCTGTTTGTCCTTGTGCAGCGCTAATCCCTTTTGCTAATCTCCCAGCACATGGGGAACTACTTTCTATTTTACACCCCGCCATTCATAAATCCGTGATACCTTGTTTTATTTGGTTTATTCTGCCATTAATTTTGCCTCCATCTTTCTTAATCAACTAAAAATAAACCTGTCGTCCCCACTGTGGCGATGACAAATAGTTAGCCTTGCTTCTAAGGAGATCATTCTACCACTAAATACATTTCATTTATGGAAAATAATTTAATTAATAAATGCACCAAAAATATGCATTAATCAACCATAAAGCTGGCAGCAACCAATGTGCATTGGACATGGAGATAGACCAGCCTCCATCTATAGTACATTTAAATGGTAAAATCACATTTAAAATCAGGAGAATTTCCATTAGACTTTTAAGACATCAGCACTCGCCAAAATAAATCCATTTAATTTTGATTGCACTTTTTTTTTTTATTCATTTCGACTGCAGAGCAAATTCTCAAGTTTGCAATCAGTCGGCATCGAAATATATCTCGCTGCCGACTAAACTAACTCGTTATAGATGAGCTTCATGGTGGGGTTAACAGACCAGGGCGAACCTTAAATTGACAGATTTTTGAATGGGGTTTGGTGTACGTGACCGTGACACCTACCCACGGTTAGCTAACCTCACGCTAGCTAATTTAGTGCCCCCAAACGCCTTACCTTGTGCAAACTGAACTCTGTATATCTCGCTGTACGGTTAGCTGGATCATAGAGGCATCCGAGTTAGGCTCTTAACTCCCAATTAACGGTCGGTATCACGGTGCCGTTAGCCCGCTAGCAGCCCTCTGTAGCCGGCGGGTTGCTGCTGCTTCGTGTATGGCTCCTCCTTCCAGGAAATGAAGGAAGAAGTTGCTCAGTTTTGCCAGAGCCGATATAGGAGAGACGCTCCACATCCTACTAATCCCGTAGCACAAGAAATTGGTGCACTCAGCCGCCGAAGCACCAGGGGGCGACAATCAGATAGTAGTGAAGCGCCAAAATGTGATTCTAAACAAGCTTCCCATTTTAGATTAGTTTCCAGAAACAAAGCATTTTATAATGTGTCCAAAATTAAATAAAAGAACATGGCCTTAAGTTTTTTTTCTTACAGGAATGCTGATTTTCCCTTTCATATGTTAGAAAGTCATCATCCAGAGAACGTATTTTCATCAAACTGTGGTTACAACAGCAGCAGAGCTCACCACAATATGGACAACAGACCAAAGGAAACAAACAAACAAACAAATAAAACATAAAGACACGTAAGAAACTAACCTTCAAACAAATACATGCAATGTCAAAAAGAAAAACAAAGGAAAAAAGAAAATTAATAAAAGAAACCATCAATAAATATTAGAACAATAACAAGTTATTTCTTAAATCTGATGAGTGATATTACATTATGATAAAGATAAAAATGATGCTGCAATAAACTAAAAACAATAAACTATAAACGTTGCAAAATTTCCCGATTCTCTCAGACTCCACTGATCAACAACAGCAGCATATCAACAGTATTTCATCCTTTCTGGTTTTATACAAAAAAATCTTTTAAATATAAAATGAGATCATTTTAATATTGGTTGGTTGTTTTTCTGTTTCAAGCTTTACTTTTAATGTGTGTATTTAGGTGTTATCTAATCTTATCTCATATTAAAACGCAGAAAGTGAATTTCATAAAATGTTTTCTAAACACTTTTGAATGAAGACCATACATACATACATCTACTTCCACTTATTCAGGGCAGGGTTGTGTAACAGCCTAAGCAGAGATGCTCAGACCTCCCTCTCCTGGCCACCTCCTCCAGCTTGTCCAGAGAGATGTAATCTCTCCAGCATGTCTTGGGTCTGCCCCTTCGGCCTCCTCCCGGTGGGACATGCCCAGAACACCTGAGCCAGGAGTCATCCTTTTCAAGTGTCCAAACCGCCTCTACTGTCTCTTTTCAATGTGGAGGAGCTGCGGCTCTACTCTGAGCCCCTCCCGGACGAACTCCTCACCCTATCTCTAAGGGAGATGCCAGCCACCCTTCAGAGAAAGATAATTTCCGTCTCTTGTATCCGTGATCTTGTTCTTTTGGTCACTACCAACAGCTCGTGGTCCATAGGTGAGGGTTAGGACGTAGATCGACCCGTAAATTGACAGCTTCGCTTTTACGCTCAGCTCTCTCTTCACCACGACGGACCAGTACAGTATACGTATCACTGCAGCCGCTGCATGAATCCATCTGTCAGTCTTTCACTCCCTTCTCCTGTCAAGTCTGCATCATTATTCTCTTTATTATTGACTATGATACTTTACTTTGCAAATTAACTTGATTTATTTTCAGACAGAACAAAAACATCTCAGTAAACCTCAAACAAACCTCACAAAAACAAGCAATGATGTAAATTAAACTCATCAGAGCTCAGTAAAGTTCAGAAGCTAGAAAACAAACAAACACTCAAACACAATAAAAAAAAAACACAATAAAATGAGCACATATACTGGCAATACGGCTCAACCTTAATTCTGTTAGAAATAATAATTTAATAATTTAGTCACATCTCTTCTGTATTTGAACAATTTATGTTTCTTTTGTTTATCTAGTTGTTATTATAGAGTCAAACCTGAAGAGCTCTGATAATGTTGTTGCCACCTCTTTTTGAAGAAAACACTTCCTCTTAACTTCATCAGGAAACAATTACTTAAGATTAAGAACGAGGAACAGGAAGATTTCAGTTCACTAAATCATCTTATCTGCTCTATTTTATAAACTAAAATAATCTCTCAGACATCAAAAGTCAAATTTTATTGGGTTTAAGGAGTTTGACCTTTTAACTGTTGAAGAAATACATTTCTCACCTTCACCAAAAAATCTGTATAATAAAGATGTGCCATACACATCATTATTATAAATACACTGTGGGAATGGACACAATGAGCATCTGCTAAATATTAATATAACGTCACTTTGTATAAAAAAATTACACTATGAATTTCCTACAAAGAGTGAGATATTCATTTATGAAATGTAGACTTCAGGAAAAAAGAGAACTAAAGACATTTTGCTGAGGAAGTGAAATCTCGCAACTGACAGGAAGTACAAAAGTTTTAAGTACTCATCAGTTCAGAGACTGTGACAGTCGAGAGTGAGAACAAGAAAGAAGTGAGACGGAGAAGCACGATGGATGAATTCAGATGGATTCAAATGTTTTTATGTCGGATGCTGATGATTCAGATTGCAGGTAAGAAGACAGGAAACATTTAAATACCAGTAAATCTAAACATTATCAATATCATTACAGTCAATAACCTTTACAGTAAATAAGACAGCTGATTGTGCTCTGTTTATAAACTTGTGTCTGAAATGATCTTCACTCTGACTGTAAAAAGTGCTGTATTCTAATTTACTTTTTTATATTTCTCCTCAATCTTCTCAACAGTATCTGTAAATGAAGCCTCCATGTTTATGAAAGTTGGAGATGACGTCACTCTGACTTGTCTAAACGTGATAGTTGAGCAGAATAACTGTGATGGGACTACGTGGACCTTTGCTTCTAGAAACAAACCAACAGTAGAGCTGATCACACTTGGACAGATTAGTGAAAAAGTCAAAACTAAATCAGACAGACTGAGTGTTACAGTGAACTGTTCTCTGCTTATAAAGAAGCTCACAGTCGAGGATGTTGGTGGTTATTCCTGTCAACAATACAAACGAGGAAAAACACGAGATGAGGACACTCTGGTTCATCAGTCTTTGGTTCATCTCTCTGTTATCACCTGTGAGTATTTACATCAAAATATTTTCATACAGTTCTCAAACATGACAAGAATCATAGTTATTAAGATAACTTGACTAATTTGAGCTGTCTTTGTCTCCATCGTTGCAAGTGACTGAACATAAGGACACTGATAAGGTGAAGTTAAACTGCTCTGTGGTGAGAAATGGAGAGTGTCATCACACAGTGAAGTGGCTGCTTAAAGGTCAAGATGTGGACAAAGAGAACAAAGAAATAGTGACTTCACAGACTGACTGCTCCACTACTGTGTCTATTCTGGAGTATAATTATTTATATTCATCAAGGAATAAAATACTCAAGTGTGAGGTGACTGATACTAAATCAGGAAGAGTACAGGTGTTTAGCTCACAGCCCTCAGGTGAGAAAACAGGTGAGATCCTGATCAAATGTTTAAAATGACTAAAATCACCTTAAATATTTATGTGATAGAAAAATGTAAAATTTTAAGCAGAAAAATGTTCTTCTATATAAAACATATAAAGCACACTATTAAACAAATTTTGAACCTGTTTTTCCTTATTTTTTCATTTATTCAGTTGACCCAAAAACAACAACAAAAATGAACAGTAAATCTGAAAGCGACACAACATCAGGAACAACCACAATAACAAAAAGTAGTCCTTCCATAACAGGTTAGATTATGATGATTAAGCTGACTAAATTCATCAAAAATATCTGTTTGTTTGGAGCTTTAAGAAGACTTTTAAACTTTTGTTTTTAAATATTTATTTTCCATTTTGTTCCATTACATTTACTTACATTAGAGACATTCAAAATAAGCCTCTTATCTTACAGGAAGCAGAAAATGATCGATTTTTGCAGTTCAGTGATTGATTCACCTCTGAATATCTTTGTAGTCATTGGAGATGTGATGTAGTGGAGATATATGTATGTAGTCAGACAGTTTCTGAATTTAACGTCTGAATTTAAACCTTCATGCAGTTCATGGGATTGTTTTTCTCATCAACTCTCATCAAGTTATTGTGCATATATAGCATGTCACTTTAACCACATTTTGTATGCAATTAAGCTGCATGAAAAGTTTTTCAAACATTTGTAAGAACTTTCATCCAAATATGTTTTTATGTTTCATGATATATTTTTTATTTCAGCTCTTTCATTGTACATCACTGGAGCTGTTGGTTTGGTTATATTGTTAATTACAGCTGTGTTTGTTATCAGATGGAAGAAAAATAAAGGTGAGAACATTTACAGATAAAACGTTTATAGATCAAGAGGGTTTGACAAATGTGGAGTTTTACAGTGAATATTTTTGTCTTTTCAGGAAACAAAACACGGATGTATGAAAATGCTGTGAGTTTTAATATGCATAATTAAGTGTTTGTTCAACTGACATTAAATAAGCAATATGTCAGCTTATCATTGAGGTGCCTTAACCTCGAGCTAAACTAGCTTCACAGAGACAGTTTTCTTCCAGATGTAACTGGAGTATGTCTTCTTTTTCAGGGACTGAGTTTGAAGCCCACAGAGACTCAATCAGCTCCTCAAACCATTCAGGACTTGGTGAGATCACACACTACACCCAGAGCAAAGTGTACACCACTTTGTCTTTAATGTTTTCTCTAAATATAAATGCATAAGAAACACTGAAGCTATAGAAAGGATAAGGAAGTAAGATGATGCAACTGAACAGCAGTTTCAACACTAAACAGCAGTTTTAATGCAAAAATAACATTTTGAGACAGTTTACATGGACTGATTCAAAGTGCTCTATACAACATACAACATTCGCAGCCATGCATTCTCTAAACTGAGTGCTTCCTAACTACATTCTTACACATGCACACTCCGATGGATACATCAGAGAGCAACTTGGGGTTAGTATCTTGCCCAAAGATACTTGGCATGCAGACTGGAGGAGCCAGGGGTAGAACCACCAACCTTACAATCAACAGGTGACCTGCTCTACCTCCTGTAGCTCAAGAGGTAGAGCACCACAATATGCCACCCCATATGACTTTGAAGCTAGTTAAAGAGTTTTGAAGTGTTCAGCAGATGAAGAGTTGTTATTATTACATGACACAGGATCACACATATTAGTGAGGTGACAGCATGTTCTGCTGTTTTTTTTTTCACTGTGTAGGTGGAGCCTGAAGTTTCCTATGCCACCATCAGCTACACCAACAATAGCAACAGTAAAACCCGGGTAAGCTGGCAAAGACTGCATAATATGGTTAATGTTGAGTATGTGCAGAGGAAGAAGCTATTACATTTTTGATAAGCTTCAGATCACTTTCATCAAAATTGCAAAATAAGGCACTGAGGACTTCAACGTTATTAATTTATTCATGTTAGTTTATGTATCATACAAATTCCTTTTGTTTTTCAGGTTCATCGTGATGGTGAAGGCGATGCTGTGACCTACAGCATGGTGAAGGCTCCATCCTCTGCATCCACTGCTGATCCCAGCAACCTCTATTCTACTGTCAATGTTGGATTCACATAGCTCACGCAGTTGAAAAAAGGACTCATATTTAATGAAGCAGTCGAAAAAAGGACTCGTATTTAATGAAAAGGACATTTTGGTTTTGACTTGAGACAGTGTGATAGCAACATGCTAATTACGTTATTGCTGTTGTTAGCTAGATTGCTTCACAAGGTTGTCTTAATGTTGTTTTCATGGATTTTGAGCTTAATGTTTCCAAGAGATTTAATAAAATGCCAGTTATTGGAACAGTGCCGAGCTGAAACCCCCACAGGCAACCCGTGCCTCCCCCCCAACCAAAGAAACATCAACACCTAAATTAAAAAATTATAGTTTTTTACAATATGTTTATGAAAATACAGTTGGTTTCGTTGCTACTTTTACATGACTATGAACTGCTCAGAATCTCTAAAAGACAGCTGGTTGAACAGAAAACACAATTATTACACCAGATATTCATGTTTATGTTTCCTTTTTTAGGTTAGCACAAAGCTGTGTAAATAAATGTGTCTTTCTCTCTTTGTCTCTCAAGACATTGTAAACATTTCATTGTATAAAGCTGAACCAGTATTTTTCCATAACTTAAAGCAAGTATCAATATCTACATGTATCCAAAAAAGCATTCAGTTCTCTGTAACTAAAATAGCAATAAAATAAAGATCTGTCTCTGTTCTGTAATCCATTTGCTTTCTTTATGGACGTATTTTGTGCTGCTAAGGTCTTACTTCATTACATTGATTAGCCAAAACATTTAAACCACAATTGTAATATAGTGTAGTTTTGCTTTGTGCCTCCAAAATAGCTCTGAAATACAACAGCATGAATATGAACATCTAAGGCTTTTCTTGGCGTTTGTGGGACCAGAATGAGCATTTGAGCTGTCAGAGCTTTAGCAGCACAAATGCTCAGTCGGGCTGGGAAATTGGAGTGACAATTTATAAATGCATTAAAAAAAAACAACAACAACTGAAATCAAGTAAATAACCAGATCTACTGAAAATCGAATGTTCTGATCGCAAAACAGCTTAATGCAGACTGTATCAATATCTCTTTTGTGATTGCAGAAAAAAATCCAAATTTTGTTTTAGTTATGTCTCTAAAGACACAGATGCAGCTATATTTTAAAGATATTATTATGTTAAAAATGCTTCATATGTCTATGTTAAGTTTTCATTTGAAACTGACATTATTATTTTTTTATTTAAGGGAACAAAACGATTTTATAAAATAACATCAGGTATCAAAAGATTGTGTTTCTGATATCTGTTGTTTACTAACAACTGTAGATCTGTCTGTCAGTCTTCTGCCCACTGTCCTCAAGACCTCAAGGTACTTAAACTCCTCCACTTGGCAGCAACTTGTCCCTGACCTGGAGTGGGCACTCCACCCTTGTCCAGTGGAGAACCACGGTCTCGGACTTAGAGTTGCTAAATCTTCACACTTCATAATCTTCAAAAAGCAGAGATGAGATTCTGAGGCCACCAAAGTGGAAGCCTCAAATCATTCAGGACTCGGTGAGATCCCACATGACTACACCCTGACTAGAGTTAAAACCACTTCTTCTTTTATATGTTTTCTAAATATAAATGTGTGTGACTCATTGTGAGAGAATGCAAATGATAGAGCATATACATTATAAAATAGTGGAACAGATATTGAGTGTCGAAACCTTACGTCACAGGTCATCATTTTCCACACATTTCTTTACAACCTAAAGATTGTGACACTCGCTGAATCACCACACCAACTACATATGCGACTGGCTCTTGCCACAGTCATTTAGTGACATAAAAAACAAAAAAATATATTTACTAAAGGGCACATAGCTCCAAAAGAGCCATTAATGAAGAAAAAAAACATAATTCAAATTCAGTTTACACAGCCTTAGAAAAAAGAAACATCTGAGTGGCAGAACAAGCCTCCCAAATACAAGAGAAACAGTGATGTTAACTAAACTAATCAACACAGTAGTATATTAGTAGTAATGTTCTAAAAAGCTAAATCAATTAAAAATGTAATTAAATAAAGGCAATAAAATGTGCATATTTATCAACCATGGTGTATAGCTTAGTCTTAACTCTGTTGGAGATAACTTAGGGTGTTAACCATTTATGCTTTTGATATTGGCTACTTGTTATTATAGAGTCAAACCACCAGAGCTCTGATGCTAAATACCTCCACTTGGCCTCACGAGAAAGACATTTCTAAAGATTAACAAGGATAATAACTCTAGATAATGATCATGTATAACTAATATTAAGTAATTAATTAAACTATCTGAACAAATCATGTCTAGGTGGGTGTTAACAAGAACGTAACTTCCTCGATAGAGACTGTTTTTTTCCAGATTTAACTGGAATATTCCTGTTATTCAGGGACTGAGTTTAAACCCTACAGATGAGGACATGATGAAATCACACACTGCACCCAGAAATCAAACCACTTCTTCTTTTATATGTTTTCTAAATATGAACGCATGAGACTCACAAAACATACAGATGTTAGATGATGCATCTGGATAACAGTGGGACAGACCATGAGTTGTAAAACCTCAGTTCAGAGGTCAAGCATTGTTTAGGAGACTTTGATACCAGTTAAATAATTTAAAGTGTTCACTGTAGGAAGAGATGTTATTGCTACATGACAGTGTCACATGTTACTGATGAGTCACAATGCTCTTGCCTACTCTGTGTAGGTGGATCCTGAAGTTTTGCGCCATCCCCTACACTAAGCTCAGCTCCTCCCACTAGTCTCATTTGCTCTATATATATTTATATACCTGTTGTCCAGTTCTACTTTTTAAACAGGTTGTTGTTTGTAAGTGCTTCGTTGATCAGTTTCACATTTATCAATAACATACCTAAAGACAGTCTGAGTATACCTGGGCCATCCCTCCTGCTCTCCTCACACGGCTGTAAAAGAACACAACAGATATTAAACAGATTTTATACTGTCATATTTTCCCTCTTATACTGAACATATAAGTCATTGATTGTTCATAATTTCCTTTTCTTCTTTTTGTTGTTCAATCTAAATAAAGAAAAAAAAGAGCAAAAAGAACAAAAATTGCACAAGTTATGATGAATTAGTGACACTTCACTATTCCAAGGAAACAAGTTTAAAGAGTCAACAGTTCAGAGGGTGTGACAGTCGAGATCGGGAACAAGAAAGAAGTGAGACAGAGAAGCACGATGGATGAATTCAGATGGATTCAAATGTTTTCATGTCTGATGCTGATGATTCAGATTGCAGGTAAGAAGACAGGAAACATTTTAAACAGAAGTAAAACTAAGGTTTGACTCTAGTGATCAAACCTTACTAATAAGGTTTGATCACTAGAATAATCATTAACCTTTACAGGTTAGCGATTATTACAATGAATAACCTTTACAGTAAATAAGAGAGCTGAGCATGCTCTGTTGTTTTAGAGGAGCATGGGACATATTTATAAACTTGTGTCTAAAATGATCTTCACTCTGACTGTAAAAACTGCTGTATTCTAATTTACTTTTTTATATTTCTATTTAATCTTCTCAACAGTATCTCTAAATGAAACATCAATTTTTATGAAAGTTGGAGATGACGTCACTCTGCCTTGTCTAAATGTGATAGATGAGCAGAATAACTGTGATGGGACTACGTGGACCTTTGGTTCAAGGAACAAACCATCAACAGTAGAGCTGATCACACTTGGACAGATTAGTGAAGAAGCCAAAACTAAATCAGACAGACTGAGTGTTACAGTGAACTGTTCTCTGCTTATAAAGAAGCTCACAGTTGAGGATGTTGGTCTTTATTACTGTCAACAATACGAAGTCAAAGAAACACCATCTCAACACACTCTGGTTCATCAGTCTTTTGTTCATGTCGCTGTTATTACCTGTGAGTATTTACATCAAAATGTTTTCAGCTCAAACTGTCATAATAGCATTGATTAGGATAATTTTTTCTGATTTACTCTGTTTTTCTCTCCTTATATTTCATTATATTCACCAGTGACTGAACATAAGAACATTGATAAGGGGACGCTAAACTGCTCTGTGCTGACACATGGAGAGTGTCATCACACAGTGATGTGGCAAATTAAAGGTAAAGATGTGGACAACAATAACAACCAAACAGTGACTTCACACACTGTTTGCTCCACCACAGTGTCCATTCCAGAGTCACACTTTCTTTACCCATCAAGACATAACATACTGGCATGTGAAGTGACTGACACTAAAACAGGAAAAGTGCAGCTGTTTACCTTCACTTCTCAGCCCTCAGGTGAAGAAACAGGTGAGTTTATGATCAACTGTTTAAGGTGAATAAAATCACATAAACATAATTGACTGATTTTAAGTTTCTTTTTACCACAATGTTTTTTTTTCTTATATTTATAGCACAAAAACGTTTAGTTGTGTCTTTTTTTTAAATTATATTATACATTTATTCAGGTGACACAAAATCAACAAAGACACCATCCAGAAAAACTGAAAGCAACACAAATTCAGAAACAACCACAACAATAATGAAGGATGATCCACAAGGTAGTCACCTATAAATATATTCTTTTATCATCATCATCAGTAATCCTTTTCTTATTCATTATTTTTCTGACACTTAATCATTTAGATTAAAATGTGCCAGACTTGATAAATGAAGAACCTAAACAAGCACTACATGAGGAGAAAAACTGAAAAAAAAATGTTTCATGAGGTGCAAAAACTTATTATGCAATCACAAACTTTAGATGTTTTTAAGTGCTTGACATTTATCAACAAAAACAATAGCATCTGAATATTTTAAAATACTTTCAAGGGGTTAGGTAAACATTTGGATCTTTAGAAAGACCAAATTTAAAAGAAACAGAAAACTTTAAACAAATTATTTAATGTTAAGAAATAGAGAGATATTTTTAATGTGTATCTGCTCATTAGATTGTTTTATGTACTTTAATAATGAAGGCTTGTAGAGCAAGGCCACTTTTGACTCACAAACAAAGTGCTCAGCCAGACTGAAAAACAGGAAGTTTTAGTGCACAGGCATATTAATAGATAAGACACAGAAAAGAGGAACCTCGCCATATAAGCAATGTTTGAAACTGTGTGACGTGCAAAGTACAGAAATAACACTATATAAGACATATGTGGAGCTAAAAATGTTAGAGATCCTGCAACTGGCGTTTGGGCTGTGCAGAGGTCTCTCTCTTCCAGAAGATGATTGAATAAAAAGAAATATAAATGTTTTAACACACTATGAGTCGGTTTTCTCTGTTCTATCACGGGGACAAAAGAATCGGGGTTAATATTTAATAAGTTGACATCTTTATTCTTTTTTTCAGATTTTTCTGTATCTTTGAGGTCCATTATTGTCTCTGTGGGGTTAGCAGCAACTTTAATAACTGCTGTGTCAGTCCACATATGGACAAGAACTAAAGGCAAATTTAATAATGAGAAGTTTGAATGATTTTGAAATTTTATTTTAGACTGAAATTGACTTCCTTTTCTCATTTTAGGGAACACGACCAAGATGGATAAAACAGTAAGTAAAAAAAACAGTAATCCAACATAAAAGTTAAAAGTCCTAAAGGTTGTTTTCTGACATTTGTTATTTACTAATAGCTGTAGTTCATGATGTTTATGAGATTATTATAAATTTCTTGAGCTAAATGTGGTTCAGCAGAAGATTCATAAGTTGTGTTTCCTTTTATTTAAAACTAGAGGGTTGTTGGTTAGAACTCCAGTGAATCTGCATGTGAGAGTTCATTTTGGGAAAGTTATTGATGCTCTCTTCTCCTTATAAATTTTTACTAAAGCTATATTTATCTCACAGCTGTGGTAGAATAGTTAAGCTGGACCCAACAGCTGACACACTTAAAGCAGACCGGCAGGTGGCAGAGCAAAAGAAGTTAAAATAGATATGACAACTAAACAAACACGGTTGCACAGCGGTAACAAAAACTCAAAAACACAGACACAAATGAGACATGACAAACGAACCTTCAAAATAAAACAAGAAGTAACCTGATGAAAAGCCAACTGAAAAAAAGACATGCAGACAGACAAATAAAAAACTAGAGACAATACAGAAGCTATTAAAATGCACTTGTCTTAACTCACATTACGAAATGTTTTATTTTGTGTGTTTGTTTCCCACAGATACATTATGATCAAGATGAAGATGATGTTACAATTAACTATGAAAACATCGGGGTTTCTGCTGCTTCAGTCAGATCCAACTGATCAACTTCAACTCAGCAGAGGAAAGGGCTTTTATATTACCAGTATCATCTCATCCAGTTTTATAGATAAAATAGTATAAAATAGAGAAGTTTATTCGATGTAAGTCGTTCCCATTAAGTTGATTCGGCTCATCTGCGTGTTTTGTTTTTAGTGGGTGAAATGTGTCATCATTCATCCAAGTGACTTCTTTACTCTTCTTCAATCACTCGGATATTTGACGAAACATGTTCCCCTCACACCGCTATGATCTGATTGAGCACGTATCAAGACCATATACATAGTTGTTTTGTGTTTCAATATTCTGATTATGGATTTATATTTAGGTCTTGAACTTGTATGAGTTTTATTACATCCTGTTCAGACCTTCACTCACATCTTTGATTGAATAGACTTAGTTAGAAGAAGAGGAGTCGAAGATGTACAAACCGAGAAATAGGTAGCCAATAAACAAGTTTCCCAATCAACTCTCTTCTATGTATACCTATTCTCTAGTTCCACTCTAAACCTATCTACCCATTTGACCTACTTTGACCACAGTTTCTCTTTTACATTCGTTAATAAACCACATAAAGACTGTTTCTGTGCACGTGGATCTTTTTAATGCTCTCCTTATATATTTGTGACACTATCTGTAAATTACTGAAATAAAACAAGCTGAGACTTGAGGTGAGAGAACAGGAAGTGGTGTGGTGAGAGAGGCTGACAGAGAGACTAGCAGCTGGAGGTGGCTAAAGTACAGCTGGTATAGCTGATGTGATGTGCTACGTGACCGCTAGCGACACAGCTATGTTAGCATAATATAAACAAGCTAACTTTTTTTCCACTCGATAAAAGTTAACGTGAGTGTTCTCGGTGTTCAGGAACAAATGTAATCGCATGGCAGGATGCTGTAAAAGGACCAAACTTCAGCCAGGAGAACAACTGAGAGAATCCATCCACAATACGAGGTTAGTCATTCATATACTGCTGCATGGGCTGGGGTGTAGTTACATCATAAGGTTTTAAAAACTGAGCTTAAATAAATGATTAGCGGTAATAAAAGCCGAGGGAGGTCAACAGTGATCACTGATTGTTTTAGGAGCTTTTTGAGATTAAATAGAAGAAAATACATAACATTAAACGTGTTAACAACACAAAAGCCATATTAAACACAGACTACTTTACTAGTCATCACTTAACAACCGGATAAAGAATACACGAGTCTCAGACCACTAAAATATTTTATCTTTGTTTTACCTTGGTTGAAAGAGGACCCAAATGCAGGACTTCGGAATAAAGACAGTGGATTTATTTACAATGAAAAAAGACCAAAAAGCAGTGGCAACAATCCACAGTGTGTGTGTTCTTCACGCACCCCTGCCCAATTCCTGTGCGGTGATTGTCCTCTAAGGTCCGTGGTGTTTCTCCTCCTCGGTGATATATACATTAGTGTTCTGATCCCTCCACATGTTTCTGCAATTCTCCTGGAAACAAGAGATGCGACAGTGAGTACATTCCCATCCACCGGCTGACAAAAACACCTTCACCATTCAAACAGGAGAGTCACTGAAAAACACGATCATATGAGCTGGAGAACTAACTGTGTTCTTAGTGTAACACGTACGCCACTGCTGTCACACACACAAATGTGTACAAAGGGAAACAAGGGACCAGGAGCATATTATGCCAACAAACAACCATAAACGATCCAGAAAGACAAATAGAAGTCATAATATTCAATACACCCAAAAATAACACATGAGCACTGGGCCCCCAGACCCAGGCCCATGACATCTTCAGCTCTGTGTTCTTTGTGCTTTCTCAAATAAACAGAAAGAGGCATTGCATTATCACAAATATTTATCTTAACTTACAATCTTCACACATTCATCTTGTTCAGTCTTCTCTGCAGGGTGTCAATTATGTCATTGTCACAAATACACTCTGGCAATGTACACAATGAGTATCTGCTAAATGTTAATATAATTTATCTTTATAATAATTTCACTTTATAAAAAACACCTTCGTGAATTTCAGAGATGTTAAAAGCTGATATAGTCCATCTATAAAACATAACATCAAAAGAAAATATAAACTAAATATTGCTAAGGGCTGCGGTCAGGAAGTGTCAGTAATGACAGGAAGTACAAACAGTCTTAAAGATGCATCGGTTCAGAGACGGTGACAGTTGAGATCAAGAATAAATAAAGAAGTGAGACAGAGAAGCACGATGGATGATTTTAGATGGATTCAAATGTTTTTATGTCTGACGCTGATGATTCAGATTGCAGGTAAGAACACAGGAAACATTTAAATAGCAGTCAAACTAAATATTATCTATATTATTACAATATCAAAATTTTATCATAAACTTTTACCTAAAATGATCTTCACTCTGAAAAGTGCTATATTCTAATCTATTTTTGATTTCTCTCTTCAATTTTTACAATAGCACCAGAAGATTATACCTCAATTTTTATAAAGGTTGGAGATGACGTCACTCTGCCTTGTCTAAATGTGATAGATCAGCAGAATAACTGTGATGGCACCACTTGGGTCTTTGGTTCAAGAAACAAAACAACAGCAGAGCTGATCACACTTGGACGGATTGGCAAAAAAGCCGAAACTAAATCAGACAGACTGAATGTTACAGCGAACTGCTCTCTGGTTCTAAAGAACGTCACAGTTGAGGATGTCGGTGGTTATTACTGTATACAATACAAATCAGAAGAAGCACAAGTTGAGGATGCTCGGGAACGTGAGTCACTGGTTGTTCTCTCTGTCATTACTGGTAAGTATTTACATTAAAATATTTTTTCAACTTAAACTATTTTTAGAATATTAAACAGATTTATTATATTAGACAGATTTAACACTGTTTGTGAAACTGGATTTAAGAAATACGTGTTTTAGTTGGGTAAAGCTTTTAGAACATGTTCAGCGACATCTTGTGCCAGTACAGAAGCTGATGTCACCTGGTTGGTTGCTCCAAATTCATTTTTGTTAGCTAACTAGTAACAGGACCAGTAACTCGGTGTAAAGCAAGGACACTAAAATTGAAAAGCAGTCTAAGGTGATCACTGTTGCGCTGCCCTGGCAGCAACACGTCCACTCAATTAGTCTCTTTAGCAGTAAGTGCTTTTTTGTTGTTTGGCTAGCTGCAGTGAAATGGGAAAATCCACCTGTTAGCTGTAATGTTCGGGTTCAGTGTGTAGAAGAGCCTGTTTGAGTCAGGTGACAGGTGTTTAACCGGACTGACAAGCTGGAATCAGAAACTTTGACTAACCACCACAATCAGTTTGTGTCACAAAATGCAATCAGGACTATTTTATGCAATAAAATTGTGTTTATTTTCCCAAGCACACCCAAACAGGTACAATATTATATGCAGCATCAGTCCAAACGTAACTAGGTTTATTACATTTATTGCACTGGCCCAAAATGGTGCTAAACTAAACTAAAATGTTCTAAACACTTAAAATTTAAACATGCTTTTCTTAAATCCAGCTTCACAGACACTGTTAAATCTGTGTCAGTTTATGAGAGTAGGTCTACATAGTGTAAATTAGCCTTTAGACATGTAGAGTACATGTTATCAAAATAACATGACTAATTTGTGCTGTTTTTGTCACAAATTATGTTTGACAGTAACTGAACATGAGGACAGAGATCGGGTCATTTTAACCTGCTCTGTGTCGACATCTGAAGAGTGTCATCACACAGTGAAGTGGCGGATTAAGGGTCAATATGTAGACAAAGACAACAAACAAACAGTGATTGCACAAACTGACTGCTCCACCACTCTGTCCTTTCTGGAGTCTCACAATATTTACCCATCAAGATATAACATAGTGTGTGAAGTAACGGATACTGACACAGGAAAAATGCAGCAGTTCACCTTCAAGCATCAGCTCTTGGCAGTTGAGGAAACAGGTAACATCATGATAAACTGTTTACTACTAAAATCATCAAACACATTGCTTATTTAGATCTTTACTTTTGTTTTTTTTGTCTTTGATGTTTTTTCAAGGTTGCACAAAAGTAACAAAAACCAAGTACAATATATGTACAATATATATGTCATGTCCAAATGATAGAACTGAACAAAGGTGTACAACGAAGGCAAAATAGCTGTTGTACAAGCATCTCTCCCTTTAAAAAGGCCCTTGAGGCTGATATTCTCCTGGTGGAATTTGCTTTTATAACCTGTGGGAAAGCAAAATCTGGTGCTCTAGGCCAGTGAGATAACCTTCATAATCTAGTGAATGAGCCTCTATTTAAACAGGGCTCTAGATTAACAAAGCAGGGAAGCAACTGGTTGCATAAACATGTATTCTAAGTGGTCATTGTTGTTATGTAGTAAATAGGCTTGACACAGAGGACTCCATCTTCAGCTTCTAAGATGTGAAGGGAGGGTCGCAAAAACTCAGAGGCTAACCTGAGAGAGCAGGTCCCTGCAGAGAGGAAGCTGCCAGGGGCTTGCTGCCAACAGACTGATTATCTCTGTTTACCACTGCTTTGCTGGTCACTGAGGGGCCACTGCAATCAGAGAAAGGTCCTGCAGCTCTATCTGCAACTGGTGTAATCATTTCCACTTAGAGAAAGGCATAAAGGAGCATGCTTGGCAATGCTTGCAGAGAAAGGTGAACAGCTAGCTGATTGACATGCAGCACTTTAGGTGAGGCATTGTTATCCCAGTGTATCTGTGGTAAAAGGCATCGGCTGCCTGACTTGTAATGATACAAGAAGCATTTGACCTGTAGGCTTAGGATTTGCAGTTGTTTCAGAACAATATGCATTCTTTGTTAACTGTAATACTGGAACGTACTTTCACACAGCCACTCAAGGCCATCTCCTCTCAATCTCACTGCTAGGAGGATTGAGGCTTCTTTCTCTTTGCTCTTGGGGGCAGGTCCCTCTGGAGGCCTGAAGGTGGACCTTCGCTCCAAGCCGTCTCGTGTGGAACTGTATCCGTAGGCTGTGGCCTCACTGGTGGTGCCCCTATTCCAGCAGTGGGTGCGTTGTCTTGGCAATAGGCAAAGAAACGGCGGGCCTGGGAGAGCTAGCTGCATATCATGTCTGAGGATGGTGTCACGCATTGTCTGGTCCTTCCTCAGCTCAAATTTAACCTGGACAGCTTCAAGAAACTGCCAAAGTAATCCACAAGGAGATACTACCTAATAGCTAGCTAACTGCATGCAACATCCAGTAGTTACTCCTCACCTTCAGACTGAGACAAATATGGGTCCATAGACTTGGTACCTTACTTTAAAGTAAAGAAATTTAAAAATAACCGAAAACTGTACCCAAATTATTTTAATAAATATAAGTTTTCATTCTTTTTACAGATTTTTCTATATCTTCGAGGTTCATTATTGTCTCTGTGGGCTTAGCAGCACTTTCAATAGCTGCTGTGACAGTCAACACATGGACAAGAACTAAAGGTAAATTTAATTTAATCATGTAAAGTTAAAGATTTAGAATTTTCACTTGTAACTGAAATTGACTTTCTTCTGTCATTTTAGGGAGCAAAACACAGATGGATAAAGTTGCCGTAAGTGCATAACTCAGTAATGCAGTATAAAAGCTGAAAAACCTGAATGTTGAGTTTCTAATGTTTGATATACTTGATATCACTGCAAGTGATTATGCTGAGATTACTTTAGATTTCTTGTACTAAATATTGATTCAGCAGAGGACTGAGGTTCAGAAGTTTAAAACGCAAAAGGTGTGGTTTTTTACCCAGCAAGCTACACACAAAACTAACCTTCAAAATAAAACACAAATTAACCAGATGGAAAAAAAAGAAAAAAATAGAATCAAGACAAACAGTGAGATACAGATTAGGCAAACAAGGAACAGAACTTTAAAAAGGAAGAGGAATTAACAATTACAACTTAAACCAGAGATAATTACAAAACCCTTATTACAATATTATTTGTCTTAATCTCACATCTTATGCATTTTATTTTATTGTATTTTATTTGGTTATTTTCTGCAGGTGCATTTTAATAAAGAAGAGGATTAGGTTTCAATAAAATAATAAGCATCCAAATCTCTGCTGTTTCTATCAGATTGTGCTGATCAACATCAACTCAACAGAAAAACTGCTGTTATATTATCAGTATCATCTCATCTTGCTTTATAGGTCACATCCTTAACCCTATAATGCCATTTGTATCATATTTGCTACATGAGTTTCTGAGACCGCTATCTCATCAACATGATCAATACTTGCCATAATTTCAAAATGTAATGAACAAAACTCTGTTTTTTGCCTAAAATTGTCTAAAAAAACAATTTTATTTATTTATTTATTTATTTTTGACGAGTTGGGTGTTACAGGGTTAAAACAGGTAATAAGATTATTTTAATATGAACAACTGGCTGTGTTACAAACTATTTTCCTTTCAGTTTGACTGAAGACATATTTAATTATTGATCTCGCACCACTTTGGGATTTATCTGTATATAATGTAATCTCCAAATAAAATGTATTTGTGTTCAGTTTTAAGGTTTTTGTGTGATTGTTTGTTTTTAGGGAACTTCAATACACTACATTTCACTAGAAAGAAAATAAAAAATAAACAAAGTTGGGGTTTTTTTGCCAGAAATAAACACCATCTGTAATTCTAAAAAAAAAAAGTCATGAACATCATCAGACAGCATGAAAAAAGCACCTGATGTCTGTGGTGTTAATATAGAAACGCACAGCAGTCACACTGATGTGAATCAAACCTGGTTAGCACTATAACTTTTCCCAGCTTTATGGCACAAAATTTACATCCTTTTGAAAAGCTCCACCAAAAAATAAAATTTAATTTAAAGAAAAGAATATAGTCAAGATAAGTACTGTGGCTCAGCATAACTCGAGATGACTCAGTTAGATCATCAGCATGTTAACTATTCTTGTTTAGGGTGTTCATATGGTCATTTTCAAAAGCTCAAATGTGCAGGCCTCTACTGCTGTTGTAAGACACATCCCCTTTAGTTCACAGTAATAAGTCTTTCTGTTCTTTTCTACTTCATTTTATTGCTCTAATATAAGGTAGTAACAGAAAGAGGAACTGTTGATGTTTGTTTTTACTGACAGTTTTCACACATTCAACTTCACCGGTCATCTTATTTTTGAAGATGTCAAACACGTTATTGCCACAAACACACAGCAGGAAATGAAACAATGTTCACCTTTCTTTATCTGACAAATGGGTTAACAAGAAACTAAAAACATAGTAATAATAATAATAACAATAAATACGATTATTTTTTTTACCAAGGGTTCAACATAAGGTCAATGATACGATGATTTCAAGCTGCTATATAAAGAGTGTCCTTAGACAGTGATGAGAAATGACTGACTGTTTATTTATACTCTCCAGCATGTCACTTATTCAAGTGTGAAATGACTATAACTAACACAGGAAGTGCCACTGTCTACCTTCACCCCTCAGCCCACACATGAAGAGGCAGGTGAGATCATGAAGAAGATTAAAAAACAGATGAAAAATATTAAAACATTTTTGTTTGTGTTATTTTGTTCATTAAGGTAAAACAAAAACAAACCAGAAAAACTGAAAAAGCACACTTACAAGGCACACAGTTACCTGTTATATGTACATGTCATTTTTCATTTTGTTACCTACATATTTTTATATTATGCTCAAATCAATTTCCCAAAATTAGCCACTTTATAAAAAACATGACAACATAGCAACTGTCTAGGATGGCTGGATGCCTCCAGGGTGAAGTATTCTGAGCATGTTCGACCAGGAGGAGGTTCTGGAGCAGACCCAGGACACAGTAAAAAGATTATATTGCTTGGCTATCTTAGGAGCAACTAAATGAGCTGGAAGAGGGGCCAGGATGAAGGAAGTCGTCTTCTCTGCTGACACTTTTGCTCCGACGAACCAAACCCAGATAAGTTTTAGAAGATGGATGTTTTTTTTTAAAGTGCGTTGCCTTTCCTCTGTACTTTTTTTTTCCCTAATAGACTCTTTTAAAAATTAAAGGAAGCTGCATTGATGCACATGCACACATTCAGCCTCCTCAGTCATTTTTAATTCTTCGTGGTGTCAAACACGTCATTGTCACAAAGCACTGAGGGAACGGAAACAACATGCACCTGTTAAAAATAACTTTATGAAAAAAAATAAAATAAATAACTTTATGGTTTTGAAATGTGTTGCACCATTGGTGTGTTAACATCAGGGAAGTGACATCTCACTAATCACAGGAAACACAAATGATCTTAAAGAGCCATCGGATGCAGCCCCATCAAGATTAAGAACAAGAAAGAAGTGAGACAGAGAACCACAATGGATGAATTCATATGGATTCAAATGTTTGCATTGCTGCTGATTCAGATTACAGGTAAAGTTGTTGGGCTGTGTTTTGGTTTATGGAATTTTGGACCGTGTTTATTGTTGTGGTGATCTTTTTCTTAGTCTTGGTATGTAATAGTTTAGTTTTCTTGTACCTCTTTGTTTCATCATTTTCTAGGTACTTATTTAGTCACTTTCCATGGGAAATACAGTGGGGCAAAAAAGTATTTAGTCAGCCACCGATTGTGCAAGTTCCCCCACTTAAAATGATGACAGAGGTCAGTAATTTGCACCAGAGGTACACTTCAACTGTGAGAGACACAATGTGAAAAAAAAAAAATCCATGAATTCACATGGTAGGATTTGTAAAGAATTTATTCGTAAATCAGGATGGAAAATAAGTATTTGGTCAATAACAAAAATACAACTCAATACTTTGTAACATAACCTTTGTTGGCAATAACAGAGGTCAAACGTTTACTATAGGTCTTTACCAGGTTTGCACACACAGTAGCTGGTATTTTGGCCCATTCCTCCATGCAGATCTTCTCAAGAGCAGTGATGTTTTGGGGCTGTCGCCGAGCAACACGGACTTTCAACTCCCGCCACAGATTTTCTATGGGGTTGAGGTCTGGAGACTGGCTAGGCCACTCCAGGACTTTCAAATGCTTCTTACGGAGCCACTCCTTTGTTGCCCGGGCGGTGTGTTTTGGATCATTGTCATGTTGGAAGACCCAGCCTCGTTTCATCTTCAAAGTTCTCACTGATGGAAGGAGGTTTTGGCTCAAAATCTCACGATACTTGGCCCCATTCATTCTGTCCTTAACACGGATCAGTCGTCCTGTCCCCTTGGCAGAAAAACAGCCCCATAGCATGATGTTTCCACCCCCATGCTTCACAGTAGGTATGGTGTTCTTGGGATGCAACTCAGTATTCTTCTTCCTCCAAACACGACGAGTTGAGTTTATACCAAAAAGTTCTACTTTGGTTTCATCTGACCACATGACATTCTCCCAATCCTCTGCTGTATCATCCATGTGCTCTCTGGCAAACTTCAGACGGGCCTGGACATGCACTGGCTTCAGCAGCGGAACACGTCTGGCACTGCGGGATTTGATTCCCTGCCGTTGTAGTGTGTTACTCATGGTGACCTTTGTTACTTTGGTCCCAGCTCTCTGCAGGTCATTCACCAGGTCCCCCCGTGTGGTTCTGGGATCTTTGCTCACCGTTCTCATGATCATTTTGACCCCACGGGATGAGATCTTGCGTGGAGCCCCAGATCGAGGGAGATTATCAGTGGTCTTGTATGTCTTCCATTTTCTGATGATTGCTCCCACAGTTGATTTTTTCACACCAAGCTGCTTGCCTATTGTAGATTCACTCTTCCCAGTCTGGTGCAGGTCTACAATTCTTTTCCTGGTGTCCTTCGAAAGCTCTTTGGTCTTGGCCATGGCGGAGTTTGGAGTCTGTCTGGTTGAGGCTGTGGACAGGTGTCTTTTATACAGATGATGAGGTCAAACAGGTGCCATTCATACAGGTAACGAGTGGGGGACAGAAAAGCTTCTTACAGAAGACGTTACAGGTCTGTGAGAGCCAGGGATTTTCCTTGTTTGAGGTGACCAAATACTTATTTTCCACCCTGATTTACGAATAAATTCTTTACAAATCCTACCATGTGAATTCATGGATTTTTTTTTCACATTCTGTCTCTCACAGTTGAAGTGTACCTCTGGTGCAAATTACTGACCTCTGTCATCATTTTAAGTAGGGGAACTTGCACAATCGGTGGCTGACTAAATACTTTTTTGCCCCACTGTATGTGCAGCAAAACACAATTTTATATGGCGACCTTTATTCTACAACACAGCCTAAACTCTCTTAGACAAGCTTTCTTGCAAATTTTTGAAATATTTCTCCAGGCTTCTTGAAAGACATTCAAAACTCTTCTTTGGATGGTGGCTGCCTTTTGTTCTATTTTCTGTCAAGATGATCCCACACGGCTTGTCCAGAGACTGGGGAGGCCAGTCGTGATTTAATTATTTCTTTTAACTATTTTTATATTTTTCTTTTTACATAGAGCCTCAAACATGTAAATACACATAAATCTACATTTATCAGGAGGGGTGTTGGCCCTCTTCTCTTTACAGACACTCTCTAAATCCTTTGTTTCTTGGCTGCTGCTGGGCAACTCAAAGCTCCAGCTCTCTCTACAGATTGTCAGTAGGACTGAAGTTCAGCAACTCTTTTGTTGCCTTGGAGAAGTGTTTTGGTCATTGTCAGATACATAACTGTATACATTTTCCATGGTGCTAGCCTCAGGTGTGCCCAGACCTAAGCCCACCCAAGCCCACAGTGTGGGCTTGGGTGGGCTTGGGTGGTTATATCTTATATCTTAAGGTATAAGATATATTTACCTTATATCTTAAGGTAAATAAGATATGTGTAGACTGTTTCTCAAAAAAACCCAAAAAAACCTGCTACTTTAAATTACTTGCTTATTCAGATTTTAAGGCAGATTTTTATACTGTTTTATACCAGATGTCTTTATGGCTCTTCACGAGATCTTTTGTCACTTGTCCTCAAAGACAACCAGCCCCAGCCAAATATGAAAACGTTTTCCATTTTCGCAATTGACATAATATTTTTCACTTTTTCAATTCTTTTTGCATGGAAACCAAATGCGTTTCTCTTTAACTTCCATTTTACTAAGGTTCTGAATCAGTTGCCTTCTCTCAGACTTTGTAATCAAACTTGTGCTATGTTTTCATCTACTCCACAGTAATCCACTTCATTATTATAAATAGTGCACAGCAAACAGTTCCATGGTATGACTGTACTCTTGGGCTGTGTGGGTCAGGCAAACCCGTACTTATCCCTCTTTAAGGCTTCTGTGGTGGGCAGTTGCCTGCTGCTTCTGGTTCCCTGACACTGCTGCTCTTGGCTATGCAAACTCCACCATGTCCTCCTCCTTCTGGGGTGGACGCACATCATCCTGATGTGTGGCCTCAGGTCTGGGGTTTCCTCAGTCATTCTCTGCCCACCTCGGGATCTTAGGCGAGCATTGTTGCAGTTTCCCACCCACCTAAACACACACAGCAAAATGACATGTTTGCTTGTGTACCTTTCTCTGTTTTGTCTTTCAGGTTTGATATTTTGTATTTTGTTACAGATGCAGCACTTGGAGACACAGCAAGTGCTGATGTTTGCTTCATCATCGACGTTTCCCTATCTAACTATCCCCCTTTTGTTTCCCTTCAGGGTTTCCCCCTAACCCTTCTGTCCCTTATTTTTTTTCTATTCCTTCATTTTCTTTTCCCATCTTTTGCCAACCTGGTCTTCACTCCCTGTCCACTTTAGCATAATACCCACAAGGATAATTATATGAATAATATAAGAAAGTAAAAGAAATAAAGGAAAAAAATAACACTAGGCACCTACACAGGGTCTACAGTGCTCCTTTTGGAAAAGGCAATGTGTGGCATAAAAAAGCATTGTTCTACAAAAAAAGAGTGTTGGACACGTGCATAATATTGTGTCTAAACTATCTTAATCTTTTTCTTTTTTTAAAAAGAACTTTTGTATTTAACTTATTTTCTTATTTCTCTCCAATCCTGTCAGCAAGAACTGCAAATGTAACATCCATTGTTACGAAACTCGGAGATGACGTCACTCTGCTTTGTCTGAATGCGATGGATGACCAGAATACCTGTAACAATACAATGTGGGCCTTTGCTTCAAGAAACAAACCAACAGCAGAGCTGTTCAGGTTTGGGGAAATTGGTGAATATGCCAAATCTAAATCAGACAGACTGAGTGTTGCTGTAAACTGTTCTCTGGTTATAAAGAAGCTCACAGCTGAGGATGTTGGGCTTTATTTTTGTCAGCAATACAAGTTGGGAAAAAAACAAGCGCAACACTCTCTACTTCATCAGTTGGTGGTTGATCTCTCTCTTATTACTTGTGAGTATTTACACAAAAATATTGTCTGCTCAAACTGAAACTTCAGGTATAAAGTTTTCAGCAATGTGGTTGTTTAATTTCTTTCTCTTACATTATCTCCATCTTCACCAGTGAATGAGCATAAGGACAATAGTAAGGCAATTTTAAACTGCTCTGTGCTGCCATATGAAGAGTGTCATCACACAGTGAAGTGGCTGATTGACGGTCAAGATGTGGACAAAGATGACAAAGAAGTATTGACCATGCAGACTGACTGCTCCGCCACCGTGTCTTTTCCAAAATCCCATGAATTATACTCATTAAAATATAACTCAGTGAAATGTGAAGTGACTGATACTGGCACAGGAGAAGTGCAGCAGTTTACCTTCATCAGCCAACAGCGCTCTGGCCAAGACCCAGGTGAGCTCATAATCATTTATTGGATGGATTTCAAGTTTTTGAAGTCCAAAGACATGCAACTTGTGGGGATAGGTTAATTGGATAATCCAAATTGCCAGTAGGTGTGAATGTGCGAGTGAAAGTGAGTGCGAATGGTTGTCTGTCTCTGTGTGTTGGCCCTGCGACAGACTGGCGACCTGTCCAGGGTGTACCCCGCCTCTCGCCCTATGACAGCTGGGATAGGCTCCAGCGCCCCCCGCGACCCTGAAAAGGATAAGCAGAAGCAAATGGATGGATGGATGGATGGATGGATTATTTTAAGACATATTTTAAGACATTTGCACTAAACAGGAAACTGCAACCAAAATCTTTTTTTTTAAATCCTTTTTACAGATTTTTCTGTTTCTTTGAGGCTCATTGTTGTCTCTGTGGGTTTAGCAGCACTTTTAATAACTGCTGTAACAGTCAAAATATGGACAGAAGTTAAAGGTAAATTTAAAAATGATAAGTTTGAATAAATTTTCATTTTTATTTTAAACTGGAATTGACTTCCTTCTCTCATTTTAGGGAACAAAACACTGATGGATAAAACCACAGTAAGTACAACTAAACTAAACTCAACAACTTGAACTAGAAATTACAAGTTAACAAAAAAAGGCTGCTCAGTGGTAGCGGAAAAGTAAAAAGCTAGACACAATATAAGGAGAACAAAATTGAGTGAAAAGAGTATTCAACAGGAGAAAAGGACAAAGGAAACTTAGAACGTCCACATGATAGGAAGAGGAATAAAGAAAGGTAGAAGGTAAAAGCACATGATAAATTAGCCTTCAAAATAAAACAGGAAGTAACTGACTAACTGAAGAAACAATAGATACCAAACAAACAGTAAAGCACAGATTGGTGGAAAACACTGAGAAAAGGACCAAATATTCAAAAACACAAAAGAAGAGAAAAAATTTATAATGGAAACCAAAGATAATTACAAAAATGTATTTACCATTATTACATAATTTATGATCTGATGCATCTTATTTTGATTTTGGTTTGTTTGGGTTTTTTTCTACAGGTACATTTTAATAACAAAGAAGATCATGTTACAATAAAGTCTGAAAATATTAGAGACTCTGCTACTTCCATCTGACTGCAATGATCATCATCAAAATCAATTCCAATTGCTGTTCAGTCATCAGTATCAACTTCTTAATTGGTTAAGTGTTAGATATAAAACAGATGCTAAAGTAATTTTACTAAAAATGATTGGTTCTTTTTTTTTTTTTACTTCAGTCTAGACGTGTATTTAAATTTTCATTTCATTTTTTATAAAAGAATGTTGGTTTTGATAAATGACAGAATCTGCATCAATATTGTTGCTCATGATATAGTAATCATAAATTAAAATGTATTTCTATTCAGTTTTGGTGTAATTTTCTTCTAATTAATCCTTTATTCAATACTTTATACATTAATACTTGTGCATAGAGCAAGATTGCTGGGCTGAACAGGGTCAATGGATTCCTTGTAAAGAGATTTGTAGATGTGGGTAAAAGAGGGTCTTAGGCATATGAAACTTCTTTAAGTTGCTTGAAGACGTTTCACCTCTCATCCGAGAAGCTTCTTCAGTTCTATGGTCAAATGGTTGATAGTCCCAGATTTAAGCCCTGTGGAAGTGTCCCAGTGTCTGAGTGTGTTGCTGGGCCTGAAGTACACTGGGATGTTGTTCTTGGAGAAGACTCTCCTGAGTTTCTCTGATACACCGGCTACATAGGGGATGACAATGTTGTTGCGTTTGTCTTTCTGATCCTCCCTAGTTGCTGTCTGATCTTCTTTTCTGTGCATCTTTGCTGACTTGATGAAAGCCCAATTAGGATAACCGCATGTTTTAAGAGCCACCTTCATATGTGTTCCCTCTTTTTCCCTTCAGGCTTAGAGGGAAGATTTTACATTCAGTGTTGTAGGGTCCTGATTACTCCAAGTTTGTGTTCCAGAGGGCGCTGGGAGTCAAAGAGGAGGTACTGGTCCGTGTGTGTGTGGGCTTCCAGTAAACTTCAATGTTGAGGTTAGGGTGACCAACCGTCCTCTTTTGCCCGGACATGTCCACTTTTCACGTTCTGTCCGGGGCGTCCGGGGGGGATTTTGGAGATTGATGAAAATGTCCCGGTTTTCCTATAGTCCGACAGGGACCCATGTGTTTGAAGTCATCCCCAAACTGCTGCTTTGTGAGCGCTTGTTCTGTGCTCATAGATGGGACAGACGGTGCGCAGCAATGCGCCTAATGATGTTTAAAAGATCCCAAAGCGCAAGTGCATCATTTGAGATGAACTGCAAAATAATTTTTCCTCGTACTGACCCAGTACTGGTAATTTTTCTTATGCAGATGAGGCATTATTTCTGTACCATTATTTAATTCCAGAGGCTTTTAAGCCTATATGACAATTTTTTCCACACATAAACTGTCATGAATCGCTGTGTGGCAGGCAGACAAGCAGGAGTGGTGGACCCAAAATGCAGAACTCAGACACGGAAGTGAAACTTAAAGTGCAGCTTTATTGCTGGGAAAAACCTCGTACTAACTAAACTCACCAAAAGACAAACAAAAGTCTGAACTAGTGATGTGTCCTGTGTGTCGAAGCGTCGAATCGTGTGTCGGGTAATCTCGGGGGCGTGTCTGTGAAGCGCGTATCGAGGCTTGCTTTGATTACGTATGCAGTGACGTTCGAGGCCTCGCGGGCAGTCCGTACCACGTGACTGATTCAGGGACTGGTTCACCGGTTCGCGCCAGATTCGAAATAAAATGGGCAGAAAAACACAGCTGATTTCCCATCACACTGTGTTGTGGAATTGGATTACGTACGTGTTACATAGTTACTTGAGCATTTCTTCTTCGA
The DNA here is from genome assembly GCF_056152115.1 of Neolamprologus brichardi. Taxonomy (NCBI): domain Eukaryota; kingdom Metazoa; phylum Chordata; class Actinopteri; order Cichliformes; family Cichlidae; genus Neolamprologus; species Neolamprologus brichardi. The sequence goes on along the minus strand of NC_142118.1, from coordinate 20,701,669 downwards.
TGGAACCAGGAAGGAAGAGATTTTTTATTTTATTTTATCTCTCCTAATAAAGTATGCACACAGTAATAAATATCACAAATGATAAGCACCATAATATAAATAAACAACACTACAGATCCTATAATCTGATTTCTGTCTTTTAGTTTATTAAAAAGTGAAGCGCCAAATACTAGTTTGTGTCATTGTCCAGATGTACATAAGCATGATTACACAGGTACTAGCGGGTTTTGATTATCGATTAAAATCGATTCTAGCTTGGATAACGTGATATCGATTCATTAAAATCCTGAATCGATTTTTAATATAAATATTACTACATTTCAACCACCACCAAACAGCTAAAACATAAATGAGAGCAGGTACACCAATTCTGCACAAAGACGTGCAGACGTGCAAAAACACAAAGCGCTGACGCGTCAGAATCAGTGAGATGTCGCCTTTCTCACCAGACAGCACGGACACGGTCGGGGCTGAAAGCCGACAGCTCGCTGATTCTAATCTAAGGCATCTGCTGTGATGCTTACACATTAGATAAAGTCTCGAAAGTGTCAGCTTTCTTTTTATAGTTATAAAAATATGCAAATGTACTGATCTATGATCTGAATTATACTATTGACTGACTGTCTGAGGCTAACAGTTACACAATCATACCAAAACTCTGTCCTGATAGTTTCCACTTTCTCTTTTGTATCACACATACTGAGACAATATTCGGGAAAACAATTTATTTATTCAGTTTAGAGGTTTACACATCATTATAATCACAGAGCCCGCTTCACTTGAATTGTCCACTTGATGGCGCAGTAGAGCAAATGAATCATCACAATGCTTCGAACCATGAGTCGACCAATTGGGTGGAAAGCTTCAGTTCATCATGAGGCTTCATCTCACCATCACTAGTCTGAACAGAGGAACCAAGGACTGAAACACTGGAAAAGAAATACTAAACTGGAGCAGGAGACTAAACACTAGAAACATAGAAGCAGAACACACAGCTAGTTGAGGGTAAGAGGATGAACAGACGTTAACGACGGGAAGTCACAGACACTAAATACACATAGCAGCAATCAAGGGATGAGCAACAGGAGGGGAACACACCTGGGAGAAATCAAAGCTGACGGGACAGGGGAAACGTAATACTCGCATGAGACAGAGACCTTCAGAATAAAACAGGAAACTCACAGACACAGAACCAGGCAAGACACTGAACTAAACAGACAGATTCACAAGCAGACAGTGTGACACCATAGACAGACGGAGGGAACACAGAGAAGTGAGAGCACAGGCAACCTAAACTAAACATGAGGGCAAGATAACAAAACCTAAACCAGAAATAATAATCATCATCATCATCATCGGAGAGCTAAAGAATCAGAACATAATTATAATCAAAACAGTATCACCAGAGAATAAGAGCTAATCCATAATGCAAAAATAAACCAAAACATAACTCAAAATGCTGGGTCGAACCGACCCAGGACCGTGACACAAACAGCGTTTCAAATCCCCAAAAATCTCTGTTTTTGCGTTGACGTGTGGACGAGGAATACGAAGTTCGTCATGCAACGTCAAAGGTATGTGCCTTTTTTCACGCTGTGTGCCACGTTACTGTTATCCTTTGTGTCTTCCCTGGTCAACTTTATGTTTTTATTCACAGCGTTAATGTGAGCAGTGAAGGATTCCACTTCTTGTGTTTTGATTTTGAACCAGGTGTCGTCCACAAATCTGTATCAGTGGCTGGGTACTCTCACTTTAAAAGAGCCAAGAGCCTTTCTTTCCACTTCCTCAGTGTAAAGGTTGGCTACAATAGGTGACACCAGGGAGCCCATGTCACATCTATGTTATTGTCTCTAAAAACCCTCGTTGTATTTGAAATATGTGGCAGTAAGGCAGAGGTCTAACAGTGTGCAAATCTGATCAGGGGTGAAGCTCCACCATTTGACCCTAGAACTGAAGAAGCTTCTCGGATGAGAGGTGAAACGTCTTCAAGCAACTTAAAGAAGTCCAGACGCTTTTCTTTCCAAGCTCCTTAGACTACAATGACTGACAACCTTCCGAGACATCAAAGCAGAGTGTTTTTAGGAATCTATTGTAGTGAAATATCTGTCTGATATTCTTTTTAATTGATGACATTTTGTGTTGTCACAAAAGAAAAAAACATTCCCTTTTAATTTTTTAAAAATCGCACCCTGCTTGTGCAGGACACAGTTTCTAAGTGTCACAGTTTAGCTCTGAGCACTTCTATTCATGTATTACCCATTCTATCCACCAGAGGTCCTCAGTCTTTCAGTAGGCCATCCACGTGGCCCACTCACTTGTAAACTACAGGTCTGAGCAGGTGTTTAAAATCATGTATGGATTTATGAACAGCTTTTATTTCTTGTTTTATTAATTGTTAATGAACTAACTTGTAAACAACCTGAACTGTATTTTTGGGACTACAACTGTCTGTTCTGCTGTCTGTTTTCTAACATTAGAGGAAAGAGGGGCTGTATTAATGGAAACATTTATCTTGACTAACAATCTTCACAGATTCAGCTTCCTCGGTCAACGTCTTTTCGGGTTATTAAACACATCACTGTCACAAATGCACTGTGAAAACGGACACAACGTGCACTTGCTAAGTCTTATCATCGCTTTGTGCAATACTATCCCTTTATAAAAACAAATTACTTCATGCGTTTCCGAGAAAATGAGAAAGACTGCACCTATGGAATGTAAACATGAAAAGAAAACTGGTTAAGTTGTGAAGAGGATGTGACACCTCAGTAGTGACAGGAAGCACAAACAGTCTTAAATAGTCATTAGTTCAGAAACTGTGACAGTCAAGAAAAGAAATGAGACAGAGAAGCACAATGGATGAATTCATATGGATTAAAATGTTTTTATGTCTGATGCTGATGATTCAGATTGCAGGTAAGAATTCGGGAAACATTTTAATAGCAGGAAAACACCTTTACAGTAAATAAGACTGCTGAGCATGCTCTGTTGTTTGAGGGGAGCTCAGGACATGGTCATTAACTTGTGTCTAAATTGGTCTTCAATCCGATTCTAAAAAATGCTGTATTCTATTTTTATTTATTTGTATGTTTCTCTTCCATCTTTTCAACAGTATCTGCAACTGAAACCTTGATTTTTATTAAAGTTGGAGATGACGTCACTCTGCCTTGTCTAAATGTGATAGAGGACCAGAATAACTGTGATGGTACTACGTGGACCTTTGCTTCAAAAAACACAACAGCAACAGAAGTGATCACCTTTGGAGAGATTGGTAAAAAAGCCCAAACAAAATCAGACAGACTGAGTGTTACAGCAAACTGTTCTCTGGTTATAAAGAAGGTCACGGATGAGGATGTTGGTTTTTATTACTGTCAGCAGTACAAACTGGGAGAACGTAAACATCTAGTTTCTGAGTTTTTGGTTGATCTGGCTGTCATCACATGTGAGTATTTACCATATCATATTGTATTTATCAGACAGTGGTATGCAAAAGTTTGGGCACCCCTGATAATTTTAATGATTTGTCTTTATAAATCATTGGTTGTTTGGATTAGCAATTTCATTTAAATATATCATATAGCAGATGAACACAATGATTTTTGAGAAGTGACATGATGATTATAGGATTTAAAGAAGGTGTGCAATAGTTATTTAAACAAAATTAGGCAGGTGCATATAAGATAAGATAAGATCACCTTTATTAGTCCCACTCGTGGGAAATTTGTTTTGTTACAGCAGAAAGTGGACAGTGCAAAGTTACATAGTAAAAATTAGAAAAACACTGGAATAGCATAAGAGTAAGAATAAGATACTGTACACTGTTAAGTCAAATTGTTGAATGTGTCATTGTGTTTCTTAAATTTGTAAAGTCTTATTCAAACTATAGGATCAAGGCATTCCTTTGTCCCCCTCCCCAGCCTCTCGAGGTTCTGGGGGGACGCTGTAGTGTTTTATCACAAGCACATCCCATGTGAAGGTTTGTTTGATGTTTGGTAAGCTTTCTGCCCTTTTTATGGCTTCACTGTGTTGTGTATGGTGAACCAATACAGGAATTGAGCCATATATTGGGTGTGTGTGTGTGTGTGGGGGGGGGGGGGGGGGGTACCTTTTTCTGACCAAGGATGTTGTTAGAAACAGTTATGATCAGGAGGTCACACAAACGCACCCCCATGACACACACACACACACACACACACACGCACAGTCCATTGTCTTTGTAACCAAAGGGGGGTTGTACGAGGGGAGGTGCTTGTGTAAACTATTGTGTATTGTAACTATTTTTCCAATAAAAGGCAGCGAGCGGAGGCCGGAGTCGGGGTCATTTTGTGGTAGGATTCGAAGTGCGTTCCTGAGATACCGATGAGGCCTCCCTTGCGCAAGTAAATCGATCAACCGCTGTTGCCTTGTGTTTTTCCTTCACAGGAATAAGTCCCTAGATCAGTTTAGACCCAACATACACAACTGTACACAATAGAATAGAATAAAATAAAATACTGTATACAATAGAATAAAATAGAATACAAATACTATATACAACTGAGTATGACACAACGTTGTCAGAAAAAGAGTATTGCACTTAGTGTTAATGCTATTGCACATGTGTGGATGTGTGTGTTTGGTCAGGTGCAAAGTCTTTGATTGTCTGACAGCAGTGGGGAGGAAAGACCTACAAAATCTCTCCGTCCCACACCGTGGGTGCCACAGCCTGCCACTGAAGGAGCTGCTCAGTGCTGTCAGAGTCTCCTGCATGGGTTGGGAGATGTTGTCCAGCAGGGATGACAGCTTAGCCACAATTCTCCTGTCACTCACCACCTCCACTGGGTCCAGAGGGCATCCTAGAACAAAGCTGGCCCTTCTGATCAGCCTGTTCAGTCTCTTCCTGTCCCTAGCAGAGATGCTGCCACCCTAGCAGACCACACTGTGAAAGATGGCTGAGGCCACCACAGAGTCATAGAAGGTCTTCAGGAGTGGGCCCTTCACTCCAAAAGACCTGAGTCTCTGCAGCAGGTACAGCCTGCTCTGCCCTTTTCTGTAAAGGGCGTCTGAATTATGAGTCCAGTCCAGTTTATTGTTCAGATGAACACCAAGGTAGCTGTCCACACCCTCAATGTCCATACCTTGAATGTTTAGTGGTTGCAGTGGAGAATTTTTGTACATGTGGAAGTCTACCACCAGTTCCTTGGTTTCACTAGTGTTTATCTGGAGGTAGTTCTGCTGGGACCAGTCCACAAAGTCATGGGTCAGTTCTCTGTATTCCTTGTCATCCCCATCAGTGATGAGGCTGATATAGCAGAGTCATCAGAGAACTGAAAGAAGCACTGGGTGGAGTTGTGGGAGAAGTCTGCCGTGTAGATGGTGAAGAGGAACGGAGCCAGAACTGTTCCCTGTGGGGCCCCCGTACTGCAGACAGGCCTGTCCGACAAACAGCCCTGAGTTCTCACATACTGAGGTCGGTCAGTGAGGTAGTACAGAATCCATGTAGTGAGGTGATGGTCCACTCCTGTGTTGTCCAGCTTGTCCTTCAGGACTGTGAGAAGAATGGTGTTGAAGGCACTGGAGAAATCAAAGAACATGATTCTCACAGTGCTCCCAGCGGTCTCCAGGTGAGAGAGGGAACGATGCAGGAGGGGAATGACGGCATCATCCATTCCAATGCCAGGCTGGTAGGCAAACTGAAGTGGGTCCAGTGATGAGCTCACCAGGGGCCGAAGCTGAGTCAGGGTCTTAAACAGGTGGGATGTCAGAACCACCGGCCTGTAGCTGTTGAGGTCCTTGGGACGTGAAGTCTTTGGCACTGGTACAACACAGGAGGTTTTCCAGAGCTGTGGGACTCTCCCCAGCCTCAGGCTCAGGTTGAAGATGTGCTCCATCACGCCACAGTTGATCTGTGCAGGACCTGACCACCCTTGAGCTGATTCCATCTGGACCCACTGCCTTCTTGGCTTTAATCCTCCTCAGTTCCCTCCTAACCTGGGTGGTTGAGAGAGACAGACTGGAGCCTTGTGTTGAATGTGTATTGGATGCTATTGTTGGGGGTGGGGAGGAGTGAGCAGGGTGAATAGAGGAGGTGTGACCAATGATTTATAAAGAAAAATGATGAAAATTATCAGGGGTGCCCAACCTTTTGCATACCACTGTATTTGGAGCGGAAACTGCATTTTTAGAATAACCTTGCAGTATAACAGTAATTATCATAATAGTGATTAATTTGTCTAATCTGTGCTATCTTTGTCTCACATGTATATGTATTTGTGTCACAGTAACTGAAGATAAGGACACTGATGAAGTGACGTTAAACTGCTCTCTGCTGACATATGAGGACTGTCGCCACACAGTGAAATGGCTGTTAAATGGTTACAATGTAGACAGGACTAACAACCTAATAGAAAGATCACAGACTGACTGCTTCACCACTGTGTCTTTTCCAAATTCTCACAATTCAAACATCTCAAGGGATAATATAGTGAAGTGTCAAGGAACTCATACTAACACAAGCAAAGTACTCTTTACCATCATCCATCAGGCCTCTGGTGAGGAAGCTGGTGAGATTACAATCAGTTGTTGAACATGAATGGCTGGGTATAAAGTTTGGATGCAGATTTATTTTATTTTTTTCACAACAAATGAAAAAACTAAAAAATGTTTTGATTCTGATTTTTCATTTATTTAGTTGGGACAAACAAAACAAAGAATCCAGCCAGAAAAACTGTAAGCAGCACAACATCAGTAACAACCACAGCCGTGAAGGATATTTCAAAAGGTAGTCCCTCAAACATTCATCCTTTTGTTATGAATTATTGATTCCTTTTGATTAATAATGTTTTTGTACACTTAATTTAGACATGTCAGATTTGATAAATGACAAACCTAAATAAGAACTACATAAAGAGAAAAGTGGTCTCCATCCACTCATCCCCAACTGGGGTATTGCGGTATTGAGCCACAAACCTCCTGACTGGTAGATGACCAATCAGCTGCCTGAAAAAAAAAGCAAAAAAACCCCAAACAACACTTTTGTTAATATGAAATATTAATCATTAAGTGATCATAAAACTAATGCTTGACAGATGTTTCACTTTACTGCAAGATCACTTAAAGACAAGCATTAAAATCACAATAATGTTCACATAGCTTATCAATTTTTAAAACATTTTCAAAATGTAGCAATTTTTTCCTTAAAAATGAAACAATTTAAAAACAGAAGAAGATTCTAACCAAATGATCTTGATAATTAACAGTTTTTGATTCTTTTTACAGATTTTTCCATCTCTTTGAGGTTCATTATAGTTTCGGTGGGTTTAGTAGCACTTATAATAACTGCTGTGACAGTCAACATTAGGACATGAACCAAAGGTAAATTTTACAAAAAGAACATTGAATGATTGGGAATTTTCATTCAATACTGAAATTGCCATTTTTCTCTCCTTTTTAAGGAATAAAACACGACGGATAAAACCAGAGTAAGTAGAAAACTCAGTAATCCAACATAAAAAGTTGAAAGGTTGGGTTTCTGATATTTTATTTATAATAACTGTAGATTATGTTGATGTACAGGTGGGACTAAAAGAACAACAAATCAGCTCATCTCTGAAGGACTGGTACCAGATGTAACTGGACTAGACTGTTTTTCAGGGACTGAGTTTAAACTCTGCAGGGACTCAGTCCAACCCTCAAGTCCTGTCAGGACACATCACCACAATGATATGTTTTCCCCCACAGTTACATTATGACAAAGACGATGATGTCACGGAGGGCAAGCCGTGTGGAATTTAATGAAGGACTCAAGATGCAGGAAGCTTTCAGATGCGAGTGAGTTTTATTAGGAAGGTGAAATAAACAGAAACGCAGTGGGCAAAAAACAGAACCTGAGGATAACCTAAACTGGGGGAAACTGACAACAACAGACCTGAACTGGAGATGCAGGGAGACTCGGGGAAACCACATAGGAAAACGCAGGGAAATACACAGGATGAAGGAGGGAAATAACGCAGACCAACCAGCAACGCACACGAGAAAACACAGGGCTTAAATACACACAGGGCAATCAGGGAATGGGAGACACTCCAGTAATGAACAGACATTTCTGATCTAATTTTATGGGTTCAAGCTATTGAATGTAAGATGTAGATGATGAGATTTTAATATTAATTGTTGGTTATTTTTGTGTTTCAAGCTTTCCTTTTAGTCCAATTGAATGTGTTTTAATCTTGCATTAATATACTTCATGTTTGAAATCTGTATCATCATCCCTTTTTATCCTTCTGAGACCCAGAAGGAAAAATGTTTAGCTGGCATTATAGTTGGGTTTTTGATTCATGCACAGCTTTGATTAAAAGGCTGACCCCTGAAATGTTCTATTACATTCAGTGTAATTTCCCAGGTCTTTTATAACTGTTTTAAACAGAATGTGAACCAGATGTGTTTGTGGTAAATTAAAGTTTATTTCTATTTCAAAATATTAAATGGTTATTAATGTTTGACTAATATTCTTAGCTGTCTTTTTTCCAATATTAGAGAGAAGAGGGCTGCATTGGTGGAAACATTTATCTTAACAATCTTCACACATTCAACTTCCTCAGTCATTTTCTCAAACATGTCACTTTTACAAATGCACTTATAGAATGTACACAATGTGCACCTGCCAAGTCTTAATAATATAATTTCTCTTGACAATAATTTACCGTTATAAAAAATGTTTTCATGAACATTGCTAAAAAAGTACTAAAAACTAAATCAGACATACATTATGCTCACCAGTGACTGAACATAAGGGCACTTACAAGGTGGTTTTAAGCTGTTCTGTCCTGACGTATGGAGAATGTCATCACACAGTGAAGTGGCTGGTTGAACATCAAGATGTGGACAAAAATAACAAACCAATAGTGACTTCACTAATAGTCTGAATATTTCAAAACACTCTCAAATAGGTAAAAAAAAATATGTGTCTCTTTAAAATAAAGAAATTTAAACAAAACCAAAAATGGCAGTCAAAGAATTTTATTAGTTTATAAGTTAGAGGTCAACATTTGGATAAAAACCAAAAATAAATGGAATCATAAGAAGTTTGAATGATTTGAAATTTTCATTTTAAATGAAAACAGACTTTTTTTGTTTTTACTCCTTTTAGGGCAGCGGTCCCCAACCCCCGGGCCTCGGACCGGTCCCGGTCCGTGAGTTGTTTGGTACCGGGCCGCGAGAGCTGAGGCTCAGGTGTGAAATGTATAGTTTTCAGGGTTTTTATTGGTTTTCAGCGTTATTTTGTTATCGTTTTTATAGTTAACTCGGTTTTCCTTGGTCTTTTCACGTGTGTTATGAATAAACCTTTTTTTGGTACCGGTACTAGTTTTATTTTGTTGTATTTATCCACGACACCTTAAAGGCCGGTCCATGAAAAATATTGTCGGGCATAAACCGGTCTGTGGCGCAAAAATATGTAAATTTATTTATGTGTGTTTGTACATGTGCACGCTCTCCCTCATGTTGGTTGTCTTTGGAAATTCTGTAAAAAGCTTACCTCTTGCGCACATAAGTCACTTAAGTAGAAGCACATATACTTGTGTAAAAAAACAACAACAACTCCACACGGATTAATAATGATTCAACTTCTTTAACTAAGTAAAAGTAAAAAGGTGGATCAGGAGTTCGACACTTCAACTGTTTGTTCCTATGTGATGTCTGTTTTCTAACATACATCTTAGCTAAAACTCTTGACACATACAACTTCCTCAGTCATTTTTTGAATATATTGTCAAACACATAACTGTCACCAATGCATTGTAGGGATGCACCTCCTGAGGTCATTTGCTAAAGTTGTGATGAGGAAGTGATATCTGATGAATAACAGGAAGTACAAACAGTCTTAAAGAGTCATCAGCTCAGAGGACTGTGACAGTCGAGATTGAGAACAAGAAAGAAGTGAGACAGAGAAGCACGATGGATGAGCTCAGATGGAGTAAAATGTTTTTATGTCTGATATCAATGATTCAGATTGCAGGTAAGAATACAGGAAACATTTTAATAGCAAAATTAAATATTACAATCCAAACCTTTATCATAAACCTTTGTCTAAAATGATCTTGACTGTGAAAAGTGTTGTATTCTAATCTAGTTTTCATATTTCTTTTCAGAATTCTCAACAGTATCTGTAAGTGAAACCACCATTTTTATGAAAGTTGGAGATGACGTCATTCTGCCTTGTATAAATGTGATAGATGACCAGAATAACTGTGATGGGACTGCGTGGACCTTTGCTTCAAGAAACAGAACACCAATAGAAGTGATCAGCTTTGGACAGCTTGGTGAAAAAGCCAAAAATGCATCAGACAGACTGAGTGTTACAGCAAACTGTTCTCTGCTTATAAAGACTCTCACAGTCGAGGATGTGGGTTTTTACTACTGTAAACAATACAGATACCTTCAAAAGCACAGACACAAACGTCTGGTTAGCGAGTCTTTGGTTGATCTCTCTGTACTCACCTGTGAGTATTTTACATTATATTTTCAGGCGAACGCTTTTTAGAACAATAATGACAGCAGTAATTAATTTTTCGAATTTGTGGTGTCTTTGTTTCATGTTATCTCCATCAGTGACTGAACATGAGGACAATGATAAGGTGACAATAAATTGCTCTGTGGTGACATATGAAATGTGTCATCACACAGTGAGGTGCCTCTTTAAAGGTCGAGCTGTGGACAGAGATAACAGTCAAATAGTGACTTTACAGACTGGCTGCTCCACCGCTGTCTCTTTACTCAAGTCTCGCCATGCTTACTCATCAAGAGATTACCTTTTGGACTGCGAAGTGAATGATACTATTACAGAAGGGAAACTGTTTACCTTCAGCCCTCGGCTATCAGGTGAGAAGACAGGAGACAAAATAATCAACTGTTTAAGATGATTAAACCCACCCAAAACATTTATTTGTTTGTTTTTGTATTTATGCAGTTTTTTTTTTAACAACAGATGAAAACCATGAAAACATGTTGGTTGTGTCTTTTTCATTTTATTTCAGGTGACAGACAAAGGACAAATAATCCAACCAGAAAAAATCCAGCAGGCTACAGTCAGTCCAATACCCAAGGTATTTATTCAGTAATGTACTTTTTACTTGCATGCATGGGTATACAGTCACATGAAAAAGAACGTTTTCACAGAGCTCGATTCAGTCCTGTAAAACTGCACAAACCCCATGATGCAATATCTTACAGAGTCAACTATCGCAGCATTAACTTGAAGTAATAGTCTTCTATGACTATATCAGCCTATCATAATAGAAGAAGTTTTCTCCTGGTAGCCCTTCCAAAGAAACCATTCTTGCTCAGTCTTTTTGACTTTTTGATATGACTTTGGTGGAATTAGACCAATGCTGGTAAGGTTGTTGCTTTATGTTAACACCTACCCGAGAGCTTCAGACCTGTAAACTGTCAAAGTTTCTTCTTTTATAGAAATGCCCACTCTTGATGATCAGTTAAGTCCATTTGATTAGCAGCATCTGACTCCAAGTTGCTCTCTTAATTCCTATGGAACGATTAAGGATGTACTTAGTTTGTGCTTAGGACTTTATGTGTGATGTATTTATTTCATTTTTATTTTACATGTTTTAAGGTATGTGTTCAAACTGATTTAAATAAAAGAAATAGCCAAATACCTTCAGAAACAACATGTGTCTGTAAGTAAAATAACGTGTCTGAACTAAAATCTCCTTACTGTTTTTCTTCCATACATCTGAAACGCAGTGACTATGATTCACATTGTGCTTTTGTGTGTTTCTGTTTTTGCTATGGTAACAGTGTCACAGTTTAAAATAGAACACAATGTTAGGCATATTTTGTGTGTCATGTAGACTTAGTTTAAGATACATAGAAAGTTTTTTAAATGTTTGGAAAAAGATTAACTGAAAATGGTTTAAAGTTTGGGGTTTTTTTGTTTGTTTTTCCAGCTATCCATTGGTACGTCATTGCAGCTGTGGGTTTTGTCTTGCTCTTGATAACAGCTGCATCTGTTATCAGATGGAGAAAAACAAAAGGTAAAAACATCAAAATTTAAAACACGTGCTTTTAACAGTAAATGTTACAGTTAATTGTTTTTGTCTTTCCAGCGAACAAAACACAGATGGATGAAGATACTGTGAGTTAAAAAACAAACAAACAACATATATATATATATATATATATATATTTAAATGGTTGTAGGAAATAAGAATAACAAATAAACACCAAATCAGCTCATCTCTGAGGAGTGGTAACAAGATCTAAACTGTCTTTTCCAACAGATGTCTACTTTCTATTTGTCTATTTTTCAGGGACTGAGTTTGAACTCTACAGAGACTCAGACTGCTACTTAAAAAAGTCCCAGCATGGGAAATCCCACACCACACCCACAGTACAGTCAGAGCACAGTTAAAACCACTTCTTCTTCTATGTGCTTGTTAAGTGCATGCGACTCAATGAGATCTTATAAAAGATAAGGAAGTTAGACTGAATAACAGTGGGACAGACAATGAGTTGTAAAACCTGAGGTTAGAGGTCAAAACATGTAAACTTTTTGAGATATTTTGCTCTTTGCTGTGTAGGTAGATCATGAAGTTTCCTATGCCACCGTCAGCTACAGAAAGAAAACCAAGAATAAAGTCCAGGTAAAGTGTCTTTCATAGATGCTTATGTTGTATACTGATATATTAATAAGTAATGTGTGCTAGCTGAGATTACAATTCATACTTACCTTTAAAATTTGTTGAGCTCTCTCTTTTATTTTAACAGAGTGTTAATTTATGTTTATTTGTGTATCCGACAATTCTCTTGGTTTTCAGGTTCAGGGGGATGATGAAGGTGATGCAGTGATCTACAGTGTTTTGATGGTTTCTTCATCTCCTGCAGCCACTGTCAACCCCAGTAACCCACAATAAAAAAGAAAATAGAGAAAATGGCAAAAGGAGTTGACCTTTTAAAAAAAAAGAAAAAAGTAAATGGATGTGTGATTAGAGACTTCATGCTGTTGAATGGCAAGCATAAAACTATTATAGCAAATGCTGGGAGTCAGTCGAGAATCAAGGCCATCCTTGAGTCATTCCTACTATTCAGTGTCATTTCGAGATAGTAACATTGCAAAAATAATGTTATAATGTGATCTGAAAGAATGTTTGTTAAACCTTTAGAGAAATATACCGGTCTAGCTCATAATATTAATACATTTTTCCAGGTTTTCCACATGTGATGCAGGCCAAACATCCCACCTGTTACAGTACAATCTTATCTCTGTTACTGCGTTATTAATGTACAGTCACTTTTCTATTTACATTTCCTAAGAGCTAAAATGTCCCTGTGTTTACTCTGCAAATGTATTTCAGGGGAGCGCTAATAAAAAAGTATTATCAAGAAAAGGCACAATTATTTTGAAGCATGGTGTAATTTCACTTAATGTCTATTAGATTAAAAAGGAATTTTAATGAAAACTTGTCCAATTTTGCAATTATTCCATTTGTCAAATTTATTACCTTCAATAACCACACAGATGTTTATCTTGTGTTTTTTTAATTACTTAATTTTGAAAAAACAAACACAGGTAACAGGTAGACAGAACATCACAGGGTGACTTCACACCCATGAAAGCTTGTACCCTGTACATTTTCAAGAATGGCTCGTTATTTTTGGTGTAAGACATTTGAGGAGAAATTATTTCTTCACTGTCCATCTCCAAACCACAATTTGAACGTATACAGAGAGAATCATAATGCACAAAAGACAGTACGATTTGTTGTTGGTGCATTTTTTACGCAGACGACATAGAGATGAGATTAAAGAGAGCAAAAAAGAAATGATATGAAACGTTTGTGCTGCAAAAATGTTAGCTTGTGCCGCTGTCATTTTAAAGGTAATAATAAAAATACGTTTCTAGGGGCCATCAGAGGTCACTCTGGATCACCAACGTCCAACAGTTTTGCTGCCTCTGATTCTCTCCACACATGGGCTGCAGTCTGCCTTCACAAAGTTCTTTTGTTACGTGTGCCCACAGATTTCCGAACATGGCTATCTTAGGAAAACCAGCGTGCATGGATTCATCCATATTTGCCATGACACACTTCAGTACAGCAGTGAATTTCAGGTTCTGGTTCAGGCCACAACACGTTTTACAAAAGCCTCTAATTTTTATGAAACAAGATACAGTTGTGGGATTCACGTTGGCTCGTTTAGAAATGTGCATGTACTTTTAACCTGTTTCCAGATTCCCTGGTTTACTACATGAGTCAATCTACCTGGCTTCAAAATGATGTAGTCCCTTTTTTGTGAAAAAATTCTTTTTGTATGTGACTTGATCTGGAATCATATGTATCCACTGTTCAAATGGGAGCTCAACATTGAAAGTGTTGCAGTCTTTGTTTTGAAAAGGAGAACTACGTGGTTCAAAAGCACTGACATTGGCACTGCTGCTGTGTCATATTTTCACCAAGTTGTTTGCACAGATTTTCCCATATGTCATCACTTTAAGATAAGATAAGATAAGATACCTTTATTAGTCCCATGAGTGGGAAATTTCCTGTTAAGGCTGCCGACCAATTGCACGTAATGGCGGCGCCATCATACCCTCCGACCATACATACATTGCACGAAAACATCACATGGGGAAGACAGGTCAGAGAGGTATAACAATGGAAAATGCACAACATGAGGAAAGATAAGGAGAAAAAAATAACTCCCCCCAGACTGAGCTCCAACAGGAAGATCAGTTTGAGAACAGAAAAAAAAACACCTCTGCACATAGCACATGAAAAAACTCTTAATACACCAAAGAAACACATGACAAGCAACAGGGATGGGTAAAGGGTGAGAGACAGCCTGTGTAGACAGTGCATCCGGGCCTGCAGCATATACGCTGGTCTCCTTGATCCACCGTCAGCATCGGAAGGGAATAAGCGTCGAAGGCATTTGGAGGGGGGATGAGTGTACATCTGCATGTGTATATATGTCTGTGTGTGTGTGTGTGTGTGTGTGTGTGTGTGTGTATGTGTCCAGAGTTCAGCTGAGACAGTGTCCTTCGCCCTGTCAGGCGAAGTAAACAGTCTTCCAGCCAACCCGGGTGACCTTGCGTAGGATAGGACAGTCAAAGCACAGTCTGTTATCGGGGTGTTTTTGTTCAGCTCCAGCCTTGATACCACAGCTGACGCCGAAGTGGTAGCCGCATAAAGTGATGATGGTTTTTTACTTTAGTGCGAACAACTCATGTGAATTTCAAAGCTGTTCTAACAGTCCGACACTGGTCTCTCAATCTCCCGTTGGAGAGCCGTGAGCTTCTCCATGATGTTATCAACCTAACGCTCCGTGATGTTGTCATTCTTGTGCTCAAAGAACAGATTCTGAGAACTCACGACCGCAGTGAGCTTCTCCAAGATGTAATCCAATTTGCGCTCAGAAGTCTGTTCACGACAGCCACAGCTTCTCCAAGATTTTATCCGTGCTGCACTCAATGAGCTCATTTTGAGAACTCACGCCTTGTCCCATCATTTCAATCCCAGCGGGCAGCCTTGTGGGGATTTGAACAGCCGGTTCCGCTTTCTTAATTCTTCGATAAGCCAGGGCCAAGCCAACTCCAATCAGCAAGAACCCTGTTATCATGGTTCCGAAAAGATAGATATCTTCAGCGTCTTCGATCGACAGCCCCGTCAGGCACACGACCCTCCAAGTCTGCCACCCGTCCATCGTGTATTCGGCAGGGAAAGTACCTCCAGGACACTCAGGCTCACCCGAGCCCAGACTTCTCGTTGAGAAGGGTGTCAATTGCATTCAGGGTCCAGTTAATCAACAGGCTTCAGTTTATCTCAGGATGGCTAAAACATACCGTCTTAGATGAACCTTGGCTAGATGTAGAACAAGCACTTTGCAATAATCTAGAGATTTCAGATCTACCATTTATCAGCTCAAACATCCAACGACATGAATGCTTCAAAAGCATCAACATCAGCTCTTCTCTGACAGCATGGTGGGAGTTTCTGAAGTTGACAGAGTCTTCATTAATCCCATGCAAACGTACACCTATCTGGAACAACCATGACATATTACAAAACAATAATATGATAAACTTTTCAGATTGGAATGGTAAAGGAATCAAATATGTAGAACATATACTAGAAAGAACAGAATTTATTTCATTTGACAGACTAGTTACACAATATGGGATCAACAAGAAAAGATTTTTAGAATATCAACAAATTAAATCCATAATAAAAAGGAAATTTAAACCGGGTCAAGTTGAACTACAAACACCACCAAGTGTGGTTCAATTTCTTACTCTTAAAACCCCCAAATTACTATCCAAAATATACAGAATGCTTTCTAAAACAGATGAATCAATATCACTTCCTATTGCAAAATGGGAAGCGGATTTATCAGTTAACTTAGACCAAAACTTCTGGTCTCAGATTTGCTTAAAAACCTTTCATCTAATCAGAAATCCCAGTCTTCAATTAATTCAATACAAAATACTACATAGAGTACACTATACAGGTCATCGGATGTTCAAGATGGCCTTTGCATCTACCAACAACTGCTCACACTGCCAAACCAATTCACCGGACAATTATATCCATGCTCTTTGGTTCTGTCCACCAGTTCAGAAGTTTTGGCGCAAGATATGTGAAGACTTATCAAAGTGTCTGAAATGTAACATTCCAACTTCCCCCTTAGTGTGTTTGTTGGGCAGCTTAGATAATGTCACCTCAGAAAAGAATATAGCCCATATGGTTTTCACTGCCCTATGCATAGCCAAGAAAACAATCCTCATGAACTGGAAAAATAAAAACAATCTTAATTCTAACCAATATAGAAATTATCTATTAGATTACATTAGTCTTGATACAGCCTCTGCCACCACATCAGATCAATCGCTCTGGGCTCCTCTGATCAGCTCCATCACCTAGTGGGGCATATTTTGGTCTCGCCTTCACTATTGTGATTGGTGTGGGGGTAGGGTCAGGCTTAGGGCGTCAGGGGGTTCCCCGGGAACATCTTCCTTGGGGGGCTCAACCCGGGGTAGCGGCTCTGTTGGCTCTTAGGTGACGGTTTCCTCGTAGCTACGTGCAGCGGGGCTAGGGGAGGGTCTGTGCTGACGGACGGGGGTTACTGACCTGGTAGCCTGGTTGCCCCTGGGTGGGTCCGGGACGGGCGTGAGGTTCTGGGGGCGCTCCGGCTTTGGCCTGGGGCACTGGCCAGGCCTCGGGGGCCTGGGTCCTGGTTGGTGTGTTGCCGGGGTTGTGGGCGGGTGGGTGTATGGGGGCCCAGCCCTGGCGCAGGGTGCCGCCGGTGCGTCGAGCCACCTGGGGGGCTCTTCAACTGGTGGGGTGGGTTGTCACATCTTGCAGGAGCTTTCCTCTCTCAGGAACTCTCTCTGCAAGAGGGGGAGATACAGGAGAGGTGGAGGAAGATCTCAGCCTGGGCGTCTATTGTCTTATGTAGTCTGGAAGATGAGTGGATGATGGGGTGGGTGCAGTTTTCTCTGTGGTGGGGTTGGGTGGACTGCCCCGGGCTCTGTGGGGCCGGGCGGCGCCGCTGCGCTGGGCCCCGGTTCGGATGGGCCTGGGCCCCCCTTCCCTGGCGGGTCGCGGAGTATGGGGGTGCCTACTGGGGTCAGCGGGGGAGCTGGCCCCAGGGAGGGGTCACTTGCCCCTCCCTTCCTTCCCTCCCCATCTCCAGCTGCCTCCCTCTTCCCGCTCCACCACAACCACCCACACATGCAGGGCCTTGGAGTAGGGGTGTGTCACCAGGGTGCAGAGGAGGTACACGTAGACATTGAGGGCTAGCAGGAGGGACTATGCGCTTACCTGCTGCTCTCTGGCAGGTAGCTCCATGCCCTCCTGGGTTTTAAATGCACCTTAGAACACACATACATCAACACTACAATGAGCGGGTGGAGGGAGGTTAGGAGTCTTCTCTCACCCTCGTTCTCTGCGGCCTGCTGGAGCAGGGGGGCTAGGAGGAGGAGTTGGCCGTCCGACTGGGGTCCGGAATGTGGGGTCTCCCTGCTGCTGCGGAGTTGGGGCGGTCTGCTTCTCCCCACCGCAGGGAAAAGGGTAACACAACCTGGGTCTGGGTGCAGTTCCCCCCTCCAGGGGCAAGGGTACCTAGACCCGGTTCGTAGAGTACGCTTGGGGAGTGTGATTGTGTGTACAGTGTCTCTTTATGTCTGTCTCCACGTTGGTTGAGTGTGGAGTAAGTGCATATGAGAGCATGAGGGTGGGAATGGATGTTTGTATCCGTGTGTGCCTGTATGTCTGTGTATATATGTCAGGTTGGGTATCAGAGGCCACCTCTCTGAGGACATCTCAGGCCCTCCAAGGTTTGGAGGCCTATCTCCCCCCACCACATCCCCTGCCGGGGGCGGACTCCCTCAGACATCGGTGCGTTGGTGGTTCTTTGTGTCCGGGGATGGGCGTCCGGGTACACACCAGCTCACTCCTTGGTGGCTGCTTATCGGGGCCTGGAGCCTGGGGCTCGCTTGGGCCACTTCGGAGGTGGGGTGCCCTCGGCCTCTCGGCCTAGGGCTCGGTCACTCAGGCACAGCTGGTTGCCGGCGGAGCTCACGGGCACGTCACTGCAACCCCCCCTGGCTTCTGCTCTGTGGCTGCTGAGTGACCCCTCATCTGGGACTCTCCTCAGCTCTTTCTGGGATAGTGGCGCAGTTGCCCCTCTGTTGGTCTTCCTTGGTCTCTTGTGTTCTGGGGGCCTCTGGATGTCTTGAGTTTTTATCTCCTCCATACCTGCTTCATGCCCTGGAGGACGGGGCAGTGGCCCCCCACACCCTCTAGCAGATCATTACATGAAGGAACCTTTTAAGAAAACAAGCGCGTCCATGCTCACAGGTGTACACACGGGTGATCACACACACAAACTACACCCTTTTTGGCTCCTACCTCAAAGCACACTGTGCTGTCGATCTTACGTGCTGCACAATAATGTTTAATATTTAGTATTTACTGTCATATTCCCATATATCATTGTGATGTTGTTTATTCTATTACTCTCGTTTTCTTCTGCTTTTTTTCTTTTTTCTTTCTCAACAGGTGATCCAGGTGATCGATATATGTATTTTTTTTCTGCTTATTCTGTTGGTTTTTGTTTTTTGCCCTTCTCCCCCGTCCCTCTTCTCAACTGTTTTTCTTTCCCTCTTTCTTTCTCCCTTTTCTTTCCCCCAGTCAAGTCTGTCCCGTATTCAGCAAGTGAAAATAAAATAAAGAATAAAAGGTGAATCAAATGGACCATTACGGCAAAGCTGGGATGGTCAATTTGGTAAAGAAAATCCGTTGGGCATCTTTCTTTGCCTTTAGACAATAATTCTGATGGCAAAAGAGCCAAACGGGACAGGTTA
The DNA here is from genome assembly GCF_056152115.1 of Neolamprologus brichardi. Lineage (NCBI taxonomy): Eukaryota > Metazoa > Chordata > Actinopteri > Cichliformes > Cichlidae > Neolamprologus > Neolamprologus brichardi. The sequence continues at coordinate 20,682,315 of NC_142118.1, read as the reverse complement.
AAAAAAAAAAAAAAAAGGGTCCAGTTAATCAAATCCATAATTCCTCTTTTAGGTTTTAGAGAACAGACTGTGAGAGAGTGTTCCAGGTAAAAGTAATACAAAAAAACACGAGACTAGACAAGGACATAAGAGGCTAAGCAGGGAAGCTAAGGCAGAGGAGGAGAGGAGAAAAGTCCGACCGCCTTCGTCAAGAGCAAGAGTTGAAACGTTTCCATTTTTTATGACTGCTACTTTTGAAAAACAGAGGACTTCAGATACTACAATTTTGTCCACCACTGATTTCACTGGCATCTGTTAAGCAAAATTAAAACATGTGATATAGGTGGTGCAGTCAGCACTCTGATCTCGTCTCCTTCTACGGAAGAGTCGAGGAAGAGACACAAGAAACAGCCCAGGGACAGCCAGGCTATCCCACATCATTAAAAGACCAGGCGGTAAGAGATTAAGACAGAGAGAGCTGACTAGGAATGAAGAGAGGGAGAGGGCAACTACTCAAAGGGCACAGTTGTAGAGTTGTTTTAGAAACTTGTCGACAACATTTAAATAACACACTTTTAAATGTCAAACGTGAAGTAAGGTTTTTGCTCTATGTGTAACAGGGAAATCTGTTACACATGTGTTAAAATTATTTGTGGGTGCTGAACTGATGGGTATTCTCCATCTCCCAAGAGAAAGAAGCCTGCTGGTGCATACAGGGCCTGTTTGTACATTGGTGATCTCCGTAGGGCAAGTGCATCGTGGACAGATCCTGAATTGCAATTGTACACATCCAGAAATGGGCCTGTGGCATCACAGATGCCCTGCAGCACAATAGAGGGTAACAATTTCCTGTTAATGTAGGACTTTTTATGTGGTTCCCCAGGTGTAGGAATCCAGATGTGACATCGATCATTTGCACCAGCAGTGCAAAAGAATGCTTATTGCCAGTGAAGCATGCAGAGCCTGCCCCAACCTCCTCCATCTCTTCTGTCTAATGGAAGTGAATCACTCTGTGCAGGATGGTCATCATTTCCTCAATAAGACTGTGGAAAATTGTGTACACTGTTGCCAAAGATGTCTGCCATCTGGTCCACAGTGTAAATGTTACAAGCGCCTATATTTCATGGTTCCAACTGTGTCGTTTTTGCTAGGGGAGCATTTGCACAAGCATGTTGGTGTTTGTTCTGAAGGCTGGTCAGCTCCAGCAAAGAACATTGAAAGGATGGGGACACTGTTGTGTATTTGTAGGGATGTAAGAAAATAGCAATACACTGCAATACTGCAATATTTAGTGTTGAATTATTATTATTTTGTGGTGGAATTCACACTCCAACCGCTAGTTTGTAGCAGTTTTTACCACCTTCACTCTGATGGAACAACAAGGTCTCATGATAACACTGGATGTGCCTTGGAAGCATCTAGTTTGCCAAACCAAAGAAGACGAAGAACGATGTGTGGCAAAGTGTGCTAGCTCACCGATGACTGAAGAGGAGAGGAGAAATTGTCTCCAAGAAAAGAAACAGCCTCGACCATTGCACAGTGGAAAAAATTATCTTCTTAAATAAAAACCAAACAGGATAACCTTAAATGCATCATGTTTTTACTTTACAAATTCATAAGCATTTTCCCTTTCAAGTTCACAATTAATTCTACCCCCAGGTCAAAGATATGTATAAGAAAATTGGCTTAATATAAGATTATAAACATACCTTTCCAGCTGTCCATTGATTAATTGCACAAGTACATGGAGCCAGGACCTCACAGCAGAAGCATACTCCATAATGTGTTGTACATTATTACATGTATATTAATCAGGACTCCAGACTAACTTTTATCTACGGTTGCACTGGTGCGCCTAACTTAGGTGCACCAGCACAAAAGTTAAACGCACCCAAATTTTTCAACCGCAACACTTAACACTGCAGTTATACACTTGCACTTTTTTGGGGGTGAAATTACTGTCTATACAGACAATATTGATTTGTAAATGATTAACTAACAATCTTGTCAACACTAAGTTCTTTGTTTGGAGCACAGTTTTACAAGAAAGATAAGTTACTGAAAAAGTGCTTGTGCTTAAAGTGCTTTGGCACTCTTTGGCAATATTGTAGACAATGTTAAACTTAATCATCACATTGGCCTCCTCCGACAACCTGTTTGCTGCTGCCTGCTGCTGAAAGGCAGTGGGGAGAGGGGACACTTGGGCAGTGCATTTATCACAGCATATAATGTGTTTTCTGGATACACTGTGCTTTTTCAGCGTTCACAGGTTGATGGCTCCGTGTCAGCGCACTGGCTATGAATTTCAGACGGATCAGGCCTTAACTTAACAAAAAAAAATATCAATAGTTCTTTTCATCTTTTCTTATTACCCACAGCTACATCCACTTCTGGATTATGTCATCTCACACCTCAAGTCAAAAACCCTCCCTCTGTTGGGCTGCACAGCCCTGTTCACACTAGTGAAAACATATGTGTATACGTAGATATAATTTGGGGAAATTATATAAAAATGTACTGAATAAAGGCTAGTTAGAAAATAAACCCTAGTTGGAGGTGAATAACACTGTGAAAAAATAATCATGAGCATATTGGTTTAGAGGATTTTTGGTGTAGAGACCAAGATGGCGCCAGTGTTCACGGCAAGTCGTCTCTTCTGCTGTTGTTTGTTGTTTGTCGTCCTTCTCTCTATGTGCTGCTCTGATGTCTTTACGTTACTTGCCTATGATCGCCAAACTCTTTTGAATCTCCGGCCTACCAGACACAAGATTTTAAATGGAGATCTGAGAATCCTCCTCCGCTTTCGAAGGACTTTCCTGATTTCCTCCGCCGCTTACCATCTACCTTCTCTCAAAGGAAACGTTCACGGAGACAGGGTAAACATGGCGGCATCCGTGTTCGTATCAAAGCCTTTTTAAAGTCCCATGTTGCGACAAATGAGCGCTATTCTATAAACATCTTGTCATCTATTCCTGCCCTCCAGGACCATGCTAACTTCAGACTGTTCTGTCATCGCTGGATTCCCCCTGTTGGACCCTATGGTTACCTGGACCTCCCAGCTGATCTTCCACCCGCTCTGTGCTGGGTGCGGTCCTCCAGAGGAGGTGTGAATCTCGGCAACCTTTGCCTGCTGCGGCGTTCTCCTACCAGTAACAGTGTGACCACTCTCCGTATGGCCTTGCTAAATACAAGGTCACTGGCAAATAAGACTTTTATTTTAAACAATCTTATTCTATTGTCGGGGCTGGATTTCTTATTCCTGACGGAAACTTGGCTTCGGGCCGGCGAACTTTTTCCCTTCTCGGATCTGCTCCCACCTGACTACGCTTTTATTAGCTCACCTTGGACCACTGGAAGAGGTGGAGGGCTAGCTTCAGTTTTTAAAGACAAACTTCGATGTCAGCAGCTGCCACCTGTTCTGTACCCCAGTTTTGAGGTGCAGTTATTGGAAGTGAACTGCGTCCCCTCCATCCTCTGCGCTGTGGTGTATCGCCCCCCGAAACTTATCAAGGATTTTCTTCCAGAATTTGCTGATCTACTGGGGAGCCTTGTGTTACGTTATGACCGTATACTGATTGTTGGTGACTTTAACATTCATGTTTGCTGTGAGGACAGTTTGCTAGCTAAAGATTTCCTCGCTCTTATTAGCACCCTCAATCTCACCCAGTGGGTAAGTTAACAAACTCACACTAAAGGTCATATACTTGATTTGGTACTATCTTATGGTCTGGATATTTGCATCACGGACATAAAGAGTAGAAAGGTCTGTAAGTAACATTACAGCTTGAGAGTTTGTGGGTCTTACATGCTGCATAATTGGCAAGGTTGATGCTTACATTAGCTTCTGCTCAATTAATGTCGTTAGACTACTCACAGACAGCATTAAGGTATATATCACTAAACTAAATTTAGCATTGCTCAATAGCTGCTTTAGGTAGTATAATTGACCAGGGTAGTGTGTTTTTAGCAAATCCGATGCACCAATGTTTTATCCAAAAAAGGTTGGTGATCACATGTGTTTTACTCCAAATTGAGTCATGGAAATTGACTTTTTTTTTACCTGATGTTCTGTTAGTAATATGTGTGTTTTATTGTGGATTGACGTTTGTGGATGATTCACCTGTTCAGTTAGAAAGCACGTGTGGTTTACTCTGAGTTGAGTCACATACACGACTGTTTTCGCCTGATCTTTGGTTAGGAGCATGTGTGCTTAATGCCCAACAGGGCAACAGGTACGAGAATCTATGAACACATAACTCCAATTTTAGCCAAATTACATTGGTTCCCTGTTAAATATCGTATAGATTTTAAAATTCTTTTGTTCACTTTTAAAATTCTGAATAATTTAGCGCCCAGTTATCTTTCTGAACTACTCCACTTATACAATCCCAACAGAGCACTTAGATCGTCCAATCACATGCTCCTAGCACAACCTAGGTCTTGACTGAAGTTGAGAGGAGACCGGGCCTTTGCAACCGTAGCAACTAGACTCTGGAATAACCTCCCTGTTCATATTTGTACTGCCGAGTCTATCCAGTCTTTTAAATCACGTCTTAAAACTTATCTTTTTACTTTGGCTTTTGATTCTAACTAGTTGGCTGTTCTAGCTTGTTGTGTTGTTACCTATGGTTTGTTGTCCTGTTTTATTGTTTTGTTTTAATTGTCTCATGCTTTTACTGACTGTGAAGCACTATGGTCAACATTGTTGTTTTATATGTGCTATATAAATAAATTTTGATTTTGATTTTTGATATTCTTAATTCAGATGTATCTCAGGCAGCATTTTTAAAAAGCCAATCGTGTCTGCAGTATGAATACAGCAGGACAATCCTCTCAAACACAGTAGACAAGCAGTCGTGTGTATCAAACCAGTAAGTGCAAAATCTTCCAAATTTATGGCCCAAAATTCACATCTTTGTGAAAAGCTTCACCAAAAAACACATTTAATTTCAATAGAACCTATTCTAAATGTCAATATAAAATTGTATTTAGTAGTCAGTATAATCTTTTTGTGATATATAAGTTTGCATATTATAGAATACTGCATGATGACCCTTTTATGACTTAGACTGTTGTTGGAATCAAGACTTGCTTTATAAATTCTTTCTCACAGTGATAATAGCTGAGCAAGCTGTTATCATTTCACTCCTGCCAGGAAGAGGGGAGCTGGATGCTCTTATCTTCAAGAAGAGGGGCAACGTCCTTCAGAATAACACACACACACATACATACACCTGAACCACTTTTATCTTCACTCCCTACATACTAACATTCCTCTGTTAATGAATAGACGTATTCACTGTTGTATTACTTTTGTATATAAATAAAGGCAGGTGCAGGAGACAGAGCGCACATTCACAGGGCCCCCACTCTGGTGTGAGCGTTCTGTGATCATGCCCTTGCAAGTAAAAACTGCAGCGTCTGTGTGTTTCTACCTTTAGATTCTTAGCTGAAGAAGTGTCTTTTGAATAAATCTCTTGACATTTATTTTGGTCCTTCGAAGCCGGAGCAGAAACATCAGAACTGTTATCTGTGACTCTGTTCCACGATCCAGCACTGATTCCTGACGCCGTGGGAAGCCAGCACCGAAGACTGCGCACAGCCCTCTTAGATGAGGCCGAAAGACCTGGGACGTTAAATTCGGTTCCAGGCCGGTGTTTTTAGTCTGGTCCACGGCGGTGGGATTCAGTCTGACAATCCGAACCACCAGTGAGAAGTCTGAGGGTGAGAAACACTATTTTGGTATATAAAACGGCCGCAAAGGTTTAAAGAAACGTGACAAAATTAGGTTTAAGTTCGCCAAAAGGAGCTGTGTTTAGACTGGTTTTTAGAGGTAACCGTTAAGTACTTCGTGACAAATTGGCGCGCAAATGTCTATGTGTGTGTATGTGTCTGGAAGTAAGTTGATTTTACAGCACAATACGCTGCTGAACTACTTTTTTGTTTTCTTTGCTTGAGGCTCACGTACTGGTGACAAAGGAGAACGGTTGAGTTTCGTCTCATAAAACTGATACCGCTTCACCTTTAGGGTGAAGTCGAAGGCCGTATCAGTAAACCACTCTGAAGTCAAGCGTGCCAGTGACGGCTCAGCAAAAATCTTTGAGAATGGAGAATAAACGAGAAAAATTAACACCTGATGATAAATGTTTAGAAAAACAACAAAAGAGGGACATTTTGTACATGACTGTAAGAAACAAAGAAGCAGTTCAGACTAGGAAGAACATAATAATCCCTCATCAAGTAAAAGATTAGAGATCAAAGTTTAAAAAGGACCAGATACAGACCCAACTGAGTACATATAAATACAAGAGGAATAAAGTGGAATAAACAAAAGGCTAAATTAAATAATATAATATAAAATAAGAGAGTGTGGATAGAGGACATGAAGACGGCTTTGCAGCTGCTGGGGGTGAGTAGCTGTGTGGGTGTGTGTGACGGAACTTTGCATTCTCATAAAAGGCAACTGCCTGACTGTGTGAAGTATGCACCAAGAGAGAGAGAGAGAGTAAAATCTAGGCAGATGAAGTGAATGGATGTTTTCAGAAAAGAAATAGTAAGTGAATGTTTTAGTTTGTTAATACAGGTGGATTTCTCTCAACCTGGAAACCTGAGTACAGCGGCAAAAGGATAGATTAACAAAACTGGGACGATAGACAGGCCAAGCTCTGACTCAAAATTTTACAGCTTGACCTCTCATTTTGTCCCCACCCTGAAAAGAAGCTTAAAGGACATCTTCTCCTCCAGTTATCAGTTACCATCACTGGTAACTGATAACTGCACTGAAATAAGAACATCTGAGAGGAGTGATCCACCGGTGGTGATATTTTGGTATTTTGTGAGTTCCTGATTTAACAAATCAGCTCTTTAATCCAGGCCTGAGAGATTGAACTTTAAAGCGCTATAAAATATTCTTACTGAAAACAGTCGCAAAGTATTCTCCATGATTATAATGGGCTTGGGAGAAATTCACTTATATGGGACATTGATCACATGAGAAGTCCTGAGTCTAAAAGGATTGCAGCGAGTCAATCCAGTCCAAAAAAACAAGGAACTGTTTTCCTTTAAAATGATGACGTCATCTTGCTGGTGATGGATACTCGAATAGGTTCCGCGTGAGACTCCATTATTAGCAATATCTGGTATGAATATGTGTGAAGGTATGCATGTGACTGGACTGTGATGGACTGACGACTAATAGTTTTAACTGACTTGATACTGAGACAAGAACGGTACCGACTTTAGGATTAGTAAATGTCCACAAACAATTCACCCAACCTGTAAAAGAAGGGTGGATGTTTTGTCTTGCTTTGTTTTGTTTTTGCAGGAGCAGGAGGATAAGAGAGAGCAGAGGGGGAAAATGTAGCTTCACATGAGTGTGAACTGCAGACTTAACCCTTTGGTTGCTAATTTTGAGTTACTGATGTTTGCAATAAGAAAATTGTGTTTTATTAACTGGGTTTCGATTAATGTATCACATTATATTGTTGGGAATACCAAATGCTAAAGTGAACAAAAGGTTTGATTTCACTCATGACTGAACATGTTATTATTAACCATAGCAGGCCACTGTAAAAAGTCAATTAACCTTTATAGAGGAAAAAGCCAAAACTTTAACAATACCTATGAATAACAGGGGAATGATAGCCTTGTCACATTCAAAATGGAGATATGTAACATTAAACACTGGTCCCCGTCATTTAGGTTCTTTCTTGAAATAGTCAGCAATTTAAAAGTAGAATAGAACCGACAGGGGCATGTGCTGAGATGTGGTGCTGCACAAGAACAAGAGCAAAGTAAAGAAAAATTAAAATGTACCATTACACTCAGAGGATCAATATGAGATCAAATATATGCAAATTCTGTATGAAGCACATGACTGATAACTGTTCTGTCCTGAGTTTTTGTTTTTACAGCACCCACTTGACCACACCAACAGTTCTTCGCCACCAAAAGGGTAATTGCAAATATTCGAGGGAGGAATATCACCAAAAGTGGGAAAGGTAAGCCCCGATGGGGGTGATAACACCATAGATGTCACTTATGGTCAAATTCTTAAAATTTGACCCCAAACATGAAAAATTCTTCAAACATTTAGAGACAGAGTGGAGTTCTAGATAAACATAATGTAGCAAACCACATAAGGATGGAGCATTGGAATCGATATGATGGTGAAATAACACGCAGGAAAATGTTGACCATGTTGATTATGTTTATTCCAATGTGCAGAGATTGGCTAATCTGACCAGGAAATGTTATAAAATGGATTGTCGGAACAGTCAGTGTTAAAGTCACCTTTGACAGTCCAGACTAAGATGGCGTTGGACATCTTCAGGGCGGAAAAGGGTTGGTGTGACCAAGGTGTGGTTTGGCTTGTTGTATGTATATTCCAAGATGATATGGCTCTGGATGGACCAGTTACCAGGGCATGGAAGGAGGACAGACTCATTAAATGAGGAGAAGGAATTTTCTGGGATTGAAGATCCTCTGGGTGAGTGGTAGACTAAAAGCAAGCATAAAATAAAAGCTATCTTTTGTTATGGATTGGTAATAGATTGACAATTGGCCACATTTACAGCTGTATTGACTTGTTATAGACTCAGTCTATTTGATGTTTAAGCACTCTAATTAACAGATTGGAAATAAAAGTTAAAACAGGCGTTTTTATGTGTGAAGTTCATATTAATACAGGTTTTGTCTCTAGGCAATTCTGCGGACGCAGGCTCTGGGCGGAGCCAGGAGTTGAACAGATCTAACATGACAATTAAATTAATTTTATTCCCTGGCACAGGATGACAGCAACGACACTGGATGGGAGAAAGTCTGATACTTTCTGAGCTATGAGGTCACTAACCTTTTCTTTTAATTTTCTAGCTCCGTTGAATTGACACATGGGAATGTGTCACAAAGGGGGGGAAGTTGAGTTTTAACATCAAACAAGGGTTATATGACTTCGTTCTTCCGGACTGATAAAGTGTAGGAAATGCCTTGAGTGCAGAGGGCTAAATGCAAACACGCTTAAACACACATAAATTCTGATTAGAATAAGTTACTGGTCAGGAAGTCCTGAACATGATGTGCTAAACCGATTTTGAATCACTAGAGGAACAATGGATAACAACATTAGATTATTAGGGCTAGGACGAGAGGTGTTTTGGTTATCTGTCTCTTACAGAGAAAGGAACAGACACCAGACGAGGTCACAGATATACGAGGATCCTTCGCAGCAGAAACAGACACAGTGGCTGCCAAGACACCAACTGGGTTCAAGTGTCATGGCGTTTGGGCTCCGACTAGTGACCTGGAGGGGATGACCGCAGTAAACACCACTTCTACAGCACGCTGGAAAAGAAGATCAATGTTCCCTAAACTTCAACCACATGACCCGATATGGGGAAGCGACATACCCAAGGAATTCAAACTGTGGACTACTGGACGGAAAGTACTCCACACATTGTTCCCCTGGGTGGGAACCGGAAAAAATATTCTGAGGTTCGAAACTCTGGACTACCGCTTTGGACTCTTCTTGAACGCTTCGTGCAAGATCAACGGACAGCAGAATCAGGAAATCAATGCATTACGGATCGCAGTGATGCAACAAAGAGCAGCTTTGGACATGATACTAGCAGAGAAAGGGGGACTTTGTGTCCTCTTCAACAACACCTGCTGCACTTGCATACCAGACAATGTACACTCATCAAACATGACTGACCACTGAATGCTTTGAGACAGATCCAGCAGGCCCAAAATCAGGACTATGTAAGTGATACAAGTGACTGGTTTTCTTGGCTTTACACTGGCTCCTGGGTACAGGTGCTAAAGAGACTACTCATCGGAGTTGGGATATTCTTACTTTTACTTTGTGTTTTTGCAACATGTATATTACCATGTTTAAAGCTCATGATTAACCGCATAATTGTTTCCACTGTTGCTGCATACATAGCCGTGACAAATGATGATGATGATGATGACCCTGACCTGTTGGAACTTGAAGATTTTGCGTGATTAATGATGGTGTGACAGGAAATGTACGACAAGATGTTACATACTGATATCTCACTTCAAAATTATACGTGAACAACAGGAGGGAATGTCAATATAAAATTGTACTTAGTAGTCAGTATAATCTTTTTGTGATATATAAGTTTGCATATTATAGAATACTGCATGATGACCCTTTTATGACTTAGACCAGGGGTGTCGAACTCCAGGCCTCGAGGGCCGGTGTCCTGCAGGTTTTAGATCTCACCCTGGGTCAACACACCTGAATCAAGTGATCAGTTCATTATCAGGCCTCTGGAGAACCTCAGGACATGTTGAGGAGGTAATTTAGCCATTTAAATCAGCTGTGTTGGATCAAGGAAACATCTAAAACCTGCAGGACACCGGCCCTCGAGGCCTGGAGTTCGACACCCCTGACTTAGACTGTTGTTGGAATCAAGACTTGCTTTATAAATTCTTTCTCACAGTGATAATAGCTGAGCAAGCTGTTATCATTTCACTCCTGCCAGGAAGAGGGGAGCTGGATGCTCTTATCTTCAAGAAGAGGGGCAACGTCCTTCAGAATAACACACACACACATACATACACCTGAACCACTTTTATCTTCACTCCGTACATACTAACATTCCTCTGTTAATGAATAGACGTATTCACTGTTGTATTACTTTTGTATATAAATAAAGGCAGGTGCAGGAGACAGAGCGCACATTCACAGGGCCCCCACTCTGGTGTGAGCGTTCTGTGATCCTGCCCTTGCAAGTAAAAACTGCAGCGTCTGTGTGTTTCTACCTTTAGATTCTTAGCTGAAGAAGTGTCTTTTGAATAAATCTCTTGACACTAAACAAATCGTGTGGAGACTTTCCCCTGGAGTCTAGATACAGTCAGTTGATCAGTGTTGAACTATTTGTGTTTCCGATGTTTAACTGGTCATTTTTAGGGAACAGATGCATAAAGCTTTGCTGCTGTTGTAGCCAAACTCTCACAGTCAGTTCTTCTTTGCTAAAGACTAAAATATAAATAGAAGCTGCAATAATGGAAATATTTATCTCAGCTATCTTCACACATTCTGCTTCTTTTAAATGACGTTAATACACACATACACACATATAGAGCGAGAGAGGTGGTGGTGGTGGTGGTGGTGTTGGGGGGGGGGGTGGCGGGGGGGGGGGTGTCAATGACATCTTTGTGTAGCACAAAATACCTCTAAACACCTCTAAACATATATTATTATGAAGAAAAAAGACACAATAATGTGCTGAATGAAAGCTGGATTCAGAAATGAGTACCTACAGATATATACATGTATAACAGTTATACCAGAATAAACCTCTCAAACACAGAAGCAATGACCCATTGATTAGTGCAGTAAATCCTTCCAGTTTTATCATTCAAATTTACATTCTTGTGAAAAACTGCTCCTTAAAGACATCTGAAAAGAATCAAATCTGCAGTGAGTTATTGGGGATACTTACAGATCACAGACTTAGAGACCACTCCAGACCACTAAAATATCTTATCTGGCATATTTCCTATAGCTGCAGTTGTACAGTTCCTTGTCAAACTGTGGTGAGTGACAACACTATTAAAGGAAAGAGGAACAGAATCGATGTTGTCATTTATCATAAATTACAACCTAAATTGAGAACTTAAAATTACTATATAATTGTGGTAAGGAAATGACATCTCACTGATGGCAGGAAGTGCAAACAGTCTTAAAGTGTCATCAGCTCAGAGACTGTGACAGTCGAGATTAAGAACAAGAAAGAAGTGAGACAGAGAAGCACGATGGATGAATTCAGATGGATTCAAATGTTTGTGTGTCTGATGCTGATGATTCAGATTCCAGGTAAGAATACAGGAAACATTTCTAAATATTATTAAAGTCAATAACAGTAAATTATACAGCTGAGCATCGCTGGGACATGTTTATAAACTTGTGTCTAAATCTTCACTGATTGCAAAAAAGTGCTGTTTTCTAATTCATTTTTCATTTTTCTCTTCAATTTTCTCAACAGTATCTGTAACTATTACCTCCATTTTTATGAAAGTTGGAGATGACGTCACTCTGCCTTGTCTAAATGGGGTAAATAAAAAGAATAACTGTGATGGTACTACGTGGACCTTTACTTCAGGAAACACACAAACAGCAGAGCTGATCACACTTGGACAGATTGGTAAAAATCCCATAACTAAATCAGACAGACTGAGTGTTACAGAAACCTGTTCTCTGGTTATAAAGAAGCTCACAGTTGAGGAAGTTGGTCAATATTCCTGTGATCATCACAAATTACGAGAAATACAAACTCAGCACACTCTGTTTCATCAGTCAAAGGTTGATCTCTCTGCTATTACCTGTAAGTATTTACACCAAATATTTTCACCTTGATCTATTTTTTAAAAATAAAAATACATGAATAATATTTAAAGTGATTAAGATAACCTTTGTGCTTCATATTGTTACATTATGTTCACCAGTGACTGAACATAAGGACACTGATAAGGTGACGTTAAGCTGCTCTGTGGTGACGTATGGAGAGTGTCATCACACAGTGAAGTGGCTGCTTAAAGGTCGAGATGTGGATAGCAAGGATAGCAAACAAATACTGACTTCACAGACTGACTGCTCCGCCACTTTGTCTTTTCTGATTTATCACCATATTCACAACTCAAGATATAACACTGTGAAGTGTGAAGTAACTGACACCAAAACAGGGAAAGTGCAACTGTTTACGCTTAGCCATCAGCCCTCAGGTGAGGAAACAGGTGAGATCAACTGTTGTAGATGATTAAAACACCTAAAACATTTGTTTGACTCATTTCAAGTTTTTACACAAAATATTTTTGCATACTTACAACAAATGAAAAATAAGAGAAACTTTTTGATTGTGTCATTTCATTTTGATTCAGGTCACAAAAAAACTACACAGAAACCAACAAGAACAACTGAAAGCAGCACAACAACACAAACAACAATAATGAAAGATGCTTCACAAGGTGGTCACTCAAAATTGTACCCTTTGAAGATCAATACTACTGCATTTTACACAGAGTTTTTAGTGGCACCTTAACTGGGGAAAAAGTGGAAAATGTCATAAAAGTTTTGGTTGACATAAAATATTAAACATGGCCCCAAGCTTCAGGTGCAAGCTTTACATTTAAAGACAGTATTTATATACCAGACATGTAAAAAGTAAAGCTGTAAACAACAGATTCCAAATATTTTAACACATTCTAAAAGGTAAAAATTCCTTTTTCTTTACAGTAATGGAATTTAAAAGTGTTACTAAAAAATTTTATTAATTTGAAGTTTTTATTCTTTTGACAGATTTTTCTGCATCCTTGAGATTGATTATTGTTTCTGTGGGTTTAGCAGCACTTTTAATAACTACTGTGACAGTCATCATATGGACAAGAACTACTGGTAAACTTAATCATGAGAAGTTTGAATGACTTTGAATTGTCAATTAAACTGAAATGGACTTCTTTCCTCTTATTTTAGGGAACAAAACACAGACGAATAAAACCACAGTAAGTACAAAATCAGTAATAAAAAATAAAAAATAAAAAATAAAAATGCTGTTTTTTCTGGTATGCTATTTACTAATCACTATATATGACAACGATGTACAATTGATGATAAATATTGGCATTAAATAAACAAATCAGCTCATCTCTCAGGGGTTTTAACAAAATTTAAACTGCCTTCACAGCTACAGTTTTTCTCTGGATGTAACTGGACTATGTCTGTTTTTTAGGGACTGAGTTTAAACCCTGCAGGGACTCAGTCTGCTGTATTCTGTAATAATTGAATTAATTTGATAATTTTATTGGGTAACTTTGATTCCAAAAATTAATTGAGGTGCTTAGATGTTGCTTAACCTTCATAAACATTAGGCATGAGACTGCTGTTTACAGTCTAAGTGCTAATTAGATGGCTGCTTAAGCCCATCATGAGTCCCTTCTTTCCCCAACGCTGAACATTCGGGGTTTCAAAAAGAAACAAAAGAAATTAGAGAGAGGACAAAATTAACTGAGTATAGTAAGCTGCTAACAAATGTATGAAAAGAAAGGTGAGCAACACACAGCCAATGTGTAATTTATGGTACTGTGATTGTGTGTATTTACTGAGGTATTTGTCTACAAAGAGCTGAGTAAGAGCTGTTTTCAACCAACACAAATATGCTCCAGTGCAGTTCTCCTAAATCCCATGACGTGGATGAAATTGTGCGTCTGTGAATATAGATTTTTGGATAAATGGACCAGAACAGCGAAGGTAGAGAAGTTAGAGAAGTTATCCATTTCTGATTATTATCAAAGATCAATAAGTATAGTTTATAAAGTAAAAGCAGAAACCGCAATGGATGCTTTAATTATTTTTAACATTCAGTTCCACCTCAGCTCTTAGTATGTTACAGTTTTAAGTTATGCTTGAAGGTCTTATTGATTTGTTTGTCAGCAAGGTTATTTAAAAAGAAAAAATAAATCATCAACCTTGGTGAACAGATTGATCATGGGCAAAGTTGATTCAGATCACGTCATTTAAAATGCAAAATAAGGCACTGGGATATGCTCTTCAAGTACCCATTTGTATGATGCTGCATTTATTTTTTACATTCATTTTATGTTCATGCTATATTTTGTTGCCCAGGTCCAGAGTCATGATGAAGTTGATGTAGTGACGTGCAGCACTGTGAAGGCTCCTTCCTCTTCTGGTACAGCTGATCCCAGCAGCCTGCTCTACTGTACATTTTCCAGTCACTTACCTCACTGAAAAGTGGGGATTTTTTAAAAAAAATGTCTTTGTTGTAAATGAGACATTGAGTCTCAATGTGACCACTAGTATAAATAAAGGTTAAGTTTAAAAAAATGTATATATTATTAATTAGTCTGTGTATATGTACCTCTTCCCCAGTGTTGAAAATTTTAAACTCACAACCTGTTTGCACATTTCCTGGTTGCTTGATCAAAATTTCTGTTATAATCATCAATAAGTAGTTTATTGTTTAATGTCCTGTCTAAAAAACTTCAATAACCATTTGTATTCATTAATGAATAACTGTCCGATATTAAACACAATAGAAACTGTTGCGCGTGGTTTTCCATTTGTCCCTAACCATCGTCAACCCTCACCTTAACTTTTACAGAGTGGAAAAAAGTTAGCACCCATCCTCCAGCTTCACTGTGTTTATGTTATGCTAACATAGCTGTGTCGCTAGCGATCACGTAGCACATCATTATATACCAGCTAGCCAAACTTCAGTAACCCTACAAATGTCACTGCTATTTCATTTCCTGTTTTCATTTATTTCACAAGTCATAGCAGCACTGTACGTTTTAATTTGTTTCAGAAATCCCTCAGTCATAACATTGTATATTATATTTAGATAGAAAATAGTGACCTAACTCCCTGCTATCTTTTAACTCTGTTATATTTTAAAAATTCTTTAAGTTCTCGTCATCATCATGGACTTTTCCTGATTCACACAAAATACAGCACCTTCCCACAGGGTCTTGCACAAGTATTAAACATGTTAATTTGTGCTTTGGACTTTCACCAGATTTCTTCTAGAAGTTTCTTGCCAGTCAGCAACTATCTTGGCAATACCACTTGAGTTTGTGTGTTGCATGCTAACATGCTGACATCGTTATCATATAACGATAATAATACTAAAGCTTCATCTTATGAACACACAAAAAACAAATATGGCTCCTTCGTGCAGGGTTTCGTGGTATGTTTATTTATGCTTCACAATGAAAAAAAAAGCAAATTTCTTGCTTCTCGGCCACTGCGGCCACATCCTCACCATTTATTTAGGCAGTTACAGTATATAAACATACTGTGAGCGAGTCATAAGTTTAAATACAATAGTTGAAGGAACAAAAAAATTAATGTTTAAAAATACCAGTCAAATCTGATTAAAGTAAATAAATAATAAGTATACAAATGTAGTTTTAAGACTTATCTCAAAGTTTCATAACATTAATGTTCTATGAACTCGTGAGGCCAGAAATCTGAACGTCAAGTATTTATTATTAGTGTATTATTATTTTTGTTAATAAAAAGTATGAGCTGTACAAGGTTGTTTTTTTGCTCTGATACTTCATGCAAACCCCATTTCTCCAGGTCTGTCCTAATCAGCTTACTCAGTATCACTAGATCCAATGCTGCTCCTCCAGCAGAGCACACAAAAGTAAGAGACCGGAGATGTCATGGCTTAGTTGGGAGACCGTTTGCTTCAAGGCCACTAGAGGGTGCTGCCATGATGACAGTCAATACAATTCTAAAATTTAATTTATGAACACAATGAATAATAGTTAAAAAAAAAAAAAAGTCCAGTGTCCCGTTTAGGTACAAAGTAAAAACACACAGTCCAAGGCCAGAGCCAGCTATGCCACAAAGCCAGTTGCACTCCACACATTGTTCACTTCAACAGGGGTAGCAGTTGCCCTCTGAGACCCACCATCCTGTAAGTAAAAAGCCAGTGATCACTCCATCCTCTGCAACTCAGCTGCCTTTAGGCTGCAGCATATAATAGGCCCTAGCATGCACAGAGCGACAAAATAAGACAATTCACTATATAATTCACAGCCCATCCATCCCAAACATATCAGGTCATTAGATGATCAAAAGTGCTTACAAATGTGTGTAAAGTGAAAATGTACGACCTGTGATAACTGTTTCTGATAAAAATGAAGAGTAGACTGATATATTTAATATTCCTTTATTAGGTAAGAAAATCATACCATGTCATAACTGCTTTAAGTCATACAGAATAGATATCAGAGCCTTAAACAGGCTGACTTCTGCTAAATGGGTCAAACTGGGCAGAAAGTATACAAACACATAACATCCTTATAGAATATGATGTAACACTATAGATCAACTTACCTGAGAATATATAAAGCATATAAACAATTACAGCAATATGATGCAACAAACACAGCAGTACTACTAATCCAAAATACTCAAAGCTTCATAGAACTGAAACAAACATTTATTTTTCGGTCCATTCTGCTGCTGATACATACTTTAGGTTTCTGAACATTAAACTTGTTGCTGCCTTTCATAGTGTGTAACTTGAAGGCCCTGAGTACTTTCTCCCACACTGAAAACACTGGAAGGATAAAATTATTTTAACATCACCTAATAAGACTGATTCAGGACAGACAATTAGTTATTTTACACTTTCCTAGCAGTCCTTCACAAACAGGGAACAGTCTGTCATTTCTCTCCATCTGTCAGCTGCTGCTGGCTCTTCCTCCTCCTCTTCCTCACACACTGCTGAGTTTGTCCTGGTGGATCATCAGGGGTGCAAAGCCTCACAGATGATGTGCAGCAGTGGGTCCCTCAGTCTGTCCTCACTCTGGACACTTGCAGTCGTCACACATGGAAATCAAATGTGTGATAAGCTGCAGGATTCAAACACAAGTGTAACTTATAAATACATGTTCATACTTTTATTCCACAATCAGAGAGAAAGAAACAGAGAGAGAGTGCAGGACAGACAGACAGGTGAGAGTCTCAGGTGTACACACTGCTACAAAACAGCACAAGAGAAGGAGGATTTAGTGTTTGTGTTATTATGAAACAAGAAGAGTTCCCAGATGGTACAGTGGACACATGTGTGACTGTTGTGATTAAAGCATCTTTCTTTCAGCTTAACGAGTGAACCGTCAGCTCGTTCAAACACACATTAAAGTCAGTTTGGCTCGACACCACTGAACAGAAGCAGCAATATAACATAGTGAACATTAACAGACTGACATCATCCTAGTGCAAAGACAAGTGGAAGCAGACAAAAACAACAAGCACGCATGCTACAAACTTTACCTGCGTCATTTAGACAGCCGTTAGCACATGATTCTCCTTATGGGGACCTGATATGTTTAATATGCTGCTGAGAATATAGCCCAGAAGAAGCGTATAGTATAACTTTTATTTTGGAAAGAGCCATTTCTCTGTAATAAACTCGATCAGATAGATTTGTTTTTTTTTTTTTTTATTTTGTTGTTTCAGCAACATAAAATTTAAAAACTGTACTTTTGAGTTCAAATATATATTTATAATTTTAATAAATGACAAATTAAAAAGTCATGAACATTTTTTGTATCGAAAAAATATCGACCGTGACACCAAAGTATCGAACCGAACCGTGAATTTTGTGTATCGTTGCACACCTAGTTACTAGCTATAGTTTTCAACTGCAGGCACAATCTATGTAAGATTCTGGTTTCCTTATTTGGTAAGGAATGTTCACTTCCTGCCCTTTATGGGCTCACCATGTAGATGGTGGACTGTTAAAGGGGTTAAGCCATATACGAGGTTGAGGGGAGATGACCCTTTTATGACTAGAGATGTGGTTAAAACGTTTGTAACCAGGAAGTCACGTATACAGACACACATACACTCTCACACACACCCACACATTCACTCACATGCTTGCACTTGCGCACACACACACACATACACACACACACACACAGTGCCTTAGCTTTTACCACACAACATATGGGGTTTACAATGAGCGGTTGTGTAACTGTTTTCATTCAATCAAAGGCTGCAAGTGGAGGCCAGAGTTGGAGTTGTCTGAGTTCGGGTGTAGAGCTTGCAACTCTGAGAATCCGACCAGGCTTCCCCTGCACAAGTAAAAACCAATCGAGCTCTGATTGTCTTACGGCCTGCGAGCGTAAACCTAACTGTGTGGTTAAGGTGTTTTAATGTATATAGAAGAGACTGAAGTTTATATGTTATGGAGTTATTTATAGGACTTGTTACAAATCTGAATATGTCTATGATGTGTTATATTGTAGTTGTTTTCTTATGGGGAGGGTTATGTTTTCCTTTGGTTTGCTGACCCCCAGACTTGGTCTATTCCAGATGCTCACCTGAATCAGGTAGAGTATAACAGGAAGCCATTTGCTTTTCAGAAGGGTTGGATTCTTCGCTGTATTGCCATGTGTTCTCATTAATAAAGTACATATTACTCCAGTCTCGTGCTATTTTAGTGGAAGTGACCCATGACCGCCGGCCAAAACTGACAATATGACTATTAAAGTCTGAGTAATACTGTAATTTTCTGCTGCTCATTCCTGTGCAATATCCCATCTGCCCTCCCGTCATATTTCTTTTCAAGATTTTCTTATTTAATCACTAGTGTACATATATTTATATTTATAGATACATATATATTTAGTCCTCTTTTATCTTTTACCACATCTCTCTAATATTTTGCTCTTTACTATTTTTCTATTTTTTTATTATTGTATTGTATTGTATTGTATTTTATTCTACTGTATCATGCTGCTGAGTGACTGCTGCTCGTCAAACACATTTCATTGCAATGTTGACCCTGTGCTAACTTGCATATGACAAATAAAACTGAAAACTGATAAAACTGAAAACAGTAAAGGCAAAGGGAACACATCAAGTAAGGATTTCACGCTCCCACTCACAACGGCACTTTCAAAGCATAAAGCCAAATATTTCAAAATTTCATTTTGAGGCATTTTAAAAATGAATGTGTTTGAGTTTCATTGCTGCAATGAAACTCAAACACATTGCAGCAATGAAAGACAGTGAGATTCTATTTTCTGAAGTCGTAACACTTATTATAGTTCTCAGAAATGGCTCACAGGTGTTGAGAATGGTCTTCCAGCATTGGTACATCCATCTGTTTTCCTATCCTACAGTCACACTCTGGCACAACAGTGGTTGGAGTCCACTGCATGATCACAACCCCCATCGTGCACATTGAACTTGTGATCTTATTGCCTGTGAAATGGCTGCTTTGAAGACGGGGACCAGGTCTGGTACCATTCAGATAATACAGTCTGATAGTACGGCCTTTAACCGTGATACATGGGAGAAAATGTGTATTCTCTTACCGTCTACATACACAGACATTCAGATCAACTGCTGGGAGATTCAGAAATTCCTCCACAGGCAATTTTCATATAAGCATGATAACAACCAGTTTGCAACCATGTAAGTACAGTCCTCTATTGTAAACAGACATGTTGGCAATCTGTCTGCGTTTATAAATTAGACAACAGTTATTTGCAGATCTTCATCAATTTGCCTGGGAGTGATTGCAGTCGGTCTGAGTTGGACTGCAACTGTTTTGACTGAGGTTGCCTCCAAGGAGGCAGTTTATTATTTTCCTTTCCTAGTTGGAGAGATGGCTGTTGTTTTGTTTTTACTATAGTGTGCTGGGCCATTAATGGCTCAGGGGCTGCAGCGTATCCGCGCTGGCACCTAAGGCCAACGTGGAATCACCGGACAGACTAACATAAAGAAAAAAATCTGTTAAATTACAGATTTGTATTCATTAAGTCACAGACAATGAAAACAAGCAGAAATCAAGATGTAATATTTTTATAATTTTATTGATGTTAAATTAAAGTTCCAGCTTAGTTATGTTGTCAGTGCAAGTCACTTCAATCTGTATAGCACCAAAGGAAACATTGGTGTTTTCAAGGTGCTTCACACTGTAAGGTAACAACTTACAGTATTGAAAAGAAAACCCCAACAGACAAACCCCTCTGAGCAAGCACGAGGCGACAGTGGGAAGGAAAAACTCCCTTTTAAGAGGAAGACACCTTCGACAGAACCAGGCTCAGGGCGGGGTGGCCATCTGCCGCGACCATTCCTGGGGATTTCAAAAATGACTTGATCTGATCAAAATGTAAAACTAGCTAATTTAAAGTGTCCAGTGAGTTTTAGAAAATAGTTTGCTGTTGATATCACGATGTCACTATAAAGGGGAAACTTTGTTTCTTCCCTTACACCTCCCAAAAAATTCACGCACCGATGATATCCACTTAGATATGCAACTTGGTTCTGTGAATATCTTTTTTTTGAAAATTTTAGTAATATCGCGATCAAGTTCTTGGGAGTTTAATTGCCAGAATGTCACAATAATCGCTGCACACTTCCATCTTTTACAGAGGGATTTGAAAACCCTCTCGATGAGTTTCTTGAACTTCTCTGGGGGGAGTTTGTCGTATTCGGACCTGATTTCAGCCCAGATTCGTATGGTAAGTCGGTTGGAGATAACTTCAGCATTTTCAATACTGAAGACTGTGCCTGAATTTTTTGCAACCTGGGAAATCAGTCCTTCCACAAAGCTTTCCACTGAAAGTCTGCATCTTTCTTTCTTTTCATATGATTCCAGCTGATCGATAACTGTTACTGCCAACAGGTGTTCTTGGAATACTGAAGTTATGATATTAAATATTGGTTTTTCCATTAAATTCATTGAATCCTCCTCCCCACTCCTCCCCACTTTCACTATTTGTGACAAATTATGTAATTTGTCACAAATATCAGTGAAAATGGCATTAGCAATGCAGTGAAAATATTTCTGCACTCTTCGGTCTAAATGCAAATCCATCCCCTTGAATTTGTCCAAGATTAGATCCAACAAAAGTTTTTGGTGAGAATGAGGGCACTTTAAAAGTTTACCAAGCTTTGAAAGCACAGCCTGAATTAATGTCTTTAACCATCTTTTATAGTCTGGGATTTTTTCAGTTGGCTCACAGTCTGAAGAAGATCTGTGATTCTGTATCTTTTTATATGACTCCGTTTGACTTATGTTTGTTAACGGTGGGATGCTGGCTTCATGTTCAACACAGGATTTCTGCTGCTGGGGATCTGGAGTTCGATTGTTTTCTGCTTTTGCAGCACTGTGTTGGTCAGCATTTTGACAGCTTTCTTCTGTGTTAGCTATTTTATCAGAATCGTCCAAAAATTTCACAGATGGCAATAACGTTTTGCCAGTGGTGGCGTGTACAGAACGGTTTTCATGTACAGTGGAGTTCTGGGAAGACCTCAGTGGTGATACTGCTACTGACTGTGCACACAGGTCCATTACGTCCTCTACAAAACTTACAAGCCGCTTAGCGGTGAACCAATCGGGATAGCCTTGGAGAAGGTATGCCCACTGCATGTTCGAAAAACTACTTAACAAGTTATTCAAGAGGGATACCAAAGTATGTACTGTAGAATTATCCCGATTGGTCAGAACTGTTTTATCATTTGTCATTGTGTTACAGTTTGAGCTTGCCATTTCACTTTTTTGTTTTTTAATGTTAAATTTATGTCTAAAATGTTGTTTTGTGTTAAATTCCGTGTTTGAACGTTTAGAAGCGCTGCTAATGTCTCGCTGTATAAATGCGTTTCAGCTGAACAGCCAGGTCTATATATAAGGTCTATTTAAGGTTTCTTTGCAACGTCACCAGTCCTTTGAAGATTGCCCCGTCCGTCATAACGAAAGGGGCGGGGCAAATCTGTTGCTTAGCAACTGAAAAAAGGCACACCGCGCTGAATATTACATCCGTCCTGCGACGGTACACCGCCTGCGCACCACCGTTTAAACATGAAGTGTGGGTGTTAGAAGATCCCAAATATGGTGAGCTACTGGAAAATTAAACAGAGCGATAATAAGCGATATTTTATTGAGAAATTACAGTAGTCTGGCTGTTTCTCTTCACAGCTCTTTTCAAAACACGGTTACCTTTGGTGTGTTTGGCTCGCAGCCTAAAACGTAGTTTCAGTGTTTTTTCGCCTTCTGTGATTAATTCTGGTTTGCCTGCTTTATGGAGCTCAAACCAAGGCAAAATTGAAGTATCAGTATTTAAATGTAAATAGACTCAAACTAGGAGTAGATCAAAGGGGGTCCTTTCAGGTGCCAAATCTCCACTGCTAACATTTTATGCATGTTTAGCTTAATTGTAGAAAAGGTGCTTGTAATAATGTTTGGGTGAATAGGTGAATGAGGCATGTTGTATAAAGCGCTTTTAGTGCAAGAGCAAAATACAAAAACCCTATATAAAAAGCAGTCAGTTTACCATTTATGTATTTGATCCATTGAACGCTTCTGTGAAAACCAGTTTGATATCTGTTCAAATAAAAAATTTGAATCCATTAGTTGTTTTCTCATACATTTATTAATCGACTATATGTAGAAAACTGTGACACTGTGGAACCCTTATTGCGCGTTGTTGCCCTGAGGCAACAAACTAATGTCAACAGCATCAATAGAGGGTTAAAATAATTTTAGGAAAAATGAATTCAAATGATTTTCTGTAACTACAAAAATGACCTAAATAAGACAGAAGTACACATTCAATGTTTTTATCGTTTTGTCAACAACAGGGCGCATGAGGTTTGTTCAATATTTGTTGTGTCTACAAGGCTCAGGTGCCCTCATGAAGTGTCTTATTTGTATAGTTGAAAGCATTATAAAGGAACGCAAAACTAAATTACATATAATTATAATTCTTGGCACTTTCTGGTGTGTGTGAGTCAGTGTGTCTCTTTTATGATTTGTGGGTCCAGCATCAAATTCAGAATCCTTCCCATCACACATGAGGTCTTGAATATTCATCTTATTTTAAAGACCTCGTCGTTTGATAGTTTGCTCTCAGACTGTGGGCTTACTTGTGGTTTTTAGGATATTTAGAAGTAGAAGGGGATCATCCTTCTGTGGAACCAGCTCCCAGTTTGAATGCAGGAGACAGACACTATCTCTACTTTTAAGATTAAGTTTCAGAGTTTCCTTTTTGCTAACACATATAGCTAGGGCTGAATCAGGTGACCATGAATCCTCCCTTAGTTACCCTGGGACTACCCTGCTGGGGGATTCCCACCATGTGTTTATACACTTCTCTGCATTCAATAATTAGTTCTTGTTCATCTCTGGCTCTCGTCCACAGTGTCTTTTGTCCCGTCTTCCTCTCCTCATCCCCAACAGGTCGCAGAGGGCCGCCCCTCCCTGACCGTGGTTCTGCCAGAGGGTGCTTCCTGTTAAAAGTGAGTTGTTCCTTCCCACTGTATTGAGGTTTTTTCCTTTTTAATTGTAGACTTCCTACCTTACAATCTATACCACCTCGAGGAGAATGTTGTTGTGATTCAGCTATAAATACAATTAAATCGAATTGAGTGGTTCAGCTGTTTTGTGAAATAAATGTGAGTGACACGGTAAGTAATAGCCTGCATGTAACTCATGGTAAGAAGAGCAATATCGCCCCCTCCTGGTTCAACTTTTTTTTTCTTTGCAGTAATCTTTCCAATAATAATACATATGCACTAACCTCATGCTTGCTGTTAACAATAGCCTAAAGACACAAAATCAAGTTTTGTTTTTTCCTTAAGTTTATGGGTTTTTTTTATGTGGTTGGCATTTATTTTGTTTCTTTTTAATAATTATATTGATTCTATTGATTGTTTGCCAAGCACTGAGGTCTCTGCTTAGACTGTGCTACTGGGATCACTGATTTAAAAATGAGGCAAAAGCACCAAAGTTGTGCTCAAAAATAGTACAGTGAGCTACAACCTGTTGCTGTAGTAATTCTAACACACTTGTTTTTAAATACATACATGTTTAGTTTTTTAAACCTAATTATATAATTTTTTTTTTTCGCAAAAGTGTCACCTTAACACCCAAATATACGTAATTCAAAACTTACTTACTTACATGGACCCAGTCTGATGGATAGTTACTGAATTGCTGCTGGAGTCTCAGCCATTGACTGTATGCAAGTTATATAGAGATACAGTCTTTTCTTTAAATGGTAAATGGACTGATTCTTCTATAGCACTTTTCTACTCTCACGGAGTACTCAAAGCGCTCTATACAACATTTGTATTCACCCAATCACACCCATTATCTACACTTAGCGCTTTCTAACGACATTCATACTCCGATGGATGCATCGGAATTTAAAAAGACATTACAAGGGTACTAGTTTCATTTTCATCTAAACATAATCAAATTTGACCTAAATTAGCTTACATATTACAGCTGAAGATGATTTTAATAAATGTACTGCTGCTTGACTTTGTTTTACTACTGCAGTAATAGTTATCATGTACAAAAGCTCCAAGTGTTGTTTCTCTGACTTAATGTTCTGATGACGTTTGTGTTACTTTGCAGGAAATAGTCAGGACCCAGATGAACCTGTGCTGGAATTCAATGTGGGTGAGTAATATGAGCATTTATGAAGGCTGTCCATGACCCGTAATTAAATTTAGTGTCATTAGTGCCACTCACTGCAAGCGACAGTGCACATGCTTTCAGCATGGAGTCTGTTCTTATGGTAGCAAAATAAATTCAGAAAATCTCCATAAAACAGCAGCTCAGCAGCAGCAGTGTATATGGTCAGCTGGTTGTGAGTTAATGAGCATGTGAAATCAGTGTGAACATTTTGAAACAACAACTCTCCAACCTCGTAATTGTAAGACTGCCTGTGCAGCCACAGGAGCCTTCAGAGAGTCTTCCTGCTTGTCTCTTGGGTTGATTTGCTCGTGTTTTCTCACCCAGTCAATGACTGTAAAAGGGCTGGACTAATTGGAGGCAGGTGTAATTGATTGCACTGATATGCTAGTCTACTTATAGCCCACATTACAAACACTGCTGTGTTATTTTGTCTCTCGGTGCAGGTATGTAATGTGACAAAACCTCTAATGATCTGATATGTTTGGGATGGATGGGCTGTGAATTATATAGTGAATTGTCTTATTTTGTCGCTCTGTGCAGGCTAGGGCCTATTATATGCTGCAGCTGAGTTGCAGAGGATGGAGTGATCACTGGCTTTCTACTTACAGGGTGGTGGGTCTCAGAGGACAACTGCTACCCCTGTTGAAGTGAACAACGTGTGGAGTGCAACTGGCTTTGTGGCATAGCTGGCTCTGGCCTTGGACTGTGTGTTTTTACTTTGTACCTAAACGGGACACTGGACTTTTTTAACTATTATTCATTGTGTGAGTTGATGGCATCAGTCACCCGGTTTCCTACTTCTCAGCTAAGTTCAAGCCTCATCAACTCAACTATTCCACCATTGAGAAGGAAACCCTGGCCATGTTGCTTGCTCTGCAGCATTTCGACGTGTACGTGGTGGGGTCAACCACCACCCCTGTTATGGTTTATACTGACCATAACCCTCTGGTATTCCTAAAACACATGTACAATCACGACCAAAGATTGATGAGATGGGCGTTGCTTGCTCAGGAGTACAACATAGACATCCGACATCAGAGAGGTATGGACAACGTGGTGGCTGATGCACTGTCCAGGACAGTATTAACTCCAGTAACGGACTTGGTGACAGTTGTTAAAAGTGTCTGTTTACTGTATGTGATATTTAATGTGGGGGGGTGTTACGGTCGCTGACCTCTAGTGGCTCTCCCTCTGTAGAAGAGGTTTTTTTTTTTCTCCTTGTGTTGCAGGTCTGCCTCATGAGCCACAGCTGAGGTGTGTGTTCCAGCTCGTCAGCCACGGCATATAGTCTGCCATCCTAAACTGCCACACCCCTGCCACTTCCCCCATTTTTGTGTGTGTGTGTGTGTGTGTGTGTGTGTGTGTGCGTGCGTGTTTAAACTCTGTGAAACTTTGGTTTTCTTTCTTTTATTGTAAGCAAAGGTGTGCCCTTACTGTGTGAATTAGTTCATCGTTGTGGAAGCAGGTAGGGGTTCTCTGCCATTTTTGTTTCAACTGTTTTCTCCTGTTTTTGGTTAGAAAGGGAGCTCAGCCATTGTATTTTGTTTTGGTTAGAGAGTACTTGGTTTGATTTTTAGCTAAAGGGGGTGTTTTGTTGTTTTGGCTTTGGAGACCTTGAAGAAAAGAGCTTCCCTGTGTTTATTTTTACTGCAGTAGTTTTGGGCAATAAATTATGTTTAATGACATCTATTCTCCAGTAGTTTGTTTTCTCTTTCACTTTGTGTTACCCCTCACCCCAGTCAGCACTTAGTTTTTAAGTGGGGCGTAACATTATAAATTTTTTAGAATTTTATTGAGTGTCATCTTTTTGCCCACGGCGGAGATGATTGGTCAGACCTAGAATCTCTGTGTGTGTGTGTAACAGCAGGGTTTTGCATAAAAGTGTTAGCAGGTCAAAAGGTCAATTCATTTATTGTAGTTTTATTGCAGCACCCTCTAGTGGCCTTGAAGCAAACTGTCTCCCAACTAAGCCATGACATCTCCAGTCTCCTACTTTTGTGTGCTCTGCTGGAGGAGCCGACCCCAGCAGCCAAAGGGAGCTCGGGGGAGAGCTTCTTGGGGTCCAGTGATGTGTCCTGAAGAGACGACATGAGCTCTCCCTCCTGTAGGCCCACCCCAGCAGTAGGTGCTGTCTGTCTCGTTTAGTGTTAACTGCTACTCCTCTACATCTAAACGAGCCAGTTGAGGAGGTTCAGACATCTGACAAGGGTGCCTCTTGAGCGCCTCCTGGGTGAGATGTTCCAGGCATGTCCCACCAGGACAGACAGGACACACCCAGGACATGTTGGGGAGATCACAGCACTCAGCAGAGAATGCCTCAGTGTCCCCCAAATAATGGAGGAGCTGGCTCGGGAGAGTAAGGTCTGGGTCTTCTCTGCTTATGCCACTGCCACCGAAACTGGACACCAGATAAGCTCAGAAAAATGAACAACCTGTTTAAATTTTTTTTTTAATTTAACCTTTGTCATTAGCTAGTCTGTGTACATGTACTTCTTCTCCAGTGTTGAAAATGTTAAACTCACAACCTGCACATTTTCTGGTTGCATCATCAAATAAATACCCCCAAAAGTAGTCTGAGTACTTTTACACTGGTTTTATGCTGCGATATTTTCAAAGTCTTTCGCTGAACACATTCAGTCACACATTGTTCATAATTTATTGGAAGTTTATTGTTTAATGTCCTGTCTAAATAACTTCAATCACCATTTGTATTCAGTAATGAGTAACTGTCTGACTTCTAATATTAAAAGAAATAGAAGCTGTTGTGCTGTTGTTCACGTAGAAGGGCCTGCTGCTGGATGTCCAGACTTTGTGCGTCAGCAGGAGGGTCAGGGTACAGGGTTCGAACCTCCTCACGAGATGTCAAATCTGCTGGATAAAAGCAAGCTACATCACATCAGGGATTGTCCTAGAGCTGCCCTACAGTAACAATCAACTGACTAATATATGAAATGCTTGCAGTAGCACAATAAACACAATGCAAAAAAGTGTTTAGTGAAGATAAAAAACCGCATCAAAGTTTTAGTTTGGATAAAGGGAGACAGAGCACCAGTCTAAACCATCTGGCACCTCCACACTACGCAGAAGCAAAGGAGAAAAATCCCAAGTTAAACAGAACAACTACTTCTAATAACAAACAGACGTCTCTCTAAAACCGTGGCAGCAGTTCACCATGTCAAATGCTTTCTTGTCGTGCACAGTGAGTATAACAATTAGCCCCACTGGCTGCACTGTCCTGCAGTGACATAAGTTATTTCAGCATTGCTATAAAACTGTCATGGTCTCCGTGCCTGCCCGGCCGGCCCCACAAGGCTACATGTGCTGTTTAGGTTCTCTCTCTCTCTCTCTCTCCATCTCTGCCTGGGTGGAGCTCACTGTGGGCTCCCGCCCTTGGCCCACACACCTAACAACAATCACCTGTCATCACCGAGAGCACTACTTGAGGCTGGAACACAGATCCTCTCGTCGCTGGATGATTGTACTACTGACGTTAGTGCTTCTGCTGCTCCTGTGAACTTGTGCTTAGTAATTTGAGATTCGTGATTCGTTTGTGACGTCCCTTGTCTTCTGCTTCAGACCTTCCTCCCCGGACCTGTGACCTCCCTGCCGTGTGAACGTGTGTGAGTATGGGCAAGAAGACGTGAGCGAGTGTGAGAGAGCTACCCTGTGATTCCCTGGAGTTTTGGATTCCCTTCACTGTATATATTGTGCACTAGTGCTGTAAATAAACTGTTTTTGGAGACGTCTAACCGCTCTGCGCCTGAGTCCCTACAACCAGATTGTGACAAAAACAATGAGGCTATTACGTTTGACCTGTACTTGCAGAATACATTCCAAAGCTTTTGTTCCCTAAAGCATTCGTCCTTCTTTGTGAGCAGTTTGTGACAAAAGAAAAGCCCAGAAACGGGCACCAGTTCAAAGGCATTTCTCAGATGGTTTGCTGTAAACTTGAATACAAGCACAGATTAATAAATGTCTTGTAAAACATTGTACTGAATACATTCTTCACTACGAATATCAAATTAAGATCGCACATTAACAGCCCACAGTTAGTATCGTGTATTTGCCTCACCACATCTGGGGGTTAACTGGGTTAAATTCAACAAAGTAGCGTCTCTAAATGACTGATTCTAAGCCTGGCACAAAAGATAGAAATCCCTGTTGTTCTGGGCATCTTATGCCTGCACACATTACCCTGCTGTTCAGTGGTGCCTGACTGCAATACCTGTTTACCAGATTGAAGTGGGTCTCGTGTGAATCTGTGCAACCCATCTGAACCTCCAGTTGTCACCGCTCTTTCCTCAGACACCAACGTAAGGCTGACAGCACTCTGAACACTTCCTGTTGATCATCTGAAGCACGACAGGGGACTGAAGGCAGGGCAGGGATCAGGAAAATAAAGGTTTATAATTTCCACAAATCTTACCCTGCTGGCTGGGAATTTCATTGGGTGGTGGGTGGTTTGGTGCTGATACTGAGCAATTCTGTAAATGCATTTTTTTTTATTTATAGAGTTATCATACAGGGCAAAATGTGAAAAAAATTTGCAGTCTTTGTAATGAGTTACTCACAGTTCTAGACGAGCGCTGGCTAAAAACAGAGGAGGGCCTAGATGGCGCAAGATTTGCCAGCTTTTTCTGCAAGGTTGGGATGGGCGGAGAGGGCTGCCTCTGCAGGACAACAACTAGATTCTTTCTTTGTCATTCTTTGACAATGACACAGCGAGCTGAAGCACTCCTGTCTTTTCAGGCTTACTGTACCTCATAATTCAACCGTGAGTCTCTCTCCACCCTGGTGGTCTGAGGTACCTTTTTAGTCTCTTTTTCCTGCCTCACCACCTTTTCCTCCTTCTGCTTATGTGTTTCAGCTTCATGGATCCTGCCTTGGTTTTTCAGCTTATGCTGCAGAGAGTAGATAAAACTATCTCTCAAAACCCACTCCATTGTGACAGAACCCACTATTTTTTTTTTTTATTTATTTATTTTTTTTTCTTTTGACAGACATGAGTGAGGGATAGGAAAGGGAGAAAGAAAGAGGAAGGAAAAGAAAAACAAAAGGGGAGAGGGACAGTGAGAAAGGGGGGAAGAAAAAAATATCTCCGGGATCACCTGTTGAGAGAAAAAGAATAGAAAACAGAACCCACTATTAACTACAAAGAAGGAGAAATGATGAAGGACACTTGGTGTTTGTGCACCAGTTGTTATGTGTGTAGATGCACAAACCTTGTGCTTTTCCCCGCTGTAGCCATTCTGTCACTGCGGTGCATTGTGCGGCCTGCTAGCTGCATCGAGGCGTCTGGAATTTCCTCTCGTAGCCATGTCTCGTGACGACAACGGTCACAGGCGAGCTCCTCACCTCAGTCCTCCTTTTCTCTTTCCTTTGCTCATCTTCATATTCCTCCAGTAAGCATGCCCTCTGCATGGCCAGCCTCTTCTCTTCTTTCTCCTCCTCAATCCTAATTTGTTCTCTTTCCTCTTGCTGTTTTCACTTATTTTCCTCTGTTTGAAATGTACAGTTACAGTTAATTTACAACTTCTTTAAACTGCTGAGAATACAGGTTGTTGTAAGTCTAAAAGCATTTCATTTCATCCTGCAGTTAATCTCTTATCATCCATCTACAGACTGAGGCTCGCGGCCCCAGGCCTACCTGCTGTTTCAGGGCTTCTTTGTAACCGTTTTGCTTTTGAGGTGTCTCATCCTTGAAAGCTGTAAAGGTGAAAAACTATTTAAAACAGAAAAGACAGAAAGCCATAAGCTATAGATCTACAAAGCATATAGAAATGCACAGGATTACTATATGATGCCTCATTGATCCTGTGCATCTGATTCAGGTCACCTAAAGGCAGCAAAACATTCCCAGTCACCTCATAATTCAACCGTGAGTCTTTCTCCACCCTGGTGGTCTGAGGTACCTTCTTAGTCTCTTTTTCTTGCCTCACCACATTTTCCTCCTTCTGCTGACGTCTTTCAGCTTCATGGATCCTGCCTTGGTTTTTCAGCTTATGCTGCAGAGTAGATAAAACTATCACTCAAAGTCCACTCCATTGTGATACATATATATTTAACATTACTGTTTCTCATTTTCTAAAGCTTAAAACAAAATTAATTTGCTTTAAGACCAACAGTGCAGCAGGTCAACTATCACAGTAAATATAAGGACTTATTTTTATTTTGTTAATAGGTTGTTGCATTTTCTTTGTAATACTGACTTCACACAAACTGGACGGCAACATGTTTTTCAACTCGAGCAATCTAAACATCACCACAGTTGAATCAAACCAGTTGCCGTCTGATTTTTGTTATGTTTAAAAACTATAGTGTCACCGTCTGCCTGAGAAATATTTTGCTACAAGTGGGCTTTGGTATTGTTTTTCTCTCTTCTTTTCTCTCCCTCTATCGCCTGGGCGGAGGCCATTGTAGGCTCCCGCCTTTGGCCTACATACCTGGGAGATGGTGAACAGTACACCTGTGTCTCATTAACCGGCCTCTACTTACGGGAAGAAGTTAGACTGCTCTTTGCTGGATTGTTGCTTGACTCATGTTAGTGAAGTCCTGGCTAGGACACTAGTAATCTAGTTCTCTTGGAATTTGAATCTTGTGCTAACACGTCGTTTCCCTGTGTACAGACACCCTGGACTTGCCCTTGTTCCTTACAGAAATTCTGGTACGAGAGAGGAGTGAGAGACTGGTGAGACGCCAAGAGAGACAGAAGGAGAGTGAGTGTGTTCCCCCTGCTTTTCCCTGCAGATTCCCTGGAGACCTGATCCCTGCACCCTTGTATATAGCACTTTGACACTGTCGCACATTTAACTTGGTCTAACACAGGCCCATATAGGTTTTTTCCCTCTTAATAATAAACAACTTTTAGGAATTGCATTTTGTGTTTACTTGTGTCATCTTTGTCTACTATTTAAATGTATTTATCAATTTCAGAGAAAGCTCACATACTCAATATCAACAAGAAGAAAGAAAGAACTAAAAATTACTAAAGTTGCGGTAGGAAGTGAGATCTGACTAATGACAGGAAGTAAAAATAGTTGTAAAGAGTCATCAGTTCAGAGACTGTGACAGTCAAGACCGAGAACAAGAAAGAAGTGAGACAGAGAAGCACGATGGATGAATTCAGATGGATTCAAATGTTTTCATGTCTGATGCTGATGATTCAAATTGCAGGTAAAAATACAGGAAACATTTAAATAGCAGTCAAACTAAATATTGTTCATATTATCACAGTCAACAACCTTTACAGTAAATAAGACAGCTGATCATGCTCTGTTTATGAACTTGTGTCTGAAATGATCTTCACTCTGACTGTAAAAGCTGCTGTATTCTAATTTATTTTACATTTCTCTTCAATCTTCTCAACAGTATCTGTAACTGAAGCCTCCATGTTTATGAAAGTTGGAGATGACATCACTCTGCCTTGTGTGAATGTGATAGATGACCAAAATAACTGTGATGGTACTACATGGGTCTTTACTTCAAGAAACAAACCAACAACAGTAGAGCTGATCACACTTGGATGGATTGGTGAAGAAGCTAAAACTAAATCAGACAGACTGAGTGTTACAGTGAACTGTTCTCTGCTTATAAAGAAGCTCACAGTTGAGGATGTTGGTCTTTATTATTGTCAACAATACGAAGTCGAGGAAACAACATCTAAACATACTCTGGTTCATCAGTCTTTCATTGATCTCTCTGTTATTACCCGTGAGTATTTACATCAAAATCTTTTCAGTTCAAATATTTTCAGAACATAAAATGTTCAATAATCATACTGAAACTGATTAAGATAACTTGAATAATTTCCGCTCTGTTTGTCTCACTTTGTTACATTATGTTCACCAGTGACTGAACATAAGGACACTGATAAGGTGAAGTTAAGCTGCTCTGTGGTGACATATGAACGGTGTCATCACACAGTGAAGTGGCTGCTTAAAGGTCGAGATGTGGATAGCAAGGATAGCAAACAAATACTGACTTCACAGACTGACTGTGCTGCCACTGTGTCTTTTCTGAAGTATAATTATTTTTACTCATCAAGTCATAAAATATTGAAATGTGAAGTGACTGACACTAACACAAGAAGAGTGCAGCTGTTTACTTTCGACCTTCAGCCATCAGGTGAGGAAACAGCTGAGATCAGGATCAGCTGTTAATATGAGTAAAATCACATCAAACTTTTACTTAATATATTTCCACTGTGTAGGTAGAATATTTTTCACATATTTACATCAGATGAGAAACATGAAAAACTTTTGTGCTTTTACTTTTTCATTTATTCAGGTGACACAAAAACAACAAAGAATCCAGCCAGAAAAACTGAAATAAGCACAAAATCAGAAACAACCCCAACAATGAAGAGTCCTTCAAAAGCAGGTAACACTGCTGATGCATAAATATCTGTTTATTTTAAATTAATATTGAGCTTTTGAAATGATATGCAAATGAAAACTCACTTTAACTTTGTATATAAATACTTTTAAATACAAATCATATCACAGAAATGTGCATACAAATACAAATGTGTGTGACTCACTGTGAGAGCAGACGAGAGATAAGAAAGTTGGACAATGCAAAAATGTGTTTTAGTGCAACTGCAATTTTGTATTTACAGCTCACTTGTTTCAAAATTCCATTTTTTGAATAAATTGTTTGGATGATTGATGTTTGTTTTTTTTAAATAGCCTAGTATTTAAATTTGTTTATTGATCGGAAACTTTCACATGTGAAAAACATACAAAAAAAAAGGAAATAAGGAAGAAGCCAAAGACTTTTTCACTCCACTGTAAATCAAGTAGTTGTAATCTTGAGGGAAGATTTTATGAATGCTGTTTCAGGGTGAAGAGAGTTTTCGTCATTATCATGAGTTTGAAGCTGGAAATCAAATGGATTATGTTGAAAGTTGTCAGTTTGTCGGCCCCCAAGGAAAAGACAATTTGTGGAGTAAGATGGATAAAGATGGAAATGTGCTAAACAGTGAAAAGAGTGTGTTGAGAAGATGGAACGAGTAGTCTGAGGACCTGATGAATGTAAAAAATGAGAGAAAGAGGAGGATGAATGGTCAGTTAAAAGTGTCCAATGTTGGGGAAGTCCTGACGTGAAGGGAGCTTAGGAGCAGTTACAGCAAAGGCAGCATTAATCTGTTTATCAAACATTAGATTAGAGTCAAAAAAACACTCCTAGGTTCCTTGCAAAGGTTTTCTATTATTATTATTATGAATTCCTAAAGGGCCAAAGTCACAGCGGTCACAGGGACCAAACACAATCACCTCTGTTTTCTGTTCATTTAGGTTAAGGAAGTTTAAAGCCATCCATGCCATCCTTAACATCCTCCAAACAATCTAGCAAACCTTTCAGACGACTCACAGATTTACGTTTCAGTGGCAGGTAAATCTGTGAGTCGTCTGCATAGCAATGGAATGAGATCCCATGTTTTTAAAAAATTGAACCCATAGGGAGCATATAAATAGAAAAGAGAACTGGACCAAGATTGGACTCCTTGAGGACCCCACAAGAAAGTGAGGCTTTTGAGGACAATGTATCCCCCAATCTAACAGAAAAACTTTGGTTGGACAGGTAAGATTTAAACCACTCCAAAGCAGTCCCTTTGATTCTGACACAGTGCTCAAGCCGAGCGATAAGAATCCCATGATCTACGGTATCAAATGCAGCACTGAGGTCTAACAGTATTAAAATGGCAAAATCTCCCAAGTCAGTAAAAGTTAAAAGGTCATTAAAAACTTTTACAAGAGCAGTTTCAGTGTTGTGGTGCGTTTTAAAACCAGACTGAAATACTTCACTAATGCCATTTTTATCTAGAAAGGTCTGGAGCTGAAGAAGGAAAGCTTTCTTTAGGAATGTCTGGACTGACAACCAAACATACCAAGCTTCTGTGTTTGAGCCAGAGACTGCACTTGTGGGTGAACAATACAAACATTTTATATTTCTTATATCAGTAATGTAACTTGCAACAAAACGTTCTGGGAAGCTTAAACTTAGTTTCAGAATAATTAAATCTGAGACTTTGTTTTATTGAAAAAGTTAATAAAGTTTGAAATTGTATCACAAATAAAATAAATTATTAAATTACACAAGCTACAATATTGGTAACATATGTGTGTTGTTCAACAGAACTTTTGTCCAGGCTTTTGTTTATATGTTCAGTTGAAAACCACTTTAACATAATTTTCAGCATAATTACTATTTTTTTGTGACTATTCAGTACTTGAGTATAATTTATTGAATTATTTAGTAATAAATATGAAGTAAAAAGTTTTGATCACAAATGTAATTTTTCCAAAACTAATCTTGCTTAATAGTTCTGAACTGTTACTGTAAAGTTTATAATAAAGTCATAACAACCTGATATTTAGAATCTCCATATATCATTTCCTTTATGCTTATATGTTGTCAAACAATGGCAGTAAGAAACATAGTGTTAAAATAGCTCTATATAGCATTAAATAATCTTGAGAAGAGGTCAAAGGTCAGTTATCGTTATGGGGTCTTGCTATATGTTATGACACAAACATAGCACAGTTGTAAGTATCATAGTTTCTAGGCTCTAAGGCTTTTTGTCAGTTTAATAGTGAGCTTTACAAGATTGATTTTCGTGCCAAAGGCTGGCACAGAACTAAGTTCGCTTATGACCACTAGAGCTGGAAACAACCTCAAGTAATCCTAAGGCTAATCAGCACGGCTAGCATTTTAAAAACATTTGTTAAATGTTGTCATTGCTAACATATACCTGTTTAACAGCATGGTGAGTAGCGAGAACGCTAAGTTATTGTTAGCTTTGAAAAGAAAAATGTCAAAATGTAATATTAGCATGAGCTACATGCTAATGTTATTCACTCAAGCAAACATCTCAGTTATGATTCAGATTGATTTGATTTGCTGCTTTCTAATATCTGTGTTTATTTATGGATATACCTATACCTTCGTGGTTAGTATACATAGTACATAAAGGCTGACAGAGGCAGTAAGTGTTAATGGCCATAAATTAACTGTAAATTACGTTGTGTAAGCTCCATTTATATAGTTGCTCTGCACACGCATGTTGGCAACCGTAACCATGGCCTGCTGAGGGTATATAAATGCTGCACAATGTTCCATTCGTCCCTTTACACTTGCTATTGGACTTGTTTTGACCTGCTCCAACCTCAGCCTGTGGAAAGTTAAGTTTTCGGAAAATATTTTACTGAAAGCGGATTTTACTTGCTAGCGACAACAAGTACTTCATCTTTGGATCGTTTGTACTTGTTTTTCATACAGCAAAGCCTGAAGATGGCTCGTCGTGGACTCGACAGTCCTCTGGACTTCGCTGCAGGTACTTTTAACATTTCTTCAGTTATTTTAAGAGTCACTAAATGACTGTAATAATTTAATAAGTTCCAGTGTGAATATCAAGTTTTAATGTTATCAAAATATGCTTATTCCAAGATTTTTCCCCGTAAATTGTTTGTATGCTTTAAATTTTCCAGGAGAGGTGTAGAAATTATTAACGACTGGTGTATGAATTTGAAAAAAAAAGTGTTACTTTGATTTGAAGGCTTCAAATTTGACACTTTTTAAATGATTTGGTTAAAAATAGCTTAATGGACTACAATTTGTAAAATGCCCCAAAATCAGTCTCTGTGGTAACAGCATCTTCAGCATGTCATGACGTCAGAACACACAGGTGTAAACACACCAGATCCCGGTCCCCTCCTAACATCCTGTTCTTCTTGGATCAAAGGCTTTATTGAAATAAACTATAACTTTTCCTCTGCTACAAAACATGATAATAAAAAATAACAAAAATAAATGAATATAAAAAAGAATATGAAAACAGTAATCATAGTACAGTAGTAATAATGGTATCCTTATGTTATGCTAATACTATATCTTATTATATAGCAGTTTATGATGTGAACTTAGTTGACTTAGCTGTTTTTTGCTTGCATGAACAAGTAGAAGTGTCATTCAGTCTGACATAAATGTAGCCTAAAATGCTTTTCTCTCATCATCTGCTCAAACTAACAGATGTAGCTCTGTTCCTTTAGCACTTGATGTTTATCACATTCTTAATGTTATTTTAAACTTGTTTCCTCACAGGTCGTCTCGACTACGTGGTTGAGCGTCCCGCAGAAGAAGGCCTTCCTGAGGTCATCAGGATCCTGGATGACTCTGATGTCAGTGAAGGTGAGTTTGGTGAGTATATCCTTCTCTCATCCTCACCCTCTTCTCATGAAGCACAGGATCCTGATGACAGTGAAGAGGAAGGTGAGTACCCTCCCTACATACCTGAGGACGTCGAAGAGGTGAGTGAAGACACTGACAATTCCTCTGACTGGAACAACTCAGAAGAGTGGGCCGATTGGCCTAGTGACGACTCGGGGTATGACACCATGGATGAGAGAGATGATTCCCCTCTCATCCAGGAGCTCCCTCCAGAGCCGTTTTGGCACGATTGGCGACATCCTATTGCTCCAGGTGCTGCCCCGTTCGCCATGCCGCCTTTCGGCCAGGCCAACGCCCCACTCTTCCCAGTTGGTGATCCTTTAGCTTCTCCTCCTTCCTCTGCTCCTCCCTCAGCTGCTTCCTCTCCTGCTCCCTTAGCTGCTTCCTCTCCTGCTCCCTCAACTGCTTCCTCTCCTGCTCCCTTAACTGCTTCCTCTCCTGCTCCTACAGCTCCTTCCTCTCCTGCTCCCTCAGCTCCTTCCTCTGCTGCTCCTTCTTCCGCTACTCTCTCAGCTTCTCCTTCAATCTCAGCTCTCACCTCCTCAGCAAAGAGAAGCAGAGATGACATCTGCACTGAAGAGGTAAGTGCAAAGAGGTGCAAGGTAAGTGATGACACGTTCTGTGGCCCTTCAACATCATCGGGTTCTTTTGGTGTCAGACGCTTCTGGGAAAGGCCTTTTAACCTTTCACTTGATGACAGCGACTCTGACTAGATTATGTTAGAACTTGTTTTTAAACTTTAAATGTTTAAGTTGGCCTTTGCGTCTTGCAGTGTTTGTAAGACACTAACTATTTAAATGACTAACATATTTTTTTCTCAAGCTCTAGCTCACCATGCAGGACAAAGGTAAGTCCGTACTTAATGTCAACACAAATAAGTAGAAAAGGTTTAAAAGTGATGTCGTGAACTGACTGTAGTCTCTTGTTTTTACATAAGGTATAGCCTGTGGCTAAGGGATCAGAGGTGAGGTGAAAACACATAACAGAAGAAAAGTACATTGAACAACTCGGTGATCTGTGAATTCATGCTTTACTCTTTGTCTTTTTGTCTTCAGGTGCTTTACACTTGTCCTTTCCCAGCATTCAGCACTTCAGACACTCAACGTCCAAGACGGAGCTAACACAGAGAGATACTCCACCCAGAAGACAGCCTTACCCCAACCTGATGAGAAGGATGGATGACCAATTGACAAACTGGAGAGTGGTGCTGTGTCCCAGCTATGTAAGTTATCACCTCACATTGGCTACAAACTGTCTTGAAGACTAAATCCTTCCAAAAGCTGGTGTAAATCATCGTCCTACAGTACTGTAGGTTTAAGTTTATTTATAGTTATTGTGTGGATATGTTGAGTTTAAAATTGCATTTTAACAACATGCTGCAGCTGCCAACAATGGAAATGCTGTTTTGTGTTAAAATGACGTCTTTCTTGTGTTATAGCTTTGCAGGGCAGCTGAGAGTGGACAGAGCTGCACAGAGGACCAAAGATCCACTCTCAGCACTTCATACCTGACTGGCCACAGCACCACCCCTCTTCACCCAGGGTGAGGAGGGCCCTGACCCCACCTGCACAGAGGGAGTTGTGAACATGCACTTCTGTGTCGGTGGGTTTAGGTGCCTCCTCACACTCACACGGATGAAGACTGTCACTGGAAGATGTCTCCATTGCATCAGCAGGACGTAAGCATTTGTATAATATTACAGTTTGTGATATTTTATACATGTTTTTATTGCTTCACTTCAAACTAGGAGATATAAAATAAACCAGTTTTCATAATATTTTCTGTGTATTTAGTTGTTTTCTTAATAAGTTATTTGGAACATCATTGCAACCTGTCAGCTTTTTATTGGGGATTTATAAAGTGGCTCAAGTGTGTACAGTGGGGTGTTGTTTTTGTCACATGGTAAAAGTGACCTCATAGGGAGCAAAAAGAACAACTGAACAATTTGGGGATTCACAGACTTTGGTAATCATTAAAAGATGAAGAAAAATAGTTTTGTGTGATCAGTTTTAAGTACTGTAGAAAGTGAGCAGCAGTTTAATCAAATGCTGGGATGAAATGGGACAAAAGGGTAATGTGACAGCCACATTAGTTCCCTTCCCTCGTTTAACAATGTGTAAGCAGACTGCTTTAACCTGCAATTTACTGCATGTTATTAGGCTGCATGGTACAACCACAGTCTGCTAACCACCCGTGGTGATCGAAGGTTTTGAGGCATTGTTCGAACTACTGATGAAGCTTTATCAATGCTTGTTAAGTTTCCCAACCACATTTCATCCCGATGGTCCAAGGCTTACATGTTTATGCTCACAAACGTGCTTCTGTAATTAATCAGTAACCAATTTATTACTTTAAGTTACAGTATGAGGGGCATTAATGAACATAAATCAGATTTAACTGGATTATGTGTTTAGGTCAAGAGACACAGACCTTCATCTGTAAGAGGCTTTTCTTAATGTCTGATCACGATGCTTGTGTTTGTCTGCAGCATCACTGCAGCAGAGAGGGTATAACACAAGGCCACAGTCATGTGGTATTCTGTCCTGCTATTAAGTGAATAAAATACTGGAAATTAAATCTAGACACTAAATACAGTCACTGGCCACTTCATTAGTTACATCTTGCCAGTACTGTTTTGGGCCTTCTTTCACCTTCAGAACTGCCTTAATTCTTTGTGGCACAGATTCAACAAAGACCTGGAAATATTCCTCACAGATTTAGTTTCATATTGACATGATAGAATCACACAGTTGCTTCAGATTTGTCGGCTGTGCATCCATGTTGCAAATCTCCTGATCCACCACATGCCAAAGATAATCTGCTGGACTGACATCCGTTATAAGATGAGTATACTGTGGTCATAAAACGATGGACATGGTCAGCAGCACAGCTCAGGGAGGTTGTACCTCTGGAGAGGCCTCTTCCTACACCTGACGTTTTTACCAGTGAAAAGAACAGGTTTCCTCACACAGTGTTTCCTAGTGTTTCATCAACAAAGGTGAATTTATTACTCAGATTGTGCAAAATTGCATTCATGGTTATCCTGCTGCGAGGGCGAGCTCTGAGATGGGCCCAAGCCATGCTTGCTCCTCAGCAGTCGTTATTTAACCTGGTATGTGGAAGACTGCTCCGACTCTGGAGAAGGAGTTATGCTTTCTGTTTTTTAAATGAGCAGTAATGATACTTGTAATAAATGTAGCCTTTCGGCAGCTCTGGAGGCCTGGATCACTGAACTGAACTCTCGGCATCCCACCCTTGGCAGCAATCTTCCACACCAGCTTATTAATTAAACAAAGATCAACACAGAGTTTCATTTATTTGAAAGCCTGATGTTTAGCCTTGTTCATCCCAGCTGGAAACTTAGATAAACATTTAAAAAGAGCCCTGTAAAGCTAGACCATCTTACTATTCATCACTGATTGAAGAAAATAAGATCAACCCTAAGTTCCTCTTCAGCACTGTAGCCAGACTGACAAAAAGTCAGAGCACTGTTGAGCCAACGATTCCTTTAACGTTAACTAGTAATGACTTCATGAACTTCTTCACAAATAAAAGTTTAACCATTAGGGAAGAAATTACTCATAACCATCTCACAGATGTAACATTATCTGCAGCTACTTTCAGTACCATTGATATTGAGTCGTTTTCTCCAATTGATCTTTCTGAGTTATGGCTTATTGGCTTATTTGAAGAGTTTCAGTCAGGTTGTCCTAAAAACACCTTGAAAAGACTTCAGTTAATCCAAAATGTTGCAGCAAGAGTACTGACAGGGACTAGAAAGAGAGAGGTGATGGCGATGGCGTTCATTTCACTCTCCTTGAAGCTCGGTGTGAAACTCTGGCAGTAGACTGGAGCGAGGCAAAGAGTATGTAAAGGGACAATAAGAGGAAATGATGGGAGAAAAAAAACATGGCTGAGAAACACAAAGGAAGAAGAAAAATAAAAAATGGTGGAAAAAAGGATTCGAGCCTAAATTCTAAAGCTGCAGCTTTGCATACTGGCAGCTCCAAGATCTCACTGACATGTAATTATAGACTGTATCATAGGCCAGTGTGATGTCATTGATTTGTAGACTTTAATTTTGAACAAAGGGGAATCTCTGGGTAAACTTCATCATACTATTTATTCATCTCTGGCTCTCACAGCAGGTCTTTTGTTCTGTCTTCCTTCTCTCAACTGGTCCCAGCAGATGGCCCCGCCCCTCCCCCCGCCCCTCCCTGAGCCTGGTTCTGCTGGAGGTTTCTTTCTGTTAAAAGGGAGTTTTCCCTTCCCACTGTCGCCAAAGTGTTTGCTCATAAGGGGTCATATGACTGTTGGGTTTTTCTCTGTACGTATTGTGTAGGGTCTACTTTACAATATAAAGCACCTTGAGGCGATTGTTGTTGTGATTTGGCGCTGTATAAATAAAACTGAATTGAATTGTTTCAAGTCCATGTTTTTGTTCAGTTATTTCCTGTTTTATTCTGGTAGCCTGTGTCTCTTGTGTCTAGTGTTGAATTACACCTCAGCATTTTTTGTTATCAGATTTAGTTCAGCTGTGTGTTTTTCCTCAGCTGTCTCCACTCTGCCTACATGTATTTAACCCCTCATTGCTGTTTTGTCCCTGTTCTCCTGGAGTCCTGCTTCAGTCTGTTTTGTTTCTGTCCTGCGCTGATGTTGTTTTGTTTACTGATGGCCAAATAAAGCTTTCTGAAGCTTGTACTGAAAAGTTTCATTACTTGAAACGTTTCTCCACAGTTGTCTTTGGTGACATCTGGTGGCCTGAAATATGAAGAGCAGGTTGAATCGCAACTTAAACGGCTTCATTATGATCGCTCACTCTACAGAGCCCTGTTGCCAGTTTCTGTTTAATATCCTGTGACGGTGCTGTGTGATATCGTTCTACCACTGTGGTGCTTTGAACATGTCTATTTGATTAATAAGTAGCTTTGATGAATAAACATTCCTTGTTTAAACATGTGTCATGGTGTGGTCTCTGATTTAGATGAGTGAAATCATTGAACAAAGT
Source organism: Neolamprologus brichardi (assembly GCF_056152115.1). NCBI lineage: Eukaryota > Metazoa > Chordata > Actinopteri > Cichliformes > Cichlidae > Neolamprologus > Neolamprologus brichardi. Next base: position 20,640,105 of record NC_142118.1, on the reverse strand, counting down.
GAGGAAGCTGATCCACTTTGACATGTCTGTTGTGAAAAGACTTTATTGGATTCCTACACCCAGGTAGGTCTGGATAGCTGCTTGTCCCTTAAAATATTATTCTTCTGCATTTTGTATACACTCAGATCTTGGTCTAGTATTAAAAGTGTGATATTTAACAATGACAAATATACAAAAAAAGAGGAAAATACTTTACACAACAGTAACATTTTTCTACTAAACATAACCGTATAAGAAATCTTCACTTATTTTATAAACCATTTGGCTACAATTGAGCGTAATGTTTTTTTAAGTCTACATAAATATCACATCATCATTGACCCGTCCCTTCATCTGGTTTTACTGACTGTGGAGAACAGTGCACATGGAGACTCTCCTGTTTCCTGACTTATGTCTCTGAAAACAGAGAAGAACATTTCATGATTTGGAGGATATAGCATCAACTGAAATCATTTCCATTAATGGTGAAAAAGAACAGTAAAAGCAGTGAGTTTGTTTCTTAGACATGAGAGGACAGTCTCTCTCACCTCTTGGCTGCACTGCTTCTGTTAAATCTAACAACAGTGTACTCAGTAACTTCCTGTTCCTGCATGTGTCTGCGAGGCTGAGCTGCTCTGATGTTGGAGTAGAGAGGATCTGCCTGCTTTTTGGAGAAGTGGATGCTGGTATACTGAAGATCATCCTGCTCCTCTGGCTGTCTCTGATCAGGTAAACACTGTATAGGAAAAAAGATCTCAGCTACAAATGTGATCAAATGTATTTGAGTTAAAGAACAACAGCAAAGAAGGATCTGTGAGTCCAACAGGAAGTTTAAAACCACAATGTTGGTTATTTGTACAACACTGTTTTCACCTGTTCTCTGTTGTTGGCTCTGTCTTCAGATTTAACAGGTTCCTTGGACATACTGTTTTTTCTGGTTGGGACAATTAATGATGAACAAAATAATGACATTCATAAACTGTTAAAATCAAACTTTATCTTGTAAACAATAACGTAACAGATCTGCTCACTGAATCCACAGGAAGACAGAAGAATATGACAGGCAGGAGAACAGCAGCAGTTACTCCAGCAGCTTCTAATGTTCCTGCTCCTGTGGAAACACAGATCAAAATAAAACACTGACAGTTAAGTTAGCATTACAACAACTGAGCACAGAGTTGATTCAAGCACGCGGTCAAGTTAAGCCACAACATTGTAGAATAAATGTTACTATGCCTGGAATTTTAGATAATTACACTCTTTGTAAAACTGCACATGAGCTTGTTCATGCATGAATAGTCAGTAAAATAAGCTACTGTGAGACTTGAGTTCACTGAAACTCATGTAATGCTTTCCTTATTTTATGGCCTCAATTATCTGATTGTAACATAAAGTAGAGTTACTGCAGGTTAGAACAGTTAAAGCGGTTCTCTGATGTACTGGCATCAGAGATGGGCAGTAACGCGTTACTGTAATTGTTGCACCCTCGGAGAGACATGACTCCATTCTCCTTTTTCTTGCAACTTTATTCTCCTCAGTTCAGTTTGGAGTTTACAGGCAGGATAGCGCATCATCAGCAAAACATTGCTTCCTCACGTCTCAGACACTGTTTTTTTTCTGCGCTTACTGATGACATCACACGTCTGAACTCTGACCTCCTGGAGCCAGTAAACTACAAAAATGAACTAGAAATGTGTTCAAAAACAAAACACAATTAAATAAGAATAGCCTTTAAAGATTTTCCCAACAATTCAGAAAAATATAAGTTTTATAACTACTTTCAGAGTGCAACATAATCCGATTACTTTTTTCAAGTAACGAGTAAAGTAAGGGATTGCTACTGCAAAAACGGTAATTAGATTACCGTTACTTTCCCGTAGGAACGCTGCGTTACTGCGTTACTAAAACCGTGATTTTCTTGCGAGAATGTCTCTGACAGTGACGTAAGCGAGTGTGATGTTCGTGACAACAGCTGTGTGCAGATCAACAATGGATCATATATCGAGTGCGGAGAGAGTATGAGCGTGCAGCGTTTAAAGCGTGGAAGTACTGACCTTACTTTGAGTTTGATTCCGTAAAAAGTGACAAAAACATTAGTGTCCGATGTGCGTGGGAAGAAAACTTCTTTGTACAGCGAAAAAAAACCCCTAAACTTCCAAGCAAGCACCGAGTAGCTACGACGTAATGAGAAACTCACAGAGAAACTGCGGTATCCTTCCACTGACCGCTGCGGCACACCTGCACCAGGATAAACCTCCGCCTACTCTACTCCTGCTTTACAGGTGAAAATAGAGCAAAAGGACCGCTGAGTCTTTGACTTTATTTATTTTCTGCTGTGTTTTACTTGCATCTGAAAGAGTGAGTGTAAACACAAAAACATATATATGTATATATATATATAATTAAAATTTTGCTTCATGCATAAAGTTAAAAGATTAAAACTAACAAAACAAGTTTTAAAAAGAGACTTTTCCATTTGATTACATTTTGTATGATGGATTATGTAGAAAAAGTAGAATTGGGCTGAAAGATCTATCGCTTTATCACCTATTCAGGTTGTAAATCATGTTTTTAAAAAGTAACCAAGTAACTAAGTAACTAAGTAATTAATTACTTTTGAAAATAAGTAATCAGTAAAGTAACGGGATTACTTTTTTGGGGAAGTAATCAGTAATTAATTACTGATTACTTTTTTCAAGTAACTTGACCAACACTGACTGGCATATAGTCAGAGTTAGACAACTTCAGCACAATGAGTTAACTGGTAGAAAGCAGGGAGAGTTCAAGGAGGGAAGATGTGCAGCAAGCAGCACAGGTAGGATTCCAACCAGCACCAACTGGTCTCAAGGCAGCTGCTCATCTCACTGAAACAAACTTGTTCTCAGGTGACTGAAAAGATATGAAACTGAAAAGTGTCCTGAAAAGAGGTGAAGATGCTGCAAATTCTGTTGAAAATAGCAGAAGAGCCTGAGATTTGTGCTGATAAGAGGTGAAAAAGCTAAAAAATTCTGCTGAAAAGAGGTGAACCTTTTGAACTTTCTGCTGAAAAGAGTTGAAAAAACTGAAAATTGTGCAGAAAAGAGGTAAAGAAACTGAAAACTCCATTGAAAAGAGCAGAAGAGGTTGAGATTTGTGATGAAAACGGGTGAAAGAGCTGAACTTTATGCTGAAAAGAGTTGAAAAAACTGAAAATTACGCTGAAAAGATGTGAATTAGAAGAATTTCTGCTGAAAAGAGGTAAAGAAGCTGAAGTTTGCAGTGAAAACAGCTAAAGTAGCTGGAATTTGTGCTGAAAAGTATTGTAACTGTTTACTGAAATTTTTTTTGTCATAAGTGGGATTTGCCAAAAAATGGCATGAAAAGCTTACAGTTTTTGCCCGTTACTTGAACACATTTTGCAAAACTTCGCTCATTGTGCCCAAACTCTAAACACAAGTAAACATGACACAACACTGGGAAATATACCATTCACATCTGTGCCAAATGAAACTCTACTCTCAAAACCTAAACTCTGCTGTCAAAACCTAACATTCCTTTGTCAAAATGTAACTCTGTTGACAAAATGACACATACTTGCATTGTATGCAAACACTTACAGATCAGGGGGAACACACTATACTTTATATAAAACACTGCAGTCTTTGATTTTCATTGTTTATTCAGAAGGCATATTTTCAGGAGACACATTTTCAAACAACCAAAAAAGCAAATAGGCCTACTCAATATTGTACATTGCAGTACCATGAATTCAGATAAAGCAAAAAACAAAACAAAACCATAATACAGTAATAGCATGCTGTACAACACTGTACTTCAATATAAGTAATCATGGTATGTTTAACAGAAACTACCACTTTTGCTGCAAAAGGAGCATTAGCACCCTGCAATACCCTGTACACTTGATATGGTAATGTGATAAACTGTAGAACAGTGCTATAAAAACCATCTGAGTAGAGTAGAAGGTAGAGAGGTGAAGACACACCTGTTTTCTAGTCGGAATGTTCTTATTACAGATGCCACTGTGAAGCGGCTTAGATGTGGGTGGACTCTCTGCCCAGCTTCCCTCATAGTAAGGCCATGGTTGATGACATGGTCCACCAAAGTTGCTCTTATATCATCAGAAATATGGGTCTGTGCATGGCCTCTTCGACCTCCTCCTCCTCCTCTTCCTCTTGCTCTCCCTCCATCCATGCTTGCAAAGTTCTTAAATTGGCTAAACTGAGGGCTTTTTGTAGTTGGCTAATTGGTGTTCAGTTTTGCAAGTAAGTACCTTCAGGTGTGTATTTGAGTGGTTGCAATTACCCGATGTGTTTTGTATTTTGGATACATGTGTTTTCCAAATGGCACCCTGAAATTTCATTTTGTGAACAAAGTGTCTTATGTATGAAATAGAGTGTAGTATGCAGGACCATGTGTGTTGCATAATTGCAACTAGGGTGCAAAGCAGCGCTTTTGTTTAAGGTATAGGTACATGTGTTTGAGGTATGGTAACAAAAGCTTCAAGTGGTGTTACTTTAGTCTAAAATGATAAATGGCCTGTATATATATATATGTATAGCGCTTTTACTAGTCCCCCCTAGGGACCCCAAAGCGCTTTACACACCCACTCATCCACTCTCACATTCACACACTGGTGGAGGCAAGCTACAGTTGTAACCACAGCTGCCCTGGGGCAGACTGACAGAAGCGAGGCTGCCATATCGCGCCATCGGCCATTCTGGCCAACACCAGTAGGCGGTAGGTGAAGTGTCTTGCCCAAGATAGTCCCAAGGACACAACGACCGAGACTGTCCAAGCCGGGGCTCGAACCGGCAACCTTCCAATTACAAGGCAAACTACCAACTCTTGAGCCACGATCCAAGCAAGGTTTATAGTGTTCAAGCAACGGGTAAAAACTGTAATATCTCAAGTATGAAAGGTATGACCACCAAAAGATATAGCTGGCATTAGCACAGGGAGCAGAACAGATTAAAGTCTAAATGGTGGAAATCGGCTGAAAACGGAGGGAGTAGTTAACCAGCAATGGTCGGAGCAACTAGAATAAGGTAGAATAAAGTTTAAAGAGAAACAGGATCTCAATAGTGTGGATTCACACAATAAACAGAGGAGACAGTTTTCTGGTTGTATGAGTCTCAAACATACTGGTGCCAGTCCGAGTACATATACTGGGTAAGTGACCTGGAAACTTACTGGAAGGTGACTCTAACGCATGATAGGTGGAGCAACATGTGAAACCACAGCCCCTAAATGTTTGTTTACACTGTCTTCTTGAAATATCTACTTGTGTAATTGTGTCTTAAAAAGTGTTCTTCATTCAATGTATTCATGCGTTGAGCAGCAATGCCAAACAGCTTATTCTGCTATTGACTCTTGTTTTTAGCTTCAGGTACCCCAGGTGCTTACAATCCAGTGCCTTATTGGTGCCTACTTAGTATCTCCTGTGAGCATGGACCCTGGTGCAGCGATCATATGCTCCAAGCATGCTGCATTTAACTGATGTGGATAGAGCCCGTGCCATAGGGCAACTTCAAACTTGGCATCACAAGAAGACCGTTTCCGCTCACTGTCTGCATTTAGAAACCATAAGCAGTCTGCTACAGATTTGCAGTCAAAGTTTGCAGGAGGATTTTGCCAATGGTGCTCTGTCCAGACAGTCCATCAGGCCCATAGGCACCGACGTCAGCGACATGTGCACTAAGCATGAGCATGAAGAGAAATTTTAGCAATGAATACAGATTTTGCCTTTAGCAGCGATTGTAGTGTCAAAGTGTGGAGAAGACACAGAAAAGCTCTGAGCACAGATGCATCGAGGCTGGGGTCTATCACACAAGGCAAGACCCCAGGTGCAGACTGTGTAAAGATGCCCCTGAGAAAATCCAGCACATAAAGGTTGGGTGAAGGATGCTAGCAGGCATAATATACAAGAACGTCTGTGCTGAGTATGGCCTGGAAGTCGTAGGGTGGTGGATAATGACCGAGCAAAGGTCCTGTGAGACTTCCAGATACAGATGGACAAAACGGTGGTGGCTAGCCAACCGGACATAGTGGGGGTAGAGAAGCAGAAAAAGACTTCCGTAGTGATAGACGTAGCGATACCAAATGACAGCAACATCAGGAAGAAGGAACACCAGAAGCTTGAGAAGTAGCAAGGGCTCAGAGAAGAGCTCAAGAAGATGTGGAGGGTAAAGGTAACAGTGGTCCCAGTGGTAATCGGAGCACTAGGTGCAGTGACTCCCAAGCTAGGAGAGTGGCTCCAGGAAATCCTGGGGACAACATCAACTCAGTTTATAGTGCCATTTACTGCTTATATCATTAAGGGCAATAAAGAGTACTGAGTGATATTATGGTGGGGATTTATTTATTTCTGTTTTTTTAATGTAATTAAAAACATAAATACCACCCTCATGGGTATACAGTAAGCTCGAAGATCAGACGACAGCAAGTTAAGTCTAAAGTCAACTCTTTTAGTTTGACACAGTACTTCTTTCTTATCTTTTGCTTAGTTTGTCATTCAAATGATAAACTGTTTTTGATCTATATGGTAAACATAATAAACATCAAATAAAAGTCAAATATTTAAAGTCTATCATCAACTGTTTACGTGCTACAGTTCATCCTGACTATTGTATAATATTATTTATTCACTTTTTAAAACATATATGAACCTGAAGTTTTGCCTTTAGCTCTAGCTCATGTGAGAAAGAAACTTTTCACAGAACTCTGTGCTGTCCTATGAAAAACTAAGTGCAACACCTGACTCGATACTTTGTCGAACAAAACAAACCACAAAATTCACATTGATGTAATTAACAAAGACAAGCATCAGTAACAAGATAAAAGAAACACTGACTAATGGTCAAATGTGCTAATAAAATAATGCTGACAAACTACTGACCACCTTTCATGTGTACTTTCAGTTATCTCCTAAAAGTAGGAAAAGTTGATTTCAATCAATAAGAGACCCTCTGACTGAACTGTGCTTTATTTTAGGTCCCCTTCAGATATGCGTTAACATGCTAAATGAAATATAACTCTCCAAATGATGCTATAATTGACTCTCGCACACAGGATGTGGGGAAGAAAAGTATTTAAACTTCAGTTTCACGTGGTTATTGCTTCAAGAATGTAAAATATGATTTTGTGAGTTTTGTGTGAAAACACATAACATTGTGTGCTAAAATCCTTCAATTCAGAGCCTGGAGACATTCTTACAGCTGAGTTTTACTAAAGACATTGCCCATATTAGGAAAGAGACATGTGTTTGGCTTCACTGATTATGTAATTTTCTGGCCCTCTTTCAATGTGACAAATCAAATACAGTCCACTCTGGAGCTGCAGACATTTCACAACTCAGAAACCACAATCGAAAAAAATCTGCTGCATTTATTTATGCACTTTGTATAAAACATGATCGACTTTGTCTGACTTTCATTATCTGCAGTATGTTATTATATGTAAACAAGGAAAGCCTTCCCCTCATAGACATAGAAGTACTCCTGATCATTTTATCACAGCTGTGGTAATGTAAGCCACAGCTGTGGGCCAAACAACATGCTAACATGTGAAAAGGAGAATCCACGTCTTCATATATAGAGTGCACGATGGTTCTAGTGTTCACAAACACAACATTTGTTGAGCTCTGTTCATGGCTGAGACAGTTTATCAAGTAAATATCTGCTTATGCTTCTGTATTTAATGAAGCTGGAAGTGCAGAGGATTGATGAGAAGGAAGTGAGGGCTGCTATGAAGAGGATGAAGAGTGGAAAGGAGGCTGGTCCTCTGCACATCAACGATGATGTGCAGAGCTGTAGTAAGAAAAAGATAACTGTGTCTTTGTGGATGCAGAAAAAGCAGATGATAGAGTACCAGGAACAGGACTATGGTGCATGAAGAAGTCAGGAGTGGCAGAGAAGTATGTGAGAGTGGTACAAGAGGAGATGTGTGAGGAGGTGTGCGCTGGGAGAGACAGATGGGTTCAAAGTGGGGATCTGCTCTGAGCCTATTCTTGTAAACAGGTGAATTAGAGCCTGTAGAGGTGGAGGTGTGTTCTAGAGAGAACTTGTGTGAATGAGAAGGAGACCAGTGTAACAGAGATGCTGTAAGGAGGAGACATAATGAAGGTGGACAAATTCAAATACCTGAGGTCAACCAGCCAAAGCAACATTAATGATGTTATTATCATCATGTAACCACATCATTTCTTTAGGGATTAATAAAGTTTTCTGATTCTGATTATATTTTGTTTTTGTTGTCCACAGGTCAGTTATGACAAAGATGAAGATGATGTTTCAATAAACTATGAAAGCGTTGGAGACTCTGCTGTTTCTTTCCGACACCACTGATCGGGCTTGGTTAGCCTGTGGGACTCCGGAGGCAGCCGACAGGTATCGACAGGCCAAGCGGAATGCGGCTCGGGCAGTGGCTGAAGCAAAAACTCGGGTGTGGGAGGAGTTCGGAGAGGCCATGGAAAAAGACTTTCGGACTGCCTCGAAGAGGTTCTGGCAAACCGTCAGGCGTCTCAGGAGGGGAAAGCGGTGCTCTACCTGCACTGTGTATAGTGCTGGCGGAGCGCTGCTGACGTTGACTGAGAAAATTGTCAGGCGGTGGAAGGAATACTTCGAGGACCTCCTCAATCCCACTGACGCGTCTTCCAAGGAGGAAGCAGAGTCTGGGGATGAGGGGAATGACCCGCCAATTTCTGGGGGCGAGGTCACTGAGGCAGTTAAACAACTCCTTGGTGGCAGAGCCCCTGGTGTTGATGAGGTCCGCCCCGAGTTCCTGAAGGCTCTGGACGTTGTAGGGCTGTCCTGGCTGACACGCCTCTGCAATGTTGCGTGGAGATCAGGGGCAGTACCCGTGGATTGGCAGACCGGGGTGGTGGTCCCCATCTTTAAGAAGGGGGACCGGAGGGTGTGTTCCAACTACAGGGGGATCACACTCCTCAGCCTCCCCGGGAAAGTCTATGCCAGGGTGCTGGAAAGGAGAGTTCGTCCGCTAGTCGAACCTCTGATGCAGGAGGAACAATGCGGTTTTCGTCCTGGTCGCGGAACACTGGACCAGCTCTTCATCCTCTCGAGGATACTTGAGGGTGCATGGGAGTTTGCCCAACCAGTCTACATGTGTTTTGTGGACTTGGAGAAGGCATTCGACCGTGTCCCTCGGGGTGTCCTGTGGGAGGTGTTGCGGGAGTATGGGGTGTCTGGCCCATTGCCACGGGCCATTCGATCCCTATACAACCGTTGCAAGAGCTTGGTTCGCATTGCCGGCAATAAGTCGGACTCGTTCCCGGTGGGTGATGGGCTCCGCCAGGGCTGCCCTTTGTCACCGGTTCTGTTCATAATTTTTATGGACAGGATTTCTAGGCGCAGCCAAGTGGCGGAGGGCTTTCGCTTTGGTGGCCTCAGGATCTCATCTCTGATCTTTGCGGATGATGTGGTTCTGTTGGCTTCATCGGGTGAGGGCCTCCAGCTCGCACTGGAGCGGTTCGCAGCCGAGTGTGAAGCAGCAGGAATGAGGATCAGCACCTCCAAATCTGAGGCCATGGTTCTCAGCCGGAAAAGGGTGGAGTGCCCACTCCGGGTCGGGGATGAGGTCCTGCCCCAAGTGGAGGAGTTCAAGTATCTCGGGGTCTTGTTCGCGAGTGATGGGAGAAGGGAGCCGGAGATCGACAGACGGATTGGGGCTGCAACTGCGGTAATGCAGACGCTGCACCGGTCCGTCGTGGTGAAGAGGGAGCTGAGTGTAAAAGCGAAGCTCTCAATTTACCGGTCGATCTACGTCCCTACCCTCACCTATGGCCACGAGCTGTGGGTAGTGACCGAAAGGACGAGATTGCGGATACAAGCGGCGGAAATGAGCTTCCTCCGAAGGGTGGCTGGCATCTCCCTTAGAGATAGGGTGAGAAGTTCGGCCATCCGGGAGGGGCTCAGAGTAGAGCCGCTGCTGCTCCACATCGAAAGGAGCCAGCTGAGGTGGTTTGGGCATCTGGTAAGGATGCCCCCTGGGCGCCTCCTGGGTGAGGTGTTCCAGGCATGTCCCACCGGGAGGAGGCCCCGGGGCAGACCCAGGACACGCTGGAGAGATTATATCTCTCGGCTGGCCTGGGAACGCCTTGGTGTTCCCCCGGATGAGCTGGAGGAGGTGGCTGGGGAGAGGGAGGTCTGGGCCTCTTTGCTTAGGCTGCTGCCCCCGCGACCCAGCCCCGGATAAAGCGGATGAAGATGGATGGATGGATGGACCACTGATCAGCAACATCAACTCAGTAGAGAAAACTGTTGTTATATTATCAATATCATCTCATCTGGTTTTATAGGTAAATATAAACTAGATGAGAACTTCAAGAAACAGAGAAACAGTAGAGCTGATCACACTTGGACAGATTGGTGAACAAGCTAAAACTAAATCAGACAGACTGAGAGTTACAGCGAACTGTTCTCTGTTTACAATGAAGCTCACAGTTGAGGATGTTGGTCTTTATTACTGTCGACAATTCATAAGTCTTTGTTTGATCTCTCTGTGAGTATTTACATTAAAATCTTTTCAGAAGATAAAATGTAATATAATCATACTGAAACTCATTAAGATCACGAGAACTTTAAAGCAAAGTTAACAGTTTTTGTGTTTCAAGCTTTTTTTTATTGTAATCTGACAGAAGATTTAAGTCTTAATCTTCTGTTGTCAAATATGACTGTTGTTAAATGCCTTTAATGATCCATTTAAGTCACAGTCACTATAGTGACACAACAAACTTCAGCTATTCAAAGTTTCTAAAAGTGTTTCTGAATTATGTATCAATGCATTTTAAGCTAACATCAAAATAATAAACTCTCTAAATGAAATATGTGCAGTGTCTAAAGTCCAGTGTGAGTTTTATAACATGTCTTTCATGATGATTAAATAGAATCTGAATCAATATCTTGAATATTGTTTTTTATAATAATCTGGAAAAAGTGAATTTCTATTAATTTGGTTCTATTTTTGCAGAACAAATTTTAAACACTTGCAGCTTAGGTTTGAGCACTTTTTTGTGTATTATTCCTTTTATCCGCCAGAGGTCCTCAGTTTTCCAGTATTTGCACAGTCACCTGTTACAGTTTTTTCTGAATACTTAAACCCTAACTGTGATTCTTATAGCACATTTTCTAAAACTATTAATACTTATAGCAAAACCACTCACTGAGTTTGCAAAACTAAAAGCACGAACACTGCTTTGCACTCAGTTTGCCATTTTGTAACACACACTTTGCAAACCTGTAGCTACAATCCACTGCACAGCACTCTTTTTGCAGAACTGTAAACACAACTCACTGCTTTACACTCAATTTCCAAATGATCAACACACTCCTAACAAAACTATACACATTTAAGGCTATTATTTACACTATTCTGCCAACTGTCTGACACACTGTCACATGTGAAAACGTTTTTAGATAATTAGTTCACTTTGCAATCAGCCTAAGCACTATAACACAGGTAAGCTCTGTGTGTGGAGTACAATGGAGGGAGCAGGAAGAGTGAGAAGTAGAGGAGGCCGAGGAAGAGGACGTGGAGGTGAAGAAGTAGGATGAAGAGGACGACAAGGACAAGGAGGAGCAAGAGGAGGACGAGGAGGGGGGAGAGGAAGGGTAAGAAGAGTAGGAAATAGAATTGCTGATGACATCAGAGCTACAATAGTGGACCAACCATGGATAATCAACCATGGAATGACCCTGAGGGAAGCTGGCCAACGGGTCCAGCCTAACTCGAGCCGCTACACTGTAGCAAGTATCATAAGGACATTTTGAAATGAGAATCGGTTAGTACAGTAACTTTGCACTAAGATTTGTAGCACTGCCATATGCTAATGAGAAAGACAACAATACCATAGATGTAAAATACTGAAATTGTTACTTTACAGAATTGCTAGATGACCAGATGCTGGGGCAGAGGAAGCATGTTCACTGCAGACCAAGAAACCCATATAGTCAATATGGCGATTGCAAATAATCCTATACTTGGAAATAAACACTTGTGTTTGTTTTGATGTGTGTGAATAAACACCAGTACTTGAAGTTTGGATCCCTCTATGCTTACGGATCTATGACAAAAGTATGAGCTCAAACTGACATAGCCTACCTTGTGCACAGAGAAAGCAAAAGCCAGATGTGTTTTTTATTCATACCATCAGTGTGTAGTTGGTTTATTGTGTGCTTATTAATATGATGGCTTGTGTTAACTGTTGGATACAAAAATACCATTTTTACAAAGGTGTGGAGAGTTAAGCAAGGGTTATTCGCTTTTACAAGAAAACTACAATGTTTTGCTGATTGGGTGAAGAGTTTTCTTATTTGTGTGTAGAGTTTTGCAAAAATAGCCAATAGTTACAAGAAATGTGCTCAAGCCATCAGAAAAAACTGTAATCACACCACTCCCAAGACTTGTCTCAATTTTCAATTTTGTGCCTCCTCCTCGTTCAACAATTGTGATTATAGTTTTGTTTCTGATGTTTAACTTTCCGTTATTATAAAGTAAAACCTCATGAGCTCTGCTGCTGCTGTAACCACACTCTCACCAAAAAACTTTCAGTTCTCAGAAACGTCTTCAGTTCAACAATGAGGAAGAGGAGCGTCTCAGACCTGCTTCCTGGGTGTTTGGTGGCCAGAGCTTTTCATCACTTCCACTTTGGAACACTGTCCAGCTCATTGCTGACATCACTGGTCAAGTCCAATCGTCTTTCTCCCGGCCTTCTTCAAGCCAATCAGCTTCCACTTCATGTACTTTAAATCTCACTGCTCATCTTTCATTCTCCCTTCCAGACTCCTTCACAAAACCCACCTCGCCACGATCTCTGCATCACCCATGTTACTCAGCGCTCCATCCAATTCTCCATTTTCACCACCACCATGTCTGGACTGTGGGGGGTCCTGCCTAAATTCTTTCATCAGCGGGAATCCAATCAGCCGTGAAGGCCATCAGAGTCCAATCACCAAATAGCTTGACTGGATTCTGTTTATCAGTTAATCATCTTCAATTCATCCTAACAATCAGTATTTAAATCACTGTCAGTCTGTCACAAATGCACTGTGGGAATAGACACAAAGTGCACCTGCTGAATGTGATTTCTCATTACAATAAATTATGTTTATAGAAATCATGAATTTCAGACACATGAAAAGCTGACATACTCAACCTATGAAACATTATCATCAGCAAAAATAACAACTGGATCCCTAAAGCTGTGATGAGGAAGTGACATCTCACTGATGACAGGAAGTACAAACAGTGTTAAAGAGTCAACAGTTCAGAGAGTGTGACAGTCGAGATCGAGAACAAGAAAGAAGTGAGACAGAGAAGCACGATGGATGAATTCAGATGGATTCAAATGTTTTCATGTCTGATGATTCAGATTGCAGGTAAGAATAAGGGAAACATTTAAATCGCAGTCAAACTAAATATTGTTCATATTATCACAGTCAACAACCTTTACAGTAAATATGACAGCTGATCGTGCTCTGTTTATGAACTTGTGTCAGAAATGATCTTCAATCTGATTGTAAAAAGTGCTGTATTCTAATTTATTTTACATTTCTCTTCAATCTTCTCAACAGTATCTGTAACTGAAGCCTCCATGTTTATGAAAGTTGGAGATGACGTCACTCTGCCTTGTCTAAATGTGATAGATGAGCAGAATAACTGTGATGGTACTGCGTGGGTATTTACTTCAAGAAACAGAGAAACAGTAGAGCTGATCACACTTGGACAGATTGGTGAAGAAGCTAAAACTAAATCCGACAGACTGAATGTTACAGCGAACTGTTCTCTGCTTATAAAGAAGCTCACAGTTGAGGATGTTGGTTTTTATTATTGTCAACAATACGAAGTTGAGGAAACAACATCTAAACATACTCTGGTTCATCAGTCTTTCATTGATCTCTCTGTTATTATTATGAGTATTTACATCAAAATATTTTCAGTTCAAATCTTTTCAGAACATAAAATGTTCAATAATCCTAATGAAACTGATTAAGATAACTTGAATAATTTCCGCTCTGTTTGTCTCACTTTGTTACATTATGTTCACCAGTGACTGAACATAAGGACACTGATAAGGTGAAGTTAAGCTGCTCTGTGGTGACGTATGAACGGTGTCATCACACAGTGAAGTGGCTGTTTGAAGGTCGAGATGTGGACAAAGAGAACAAAGAAATAGTGACTTCACAGACTGACTGCGCTGCCACTGTGTCTTTTCTGAAGTATAATTATTTTTACTCATCAAGTCATAATATAATGAAATGTCAAGTGACTGACACTAACACAAGAAGAGTGCAGCTGTTTACTTTCGACCTTCAGCCATCAGGTGAGGAAACAGGTGAGATCAGGATCAGCTGGTAATGTGAGTAAAATCACATCAAACATTTACTTAATATATTTCAAGTATGAAAGTAGAATATTGTTTCTCATATTTACATCAGATGAGAAACATGAAAAACTTTTGTGCTTTAATTTTTCATTTATTCAGGTGACACAAAAACAACAAAGAATCCAGCCAGAAAAACTGAAATAAGCACAAAATCAGAAACAACCCCAACAATGAAGAGTCCTTCAAAAGCAGGTGACACTATGAAGATTAAGCTGATGCATAAATATCTGTTTAATTTAATTTAATATTGAGCTTTTGAAATGATATGCAAATGAAAACTCACTTTAACTTTGTATATAAATACTTTTAAATACAAATCATATCACAGAAATGTCCACGTTTAAAATACTGTTACATTTTTAAAAGATAAAGGAATTACACGGAACAGAAAACTGCAACCAAATAATTTTAATAATCACATTTTTTGTGTTTGACAGATTTTTTTGTTTCTTTGAGGTTCATTGTTGTCTCTGTGGGATTAGCAGCGCTTTTAATAACTGCTGCAACAGTCAATATAAGGACAAGACATAAAGGTACATTTAAGATTGAATGATTTTGAATTTTAAAACAAAAATGAAATTGACTTTCTTCTCTCATTTTAGGGAACGAAACCCAGATGGATGAAACCACAGTAAGTACAAATCTCAATAATCCAATATTAAATGAAAACCCTGAGGTTGTTTTTCTGATCTTGTTATTTGATATTGTCATTGACCCATAACTGTGGATGATGATGTAGAAGTGTCTTTGGATAATGGGATTAAATAAACATGAACCAGCTGTCCCTCTCTGAGGGAGTGTTAACAAAAACAAAACTGCCTTCACAGAGACAGTTTTCATCCAGATATAACTGGACTGTGTCTGTTTTCCAGGGACTGAGTTTAAACCCTGCAGGGACTCAGTCTGCTCCTCAAACCAGCTGGGACTCGGTGTGATCACACACTACACCCAGAGTTTAAACTACTTGTCAAAGTGTGCTCTGTAAATACAAATGTGTGTGACTCACTGTGAGAGCAGACGAGAGATAAGAAAGTTGGACAATGCAAAAATGTGTTTTAGTGCAACTGCAATTTTGTATTTACAGCTCACTTGTTTCAAAATTCCATTTTTTGAATAAATTGTTTGGATGATTGATGTTTGTTTTTTTTAAATAGCCTAGTATTTAAATTTGTTTATTGATCGGAAACTTTCACATGTGAAAAACATACAAAAAAAGGAAATAAGGAAGAAGCCAAAGACTTTTTCACTCCACTGTAAATCAAGTAGTTGTAATCTTGACGGAAGATTTTATGAATGCTGTTTCAGGGTGAAGAGAGTGTCTGTCATTATCATGAGTTTGAAGCTGGAAATCAAATGGATTATGTTGAAAGTTGTCCGTTTGTCGGCCCCGAAGGAAAAGACAATTTGTGGAGTAAGATGGATAAAGATGGAAATGTGCTAAACAGTGAAAAGAGTGTGTTGAGAAGATGGAACGAGTACTCTGAGGACCTGATGAATGTAAAAAAAAATGAGAGAAAGAGGAGGATGAATGGTCAGTTAAAAGTGTCCAATGTTGGGGAAGTCCTGACGTGAAGGGAGCTTAGGAGCAGTTACAGCAAAGGCAGCATTAATCTGTTTATCAAACATTGGATTAGAGTCAAAAAACACTCCTAGGTTCCTTGCAAAGGGTTTTTTTTTATTATTATTATGAATTCCTAAAGGGCCAAAGTCACAGCGGTCACAGGGACCAAACACAATCACCTCTGTTTTCTGTTCATTTAGGTTAAGGAAGTTTAAAGCCATCCATGCCATCCTTAACATCCTCCAAACAATCTTACAAACCCTTCAGACGACTCACAGATTTACGTTTCAGTGGCAGGTAAATCTGTGAGTCGTCTGCATAGCAATGGAATGAGATCCCATGTTTTTAAAAAATTGAACCCATAGGGAGCATATAAACAGAAAAGAGAACTGGACCAAGATAGGACCCCACAAGAAAGTGAGGCTTTTGAGGACGATGTATCCCCCAATCTAACAGAAAAACTTTGGTTGGACAGGTAAGATTTAAACCACTCCAAAGCAGTCCCTTTGATTCTGACACAGTGCTCAAGCCGAGCGATAAGAATCCCATGATCTACGGTATCAAATGCAGCACTGAGGTCTAACATTATTAAAATGGCAAAATCTCCCAAGTCAGTAAAAGTTAAAAGGTCATTAAAAACTTTTACAAGAGCAGTTTCAGTGTTGTGGTGCGTTTTAAAACCAGACTGAAATACTTCACTAATGCCATTTTTATCTAGAAAGGTCTGGAGCTGAAGAAGGACAGCTTTCTTTAGGAATGTCTGGACTGACAACCAAACATACCAAGCTTCTGTGTTTGAGCCAGAGACTGCACTTGTGGGTAAACAATACAAACATTTTATATTTCTTATATCAGTAATGTAACTTGCTAGCTTAAACTTAGTTTCAGAATAATTAAATCTGAGACTTTGTTTTATTGAAAAAGTTAATAAAGTTTGAAATTGTATCACAAATAAAATAAATTATTAAATTACACAAGCTACAATATTGGTAACATATGTGTGTTGTTCAACAGAACCTTTGTCCAGGCTTTTGTTTATATGCTCAGTTGAAAACCACTTTAACATAATTTTCAGCATAATTACTATTTTTTTGTGACTATTCAGTACTTGAGTATAATTTATTGAATTATTTAGTAATAAATATGAAGTAAAAAGTTTTGATCACAAATGTGATTTTTCCAAAACTAATCTTGCTTAATAGTTCTGAACTGTTACTGTAAATTTTATAATAAAGTCATAACAACCTGATATTTAGAATCTCCATATATCATTTCCTTTATGCTTATATGTTGTCAAACAATGGCAGTAAGAAACATAGTGTTAAAATAGCTCTATATAGCATTAAATAATCTTGAGAAGAGGTCAAAGGTCAGTTATCGTTATGGGGTCTTGCTATATGTTATGACACAAACATAGCACAGTTGTAAGTATCATAGTTTCTAGGCTCTAAGGCTTTTTGTCAGTTTAATAGTGAGCTTTACAAGATTGATTTTCGTGCCAAAGGCTGGCACAGAACTAAGTTCGCTTATGACCACTAGAGCTGGAAACAACCTCAAGTAATCCTAAGGCTAATCAGCACGGCTAGCATTTTAAAAACATTTGTTAAATGTTGTCATTGCTAACATATACCTGTTTAACAGCATGGTGAGTAGCGAGAACACTAAGTTATTGTTAGCTTTGAAAAGAAAAATGTCAAAATGTAATATTAGCATGAGCTACATGCTAATGTTATTCACTCAAGCGAACATCTCAGTTATGATTCAGATTGATTTGATTTGCTGCTTTCTAATATCTGTGTTTATTTATGGATATACCTATACCTTCGTGGTTAGTATACATGCTACATAAAGGCTGACAGACGCAGTAAGTGTTAATGACCATAAATTAACTGTAAATTACGTTGTGTAAGCTCCATTTATATAGTTGCTCTGCACACGCATGTTGGCAACCGTAACCATGGCCTGCGGAGGGTATATAAATGCTGCACAATGTTCCATTCGTCCCTTTACACTTGCTATTGGACTTGTTTTGACCTGCTCCAACCTCAGCCTGTGGAAAGTTAAGTTTTCGGAAAATATTCTACTGAAAGCGGATTTTACTTGCTAGCGACAACAAGTACTTCATCTTTGGATCGTTTGTACTTGTTTTTCATACAGCAAAGCCTGAAGATGGCTCGTCGTGGACTCGACAGTCCTCTGGACTTCGCTGCAGGTACTTTTAACATTTCTTCAGTTATTTTAAGAGTCACTAAATGACTGTAATAATTTAATAAGTTCCAGTGTGAATATCAAGTTTTAATGTTATCAAAATATGCTTATTCCAAGATTTTTCCCCGTAAATTGTTTGTATGCTTTAAATTTTCCAGGAGAGGTGTAGAAATTATTAACGACTGGTGTATGAATTTGAAAAAAAAAGGTGTTACTTTGATTTGAAGGCTTCAAATTTGACACTTTTTAAATGATTTGGTTAAAAATAGCTTAATGGACTACAATTTGTAAAATGCCCCAAAATCAGTCTCTGTGGTAACAGCATCTTCAGCATGTCATGACGTCAGAACACACAGGTGTAAACACACCAGATCCCGGTCCCCTCCTAACATCCTGTTCTTCTTGGATCAAAGGCTTTATTGAAATAAACTATAACTTTTCCCCTGCTACAAAACATGATAATAAAAAATAACAAAAATAAATGAATATAAAAAAGAATATGAAAACAGTAATCATAGTACAGTAGTAATAATGGTATCCTTATGTTATGCTAATACTATATCTTATTATATAGCAGTTTATGATGTAAACTTAGTTGACTTAGCTGTTTTTTGCTTGCATGAACAAGTAGAAGTGTCATTCAGTCTGACATAAATGTAGCCTAAAATGCTTTTCTCTCATCATCTGCTCAAACTAACAGATGTAGCTCTGTTCCTTTAGCACTTGATGTTTATTACATTCTTAATGTTATTTTAAACTTGTTTCCTCACAGGTCGTCTCGACTACGTGGTTGAGCGTCCCGCAGAAGAAGGCCTTCCTGAGGTCATCAGGATCCTGGATGACTCTGATGTCAGTGAAGGTGAGTATGGTGAGTATATCCTTCTCTCATCCTCACCCTCTTCTCATGAAGCACAGGATCCTGATGACAGTGAAGAGGAAGGTGAGTACCCTCCCTACATACCTGAGGACGTCGAAGAGGTGAGTGAAGACACTGACAATTCCTCTGACTGGAACAACTCAGAAGAGTGGGCCGATTGGCCTAGTGACGACTCGGGGTATGACACCATGGATGAGAGAGATGATTCCCCTCTCATCCAGGAGCTCCCTCCAGAGCCGTTTTGGCACGATTGGCGACATCCTATTGCTCCAGGTGCTGCCCCGTTCGCCATGCCGCCTTTCGGTCAGGCCAACGCCCCACTCTTCCCAGTTGGTGATCCTTTAGCTTCTCCTCCTTCCTCTGCTCCTCCCTCAGCTGCTTCCTCTCCTGCTCCCTCAGCTGCTTCCTCTCCTGCTCCCTCAGCTCCTTCCTCTGCTGCTCCTTCTTCCGCTACTCTCTCAGCTTCTCCTTCAATCTCAGCTCTCGCCTCCTCAGCAAAGAGAAGCAGAGATGACATCTGCACTGAAGAGGTAAGTGCAAAGAGGTGCAAGGTAAGTGATGACACGTTCTGTGGCCCTTCAACATCATCGGGTTCTTTTGGTGTCAGACGCTTCTGGGAAAGGCCTTTTAACCTTTCACTTGATGACAGCGACTCTGACTAGATTATGTTAGAACTTGTTTTTAAACTTTAAATGTTTAAGTTGGCCTTTGCGTCTTGCAGTGTTTGTAAGACACTAACTATTTAAATGACTAACATATTTTTTTCTCAAGCTCTAGCTCACCATGCAGGACAAAGGTAAGGTTTTTGTCTTCAGGTGCTTTACACTTGTCCTTTCCCAGCATTCAGCACTTCAGACACTCAACGTCCAAGACGGAGCTAACACAGAGAGATACTCCACCCAGAAGACAGCCTTACCCCAACCCAATGAGAAGGATGGATGACCAAATGACAAACTGGAGAGTGGTGCTGTGTCCCAGCTATGTAAGTTATCACCTCACATTGGCTACAAACTGTCTTGAAGACTAAATCCTTCCAATAGCTGGTGTAAATCATCGTCCTACAGTACTGTAGGTTTAAGTTTATTTATAGTTATTGTGTGTATATGTTGAGTTTAAAATTGCATTTTAACAACATGCTGCAGCTACCAACAATGGAAATGCTGTTTTGTGTTAAAATGACGTCTTCCCCGTGTTATAGCTTTGCAGGGCAGCTGAGAGTGGACAGAGCTGCACAGAGGACCAAAGATCCACCCTCAGCACTTCATACCTGACTGGCCACAGCACCACCCCTCTTCACCCAGGGTGAGGAGGGCCCTGACCCCACCTGCACAGAGGGAGTTGTGAACATGCACTTCTGTGTCGGTGGGTTTAGGAGCCTCCTCACACTCACACGGATGAAGACTGTCACTGGAAGATGTCTCCATTGCATCAGCAGGGCGTAAGCATTTGTATAATATTACAGTTTGTGATGTTTTATACGTGTTTTTATTGCTTCACTTCAAACTAGGAGATATAAAATAAACCAGTTTTTATAATATTTTCTGTGTATTTAGTTGTTTTCTTAATAAGTTATTTAGAACATCATTGCAACCTGTCAGCTTTTTATTGGGGATTTATAAAGTGGCTCAAGTGTGTACAGTGGGGTGTTGTTTTTGTCACATGGTAAAAGTGACCTCATAGGGAGCAAAAAGAACAACTGAACAATTTGGGGATTCACAGACTTTGGTAATCATTAAAAGATGAAGAAAAATAGTTTTGTGTGATCAGTTTTAAGTACTGTAGAAAGTGAGCAGCAGTTTAATCAAATGCTGGGATGAAATGGGACAAAAGGGTAATGTGACAGCCACATTAGTTCCCTTCCCTCGTTTAACAATGTGTAAGCAGACTGCTTTAACCTGCAATTTACTGCATGTTATTAGGCTGCATGGTACAACCACAGTCTGCTAACCACCCGTGGTGATCGAAGGTTTTGAGGCATTGTTCGAACTACTGATGAAGCTTTATCAATGCTTGTTAAGTTTCCCAACCACATTTCATCCCGATGGTCCAAGGCTTACATGTTTATGCTCACAAACGTGCTTCTGTAATTAATCAGTAACCAATTTATTACTTTAAGTTACAGTGTGAGGGGCATTAATGAACATAAATCAGATTTAACTGGATTATGTGTTTAGGTCAAGAGACACAGACCTTCATCTGTAAGAGGCTTTTCTTAATGTCTGATCACGATGCTTGTGTTTGTCTGCAGCATCACTGCAGCAGAGAGGGTATAACACAAGGCCACAGTCATGTGGTATTCTGTCCTGCTATTAAGTGAATAAAATACTGGAAATTAAATCTAGACACTAAATACAGTCACTGGCCACTTCATTAGTTACATCTTGCCAGTACTGTTTTGGGCCTTCTTTCACCTTCAGAACTGCCTTAATTCTTTGTGGCACAGATTCAACAAAGACCTGGAAATATTCCTCACAGATTTAGTTTCATATTGACATGATAGAATCACACAGTTGCTTCAGATTTGTCGGCTGTGCATCCATGTTGCAAATCTCCTGATCCACCACATGCCAAAGATAATCTGCTGGACTGACATCCGTTATAAGATGAGTATACTGTGGTCATAAAACGATGGACATGGTCAGCAGCACAGCTCAGGGAGGTTGTACCTCTGGAGAGGCCTCTTCCTACACCTGACGTTTTTACCAGTGAAAAGAACAGGTTTCCTCACACAGTGTTTCCTAGTGTTTCATCAACAAAGGTGAATTTATTACTCAGATTGTGCAAAATTGCATTCATGGTTATCCTGCTGCGAGGGCGAGGTCTGAGATGGGCCCAAGCCATGCTTGCTCCTCAGCAGTCGTTATTTAACCTGGTATGTGGAAGACTGCTCCGACTCTGGAGAAGGAGTTATGCTTTCTGTTTTTTAAATGAGCAGTAATGATACTTGTAATAAATGTAGCCTTTCGGCAGCTCTGGAGGCCTGGATCACTGAACTGAACTCTCGGCATCCCACCCTTGGCAGCAATCTTCCACACCAGCTTATTAATTAAACAAAGATCAACACAGAGTTTCATTTATTTGAAAGCCTGATGTTTAGCCTTGTCCATCCCAGCTGGAAACTTAGATAAACATTTAAAAAGAGCCCTGTAAAGCTAGAACATCTTACTATTCATCACCGATTGAAGAAAATAAGATCAACCCTAAGTTCCTCTTCAGCACTGTAGCCAGACTGACAAAAAGTCAGAGCACTGTTGAGCCAACGATTCCTTTAACGTTAACTAGTAATGACTTCATGAACTTCTTCACAAATAAAAGTTTAACCATTAGGGAAGAAATTACTCATAATCATCTCACAGATGTAACATTATCTGCAGCTACATTCAGTACCATTGATATTGAGTCTTTTTCTCCAATTGATCTTTCTGAGTTATGGCTTATTGGCTTGAGAAACACAAAGGAAGAAGAAAAATAAAAAATGGTGGAAAAAAGTTTTAGAGCCTAAATTCTAAAGCTGCAGCTTTGCATACTGGCAGCTCCAAGATCTCACTGACATGTAATCATAGACTGTATCATAGGCCAGTGTGATGTCATTGATTTGTAGACTTTAATTTTGAACAAAGGGGAATCTCTGGGTAAACTTCATCATACTATTTATTCATCTCTGGCTCTCACAGCAGGTCTTTTGTTCTGTCTTCCTTCTCTCAACTGGTCCCAGCAGATGGCCCCGCCCCTCCCTGAGCCCCTCCCCCCGCCCCTCCCTGAGTCTGGTTCTGCTGGAGGCTTCTTTCTGTTAAAAGGGAGTTTTCCCTTCCCACTGTCGCCAAAGTGTTTGCTCATAGAGGGTCATATGACTGTTGGGTTTTTCTCTGTAGGTATTGTGTAGGGTCTACTTTACAATATAAAGCACCTTGAGGCGATTGTTGTTGTGATTTGGCGCTGTATAAATAAAACTGAATTGAATTGTTTCAAGTCCATGTTTTTGTTCAGTTATTTCCTGTTTTATTCTGGTAGCCTGTGTCTCCTGTGTCTAGTGTTTAATTACACCTCAGCATTTTTTGTTATCAGATTTAGTTCAGCTGTGTGTTTTTCCTCAGCTGTCTCCACTCTGCCTACATGTATTTAACCCCTCATTGCTGTTTTGTCCCTGTTCTCCTGGAGTCCTGCTTCAGTCTGTTTTGTTTCTGTCCTGCGCTGATGTTGTTTTGTTTACTGATGGCCAAATAAAACTTTCTGAAGCTTGTACTGAAAAGTTTCATTACTTGAAACGTTTCTCCACAGTTGTCTTTGGTGACATCTGGTGGCCTGAAATATGAAGAGCAGGTTGAATCTCAACTTAAACGGCTTCATTATGATCGCTCACTCTACAGAGCCCTGTTGCCAGTTTCTGTTTAATATCCTGTGACGGTGCTGTGTGATATCGTTCTACCACTGTGGTGCTTTGAACGTGTCTATTTGATTAATAAGTAGCTTTGATGAATAAACATTCCTTGTTTAAACATGTGTCATGGTGTGGTCTCTGATTTAGATGAGTGAAATCATTGAACAAAGTGAGGAAGGTGATCCACTTTGACATGTCTGTTGTGAAAAGACTGCTTTTTGGAGAAGTGGATGCTGGTATACTGAAGATCATCCTGCTCCTCTGGCTGTCTCTGATCAGGTAAACACTGTATAGGAAAAAAGATCTCAGTTACAAATGTGATCAAATGTATTTGAGTTAAAGAACAACAGCAAAGAAGGATCTGTGAGTCCAACAGGAAGTTTAAAACCACAATGTTGGTTATTTGTACAACACTGTTTTCACCTGTTCTCTGTTGTTGACTCTGTCTTCAGATTTAACAGGTTCCTTGGACATACTGTTTTTTCTGGTTGGGACAATTAATGATGAACAAAATAATGACATTCATAAACTGTTAAAATCAAACTTCATCTTGTAAACAATAACGTAACAGATCTGCTCACTGAATCCACAGGAAGACAGAGAAGAATATGACAGGCAGGAGAACAGCAGCAGTTACTCCAGCAGCTTCTAATGTTCCTGCTCCTGTGGAAACACAGATCAAAATAAAACACTGACAGTTAAGTTAGCATTACAACAACTGAGCACAGAGTTGATTCAAGCACGCGGTCAAGTTAAGCCACAACATTGTAGAATAAATGTTACTATGCCTGGAATTTTAGATAATTACACTCTTTGTAAAACTGCACATGAGCTTGTTCATGCATGAATAGTCGGTAAAATAAGCTACTGTGAGATTTGAGTTCACTGAAACTCATGTAATGCTTTCCTTATTTTATGGCCTCTATTATCTGATTGTAACATAAAGTAGAGTTACTGCAGGTTAGAACAGTTAAAGCGGTTCTCTGATGTACTGGCATATAGTCAGAGTTAGACAACTTCAGCACAATGAGTTAACTGGTAGAAAGCAGGGAGAGTTCAAGGAGGGAAGATGTGCAGCAAGCAGCACAGGTAGGATTCGAACCAGCACCAACTGGTCTCAAGGCAGCTGCTCATCTCACTGAAACAAACTTGTTCTCAGGTGACTGAAAAGATATGAAACTGAAAAGTGTCCTGAAAAGAGGTGAAGATGCTGCAAATTCTGTTGAAAAGAGCAGAAGAGCCTGAGATTTGTGCTGATAAGAGGTGAAAAAGCTAAAAAATTCTGCTGAAAAGAGATGAACTTTTTGAACTTTCTGCTGAAAAGAGTTGAAAAAACTAAAAATTGTGCAGAAAAGAGGTAAAGAAACTGAAAACTCTGTTGAAAAGAGCAGAAGAGGCTGAGATTTGTGATGAAAACGGGTGAAAGAGCTGAACTTTTTGCTGAAAAGAGTTGAAAAAACTGAAAATTACGCTGAAAAGATGTGAATTAGAAGAATTTCTGCTGAAAAGAGGTAAAGAAGCTGAAGTTTGCAGTGAAAACAGCTAAAGTAGCTGGAATTTGTGCTGAAAAGTATTGAAAAATGGAAAATTCTGCTGAAAAGAGGTGAAAAAGCTGAAATTTGTGTTGAAAAGAGTTTAAAAAGTTGAACTGTTTACTGAAATTTCTTTGTCATAAGTGGGATTTGCCAAAAAATGGCTTGAAAAGCTTGCAGTTTTTGCCCGTTGCTTGAACACATTTTGCAAAACTTCGCTCATTGTGCCCAAACTCTAAACACAAGTAAACATGACACAACACTGGGAAATATACCATTCACATCTGTGCCAAATGAAACTCTACTCTCAAAACCTAAACTCTGCTGTCAAAACCTAACATTCCTTTGTCAAAATGTAACTCTGTTGACAAAATGACACATACTTGCATTGTATGCAAACACTTACAGATCAGGGGGAACACACTATACTTTATATAAAACACTGCAGTCTTTGATTTTCATTGTTTATTCAGAAGGCATATTTTCAGGAGACACATATTCAAACAAC
Source organism: Neolamprologus brichardi (assembly GCF_056152115.1). NCBI lineage: Eukaryota > Metazoa > Chordata > Actinopteri > Cichliformes > Cichlidae > Neolamprologus > Neolamprologus brichardi. The sequence continues at coordinate 20,614,664 of NC_142118.1, read as the reverse complement.
CAAAAAAGCAAATAGGCCTACTCAATATTGTACATTGCAGTACCATGAATTCAGATAAAGCAAAAAAAAAAAAAACATAATACAGTAATAGCATGCTGTACAACACTGTACTTCAATATAAGTAATCATGGTATGTTTAACAGAAACTACCACTTTGGCTGCAAAAGGAGCATTAGCACCCTGCAATACCCTGTACACTTGATATGGTAATGTGATAAACTGTAGAACAGTGCTATAAAAACCATCTGAGTAGAGTAGAAGGTAGAGAGGTGAAGACACACCTGTTTTCTAGTCGGAATGTTCTTATTACAGATGCCACTGTGAAGCGGCTTAGATGTGGGTGGACTCTCTGCCCAGCTTCCCTCATAGTCAGGCCATGGTAGATGACATGGTCCACCAAAGTTGCTCTTATATCATCAGAAATATGGGTCTGTGCATGGCCTCTTCGACCTCCTCCTCCTCTTCCTCTTACTCTCCCTCCATCCATGCTTGCAAAGTTCTTGAATTGGCTAAACTGAGGGCTTTTTGTAGTTGGCTAATTGGTGTTCAGTTTTGCAAGTAAGTACCTTCAGGTGTGTATTTGAGTGGTTGCAATTACCCGATGTGTTTTGTATTTTGGATACATGTGTTTTCCAAATGGCACCCTGAAATTTCATTTTGTGAACAAAGTGTCTTATGTATGAAATAGAGTGTAGTATGCAGGACCATGTGTGTTGCATAAAGGAGTAAGTGTGTTGCATAATTGCAACTAGGGTGCAAAGCAGCGCTTTGGTTTAAGGTATGGGTACATGTGTTTGAGGTATGGTAACAAAAGCTTCAAGTTGTGTTACTTTAGTCTAAAATGGTAAATGGCCTGTATATATATATATATATATATATATATATATATATATATATATATATATATATATATATATATATATATATGTGTGTATAGCGCTTTTACTAGTCCCCCCTAGGGACCCCAAAGCGCTTTACACACCCACTCATCCACTCTCACATTCACACACTGGTGGAGGCAAGCTACAGTTGTAACCACAGCTGCCCTGGGGCAGACTGACAGAAGCAAGGCTGCCATATCGCGCCATCGGCCCTTCTGGCCAACACCAGTAGGCGGTAGGTGAAGTGTCTTGCCCAAGGACACAACGACCGAGACTGTCCAAGCCGGGGCTCAAACCAGCAACCTTCCGATTACAAGGCAAACTACCAACTCTTGAGCCACGATCCAAGCATGGGTTTATAGTGTTCAAGCAACAGGTAAAAACTGTAATATCTCAAAAAGTATGAAAGGTATGACCACCAAAAGATATAGCTGGCATTAGCACAGGGAGCAGAACAGATTAAAGTCTAAATGGTGGAAATCGGCTGAAAACGGGGGGAGTAGTTAACCAGCAATGGTCGGAGCAACTAGAATAAGGTAGAATAAAGTTTAAAGAGAAACAGGATCTCAATAGTGTGGATTCACACAATAAACAGAGGAGACAGTTTTCTGGTTGTATGAGTCTCAAACATACTGGTGCCAGTCCGAGTACATATACTGGGTAAGTGACCTGGAAACTTACTGGAAGGTGACTCTAACGCATGATAGGTGGAGCAACATGTGAAACCACAGCCCCTAAATGTTTGTTTACACTGTCTTCTTGAAATATCTACTTGTGTAATTGTGTCTTAAAAAGTGTTCTTCATTCAATGTATTCATGCGTTGAGCAGCAATGCCAAACAGCTTATTCTGCTATTGACTCTTGTTTTTAGCTTCAGGTACCCCAGGTGCTTACAATCCAGTGCCTTATTGGTGCCTACTTAGTATCTCCTGTGAGCATGGACCCTGGTGCAGCGATCATATGCTCCAAGCATGCTGCATTTAACTGATGTGGATAGAGCCCGTGCCATAGGGAAACTTCAAACTTGGCATCACAAGAAGACCGTTTCCGCTCACTGTCTGCATTTAGAAACCATAAGCAGTCTGCTACAGATTTGCAGTCAAAATTTGCAGGATGAGTTTGCCAATGGTGCTCTGTCCAGACAGTCCATCAGGCCCATAGGCACCGACGTCAGCGACATGTGCACTAAGCATGAGCATGAAGAGAAATATTAGCAATGAATACAGATTCTGCCTTTAGCAGCGATTGTAGTGTCAAAGTGTGGAGAAGACACAGAAAAGCTCTGAGCACAGATCCATCGAGGCTGGGGTCTTTCACACCAGGCAAGACCCCAGGTGCAGACTGTGTAAAGATGCCCCTGAGAAAATCCAGCACGTAAAGGTTGGGTGAAAGATGCTAGCAGGCATAATATACAAGAACGTCTGTGCTGAGTATGGCCTGGAAGTCGTAGGGTGGTGGATAATGACCGAGCAAAGGTCCTGTGAGACTTCCAGATACAGATGGACAAAACGGTGGTGGCTAGCCAACAACATAGTGGGGGTAGAGAAGCAGAAAAAGACTTCCGTAGTGATAGACGTAGCGATACCAAATGACAGCAACATCAGGAAGAAGGAACACCAGAAGCTTGAGAAGTAGCAAGGGCTCAGAGAAGAGCTCAAGAAGATGTGGAGGGTGAAGGTAACAGTGGTCCCAGTGGTAATCGGAGCACTAGGTGCAGTGACTCCCAAGCTAGGAGAGTGGCTCCAGGAAATCCTGGGGACAACATCAACTCAGTTTATAGTGCCATTTACTGCTTATATCATTAAGGGCAATAAAGAGTACTGAGTGATATTATGGTGGGGATTTATTTATTTCTGTTTTTTTAATGTAATTAAAAACATAAATACCACCCTCATGGGTATACAGTAAGCTCGAAGATCAGACGACAGCAAGTTAAGTCTAAAGTCAACTCTTTTAGTTTGACACAGTACTTCTTTCTTATCTTTTGCTTAGTTTGTCATTCAAATGATAAAGTGTTGATCTATATGGTAAACATAATAAACATCAAATAAAAGTCAAATATTTAAAGTCTATCATCAACTGTTTACGTGCTACAGTTCATCCTGACTATTGTATAATATTATTTATTCACTTTTTAAAACATATATGAACCTGAAGTTTTGCCTTTAGCTCTAGCTCATGTGAGAAAGAAACTTTTCACAGAACTCTGTGCTGTCCTATGAAAAACTAACTGCAACACCTGACTCGATACTTTGTCAAACAAAACAAACCACAAAATTCACATTGATGTAATTAACAAAGACAAGCATCAGTAACAAGATAAAAGAAACACTGACTAATGGTCAAATGTGCTAATAAAATAATGCTGACAAACTACTGACCACCTTTCATGTGTACTTTCAGTTATCTCCTAAAAGTAGGAAAAGTTGATTTCAATCAATAAGAGACCCTCTGACTGAACTCTGCTTTATTTTAGGTCCCCTTCAGATATGCGTTCAAAAAGGATAACATGCTAAATGAAATATAACTCTCCAAATGATGCTATAATTGACTCTCGCACACAGGATGTGGGGAAGAAAAGTATTTAAACTTCATTTTCACATGGTTATTGCTTCAAGAACGTAAAATATGATTTTGTGAGTTTTGTGTGAAAACACATAACATTGTGTGCTAAAATCCTTCAATTCAGAGCCTGGAGACATGCTTACAGCTGAGTTTTACTAAAGACATTGCCCATATTAGGAAAGAGACATGTGTTTGGCTTCACTGATTATGTAATTTTCTGGCCCTCTTTCAATGTGACAAATCAAATACAGTCCACTCCGGAGCTGCAGACATTTCACAACTCAGAAACCACAATCGAAAAAAATCTGCTTCATTTATTTATGCACTTTGTATAAAACATGATCGACTTTGTCTGACTTTCATTATCTGTAGTATGTTATTATATGTAAACAAGGAGAGCCTTCCCCTCATAGACATAGAAGTACTCCTGATCATTTTATCACAGCTGTGGTAATGTAAGCCACAGCTGTGGGCCAAACAACATGCTAACATGTGAAAAGGAGAATCCACGTCTTCATATATAGAGTGCACGATGGTTCTAGTGTTCACAAACACAACATTTGTTGAGCTCTGTTCATGGCTGAGACAGTTTATCAAGTAAATATCTGCTTATGCTTCTGTATTTAATGAAGCAGGAAGTGCAGAGGATTGGTGAGAAGGAAGTGAGGGCTGCTATGAAGAGGATGAAGAGTGGAAAGGAGGCTGGTCCTCTGCACATCATGGATGATGTGCAGAGCTGTAGTAAGAAAAAGATAACTGTGTCTTTGTGGATGCAGAAAAAGCAGATGATAGAGTACCAGGAACAGGACTATGGTGCATGAAGAAGTCAGGAGTGGCAGAGAAGTATGTGAGAGTGGTACAGGAGGAGATGTATGAGGAGGTGTGCGCTGGGAGAGACAGATGGGTTCAAAGTGTGGATCTGCTCTGAGCCCATTCTTGTAAACAGGTGAATTAGAGCCTGTAGAGGTGGAGGTGTGTTCTAGAGAGAACTTGTGTGAATGAGAGGGAGACCAGTGTAACAGAGATGCTGTAAGGAGGAGACGTAATGAAGGTGGACAAATTCAAATACCTGAGGTCAACCAGCCAAAGCAACATTAATAATGTTATTATCATCATGTAACCACATCATTTCTTTAGGGATTAATAAAGTTTTCTGATTCTGATTATATTTTGTTGTTGTTGTCCACAGGTCAATTATGACAAAGATGAAGATGATGTTTCAATAAACTATGAAAGCGTTGGAGACTCTGCTGTTTCTTTCAGACACCACTGATCAGCAACATCAACTCAGCAGAGAAAACTGTTGTTATATTATCAATATCATCTCATCTGGTTTTATAGGTAAATATAAACTAGATGAGAACTTCAAGAAACAGAGAAACAGTAGAGCTGATCACACTTGGACAGATTGGTGAACAAGCTCAAACTAAATCAGACAGACTGAGTGTTACAGCGAACTGTTCCCTGTTTACAATGAAGCTCACAGTTGAGGATGTTGGTCTTTATTACTGTCGACAATTCATCAGTCTTTGTTTGATCTCTCTGTGAGTATTTACATTAAAATCTTTTCAGAAGATAAAATGTAATATAATCATACTGAAACTCATTAAGATCACGAGAACTTTAAAGCAAAGTTAACAGTTTTTGTGTTTCAAGCTTTTTTTTTATTGTAGTCTGACAGAAGATTTAAGTCTTAATCTTCTGTTGTCAAATATGACTGTTGTTAAATGCCTTTAATGATCCATTTAAGTCACAGTCACTATAGTGACACAACAAACTTCAGCTATTCAAAGTTTCTAAAAGTGTTTCTGAATTATGTATCAATGCATTTTAAGCTAACATCAAAATAATAAACTCTCTAAATGAAATATGTGCAGTGTCTAAAGTCCAGTGTGAGTTTTATAACATGTCTTTCATGATGATTAAATAGAATCTGAATCAATATCTTGAATATTGTTTTTTATAATAATCTGGAAAAAGTGAATTTCTATTAATTTGGTTCTATTTTTGCAGAACAAATTTTAAACACTTGCAGCTTAGGTTTGAGCACTTTTTTGTGTATTATTCCTTTTATCCGCCAGAGGTCCTCAGTTTTCCAGTATTTGCACAGTCACCTGTTACAGTTTTTTCTGAATGCTTAAACCCTAACTGTGATTCTTATAGCACAATTCCTAAAACTATTAATACTTATAGCAAAACCACTCACTGAGTTTGCAAAACTAAAAGCACAAACACTGCTTTGCACTCAGTTTGCAATTTTGTAACACACACTTTGCAAAACTGTAGGCACAATCCACTGCACAGCACTCTTTTTGCAGAACTGTAAACACAACTCACTGCTTTACACTCAATTTCCAAATGATCAACACACTCCTAACAAAACTATACACGTTTAAGGCCATTATTTACACTATTTTGCCAACTGTCTGGCACACTGTCACATGTGAAAACTTTTTTAGATAATTAGTCCACTTTGCAATCAGCCTAAGCACTATAACACAGGTAAGCTCTGTGTGTGGAGTACAATTGAGGGAGCAGGAAGAGTGAGAAGTAGAGGAGGCCGAGGAAGAGGACGTGGAGGTGAAGAAGTAGGATGAAGTGGACGACAAGGACAAGGAGGAGCAAGAGGAGGAAGAGGAGGGGGGAGAGGAGGACGAGGAGGGGGGAGAGGAAGGGTAAGAAGAGTAGGAAATAGAATTGCTGATGACATCAGAGCTACAATAGTGGACCAACCATGGATAATCAACCATGAAATGACCCTGAGGGAAGCTGGCCAACGGGTCCAGCCTAACTCGAGCCGCTACACTGTAGCAAGTATCATAAGGACATTTTGAAATGAGAATCGGTTAGTACAGTAACTTTGCACTAAGATTTGTAGCACTGCCATATGCCAATGAGAAACACAACAATACCATAGATGTAAAATACTGAAATTGTTACTTTACAGAATTGCTAGACGACCAGATGCTGGGGCAGAGGAAGCATGTTCACTGCAGATCAAGAAACCCATATAATCAATATGGCGATTGCAAATAATCCTATACTTGGTAATAAACACTTGTGTTTGTTTTGATGTTTGTGAATAAACACCAGTACTTGAAGTTTGGATCCCTCTATGCTTACGAATCTAGGACAAAAGTATGAGCTCAAACTGACATAGCCTACCTTGTGCACAGAGAAAGCAAAAGCCAGATGTGTTTTTTATTCATACGATTAGTCTGTAGTTGGTGCATTGTGTGCTTATTAATATGATGGCTTGTGTTAACTGTTGGATACAAAAATACCATTTTTACAAAGGTGTGGAGAGTTACAGTTTTTTACAGACGCTAGGACACATTTCTCAATACTTAGGTCACTTTTGCAAAACTCCTCACACAGTGAGCACAACAGAAGTCTATGTGGGCTAAACTGAGGATCAGTTATCATTGTTTTGGCACAAAATGCATTCAATGACTACATCTCTCAAATTTCATGAATTATTTTCTCACTCAGACACAACAACTGCCAAAAATCTTTGTACGTACAGGACATTTTGCATGTACTTACATACTGTTTTCAAAACTGTTAAACTTATGGTCAAAACAATAACATAATGCAAAACTAAATAAGACAGCAAAATTCAACAGCAATATTTCATTGAAACATATTTTAAATGTAAAAATGCAGTTTAACCAGCCACAGCTGATTCTCATTGTAGATGAACATCTACACAGGTGTTACTCCTTCAATTTCATTACAAAAAGAGACAACTGCTGAATAGGTTTGTTTTGTGATGTAAACATGGACCCAGCCAGAAATGGAGAAGTGGCTGAAAGAGGAAGAAGAGTGGCTGGGAGGGGGCGAGCCCTAGATGACATAAGATGTGATGTGGTTGAGAACCTGTGGCCAAATGGAGAAGACCGAGTAGATTAGCATTACTATTGTATGTGTATCAGTATACAAATTCTTGTATTTTGGGATTACTTAGTGCAAAAATATAAAAATACATAAACAAATATTAACGAATTCTGCATGATGTCTGATTCATTCCAGTAACATATATTGAAATTATAAACAGAGATGTGTCCTTGTTTTACACAAGAAAACACTGTGTAATGCTACATGTTGTTAGTGTTTTTTAGGTCATTGTTTTGTGGGTGACAAAGTGTGTTTGTCGGCTGTCAACCTTTGCTAGTGTTCTGGAAGAATGAGTTTATTTGAGACCTGAATAAAGTGTTTTGGTAGTTGTAGTGCATTTTGAATGTGAAATGAACTGCTTTGCCAAGGTGAAGGTCAGTTAGGAGAATTGTGTGAAGAGTTTTGCAAAAGTGACCTAAGTATTGAGAAATGTGTCCTAGCGGCTGTAAAAAACTGTAAGCAAGAGTTATTTGCTTTTACAAGAAAACTACAATGTTTTGCTGATTGGGTGAAGAGTTTTCTTATTTGTGTGTAGAGTTTTGCAAAAACAGCCAATAGTTACAAGAAATGTGCTCAAGCCATCAGAAAAAACTGTAATCACACCACTCCCAAGACTTGCCTCAATTTTCAATTTTGTGCCTCCTCCTCGTTCAACAATTGTGATTATAGTATTGTTTCTGATGTTTAACTTTCCGTTATTATAAAGTAAAACCTCATGAGCTCTGCTGCTGTTGTAACCACACTCTCACCAAAAAACTTTCAGTTCTCAGAAACGTCTTCAGTTCAACAATGAGGAAGAGGAGCGTCTCAGACCTGCTTCCTGGGTGTTTGGTGGCCAGAGCTTTTCATCACTTCCACTTTCGAACACTGTCCAGCTCATTGCTGACATCACTGGTCAAGTCCAATCGTCTTTCTCCCGGCCTTCTTCAAACCAATCAGCTTCCACTTCATGTACTTTAAATCTCACTGCTCATCTTTCATTCTCCCTTCCAGACTCCTTCACAAAACCCACCTCGCCACGATCTCTGCATCTCCCATGTTACTCAGCGCTCCATCCAATTCTCCATCTTCATCACCACCATGTCTGGACTGTGGGGGGTCCTGCCTAAATTCTTTCATCAACGGGAATCCAATCAGCCGTGAAGGCCATCAGAGTCCAATCACCAAATAGCTTGACTGCATTCTGTTTATCAGTTAATCATCTTCAATTCATCCTAACAATCAGTATTTAAATCACTGTCAGTCTGTCACAAATGCACTGTGGGAATAGACACAAAGTGCACCTGCTGAATGTGATTTCTCATTACAATAAATTATGTTTATAGAAATCATGACTTTCAGAGACATGAAAAGCTGACATACTCAACCTATGAAACATTATCATCAGCAAAAATAACAACTGGATCCCTAAAGCTGTGATGAGGAAGTGACATCTCACTGATGACAGGAAGTACAAACAGTCTTAAAGAGTCATCAGTTCAGAGAGTGTGACAGTCGAGATCGAGAACAAGAAAGAAGTGAGACAGAGAAGCACGATGGATGAATTCAGATGGATTCAAATGTTTTCATGTCTGATGCTGATGATTCAGATTGCAGGTAAGAATACAGGAAACATTTTAATAGCAGTCAAACTAAATATTGTTCATATTATTACAGTCAACAACCTTTACAGTAAGTAAGACAGCTGATCGTGCTCTGTTTATGAACTTGTGTCTAAAATATCTTCAATCTGATTGTAAAAACTGCTGTATTCTAATTTATTTTACATTTCTCTTCAATCTTCTCAACAGTATCTGTAACTGAAGCCTCCATGTTTATGAAAGTTGGAGATGATGTCACTCTGCCTTGTCTAAATGTGATAGATGAGCAGAATAACTGTGATGGTACTGCGTGGGTATTTACTTCAACAAACAGAGAAACAGTAGAGCTGATCACACTTGGACAGATTGGTGAAGAAGCCAAAACTAAATCCGACAGACTGAGTGTTACAGTGAACTGTTCTCTGTTTATTAAAAACGTCACAGTCGAGGATGTTGGTTTTTATCATTGTCAACAATACGAAGTCGAGGAAACAACATCTACACACACTCTGGTTCATCAGTCTTTCATTGATCTCTCTGTTATTACCTGTGAGTATTTACACCAAAATATTTTCAGTTCAAATCTTTTCAGAACATAAAATGTTCAATAATCATACTGAAACTGATTAAGATAACTTGAATAATTTCCGCTCTGTTTTTCTCACTTTGTTACATCATGTTCACCAGTGACTAAACATGAGGACACTGATAAGGTGAAGTTAAGCTGCTCTGTGGTGACGTATGAACGGTGTCATCACACAGTGAAGTGGCTGTTTGAAGGTCGAGATGTGGACAAAGAGAACAAAGAAATAGTGACTTCACAGACTGACTGCGCTGCCACTGTGTCTTTTCTGAAGTATAATTATTTTTACTCATCAAGTCATAATATAATGAAATGTGAAGTGACTGACACTAACACAAGAAGAGTGCAGCTGTTTACTTTCGACCGTCAGCCATCAGGTGAGGAAACAGGTGAGATCAGGATCAGTTGTTAATATGAGTAAAATCACATCAAACATTTACTTAATATATTTCAAGTATGAAAGTAGAATATTGTTTCTCATATTTACATCAGATGAGAAACATGAAAAACTTTTGTGCTTTAATTTTTCATTTATTCAGGTGACACAAAAACAACAAAGAATCCAGCCAGAAAAACTGAAATAAGCACAAAATCAGAAACAACCCCAACAATGAAGAGTCCTTCAAAAGCAGGTGACACTATGAAGATTAAGCTGATGCATAAATATCTGTTTATTTTAAATTAATATTGAGCTTTTGAAATGATATGCAAATGAAAACTCACTTTAACTTTGTATATAAATACTTTTAAATACAAATCATATCACAGAAATGTGCACGTTTAAAATGCTGTTACATTTTTAAAAGATAAAGGAATTACACGGAACAGAAAACTGCAACCAAATAATTTTAATAATCACATTTTTTGTGTTTGACAGATTTTTTTGTTTCTTTGAGGTTCATTGTTGTCTCTGTGGGATTAGCAGCGCTTTTAATAACTGCTGCAACAGTCAATATAAGGACAAGACATAAAGGTACATTTAAGATTGAATGATTTTGAATTTTAAAACAAAAATGAAATTGACTTTCTTCTCTCATTTTAGGGAATGAAACCCAGATGGATGAAACCACAGTAAGTACAAATCTCAATAATCCAATATTAAATGAAAACCCTGAGGTTGTTTTTCTGATCTTGTTATTTGATATTGTCAATGACCCATAACTGTGGATGATGATGTAGAAGTGTCTTTGGATAATGGGATTAAATAAACATGAACCAGCTGTCCCTCTCTGAGGGAGTGTTAACAAAAACAAAACTGCCTTCACAGAGACAGTTTTCATCCAGATATAACTGGACTGTGTCTGTTTTCCAGGGACTGAGTTTAAACCCTGCAGGGACTCAGTCTGCTCCTCAAACCAGCTGGGACTCGGTGTGATCACAAACTACACCCAGAGTTTAAACTACTTGTCAAAGTGTGCTCTGTAAATACAAATGTGTGTGACTCACTGTGAGAGCAGACGAGAGATAAGAAAGTTGGACAATGCAAAAATGTGTTTTAGTGCAACTGCAATTATGTATTTACAGCTCACTTGTTTCAAAATTCCATTTTTTGAATAAATTGTTTGGATGATTGATGTTTGTTTTTTTTAAATAGCCTAGTATTTAAATTTGTTTATTGATCGGAAACTTTCACATGTGAAAAACATACAAAAAAAAGGAAATAAGGAAGAAGCCAAAGACTTTTTCACTCCACTGTAAATCAAGTAGTTGTAATCTTGACGGAAGATTTTATGAATGCTGTTTCAGGGTGAAGAGAGTGTCCGTCATTATCATGAGTTTGAAGCTGGAAATCAAATGGATTATGTTGAAAGTTGTCAGTTTGTCGGCCCCGAAGGAAAAGACAATTTGTGGAGTAAGATGGATAAAGATGGAAATGTGCTAAACAGTGAAAAGAGTGTGTTGAGAAGATGGAACGAGTAGTCTGAGGACCTGATGAATGTAAAAAATGAGAGAAAGAGGAGGATGAATGGTCAGTTAAAAGTGTCCAATGTTGGGGAAGTCCTGACGTGAAGGGAGCTTAGGAGCAGTTACAGCAAAGGCAGCATTAATCTGTTTATCAAACATTAGGTTAGAGTCAAAAAACACTCCTAGGTTCCTTGCAAAGGGTTTTTTTATTATTATTATTATGAATTCCTAAAGGGCCAAAGTCACAGCGGTCACAGGGACCAAACGCAATCACCTCTGTTTTCTGTTCATTTAGGTTAAGGAAGTTTAAAGCCATCCATGCCATCCTTAACATCCTCCAAACAATCTTACAAACCCTTCAGACGACTCACAGATTTACGTTTCAGTGGCAGGTAAATCTGTGAGTCGTCTGCATAGCAATGGAATGAGATCCCATGTTTTTAAAAAATTGAACCCATAGGGAGCATATAAATAGAAAAGAGAACTGGACCAAGATTGGACTCCTTGAGGACCCCACAAGAAAGTGAGGCTTTTGAGGACGATGTATCCCCCAATCTAACAGAAAAACTTTGGTTGGACAGGTAAGATTGAAACCACTCCAAAGCAGTCCCTTTGATTTTGACACAGTGCTCAAGCCGAGCGATAAGAATCCCATGATCTACGGTATCAAATGCAGCACTGAGGTCTAACAGTATTAAAATGGCAAAATCTCCCAAGTCAGTAAAAGTTAAAAGGTCATTAAAAACTTTTACAAGAGCAGTTTCAGTGTTGTGGTGCGTTTTAAAACCAGACTTCAATACTTCAAACGCCATTTTTATCTAGAAAGGTCTGGAGCTGAAGAAGGACAGCTTTCTTTAGGAATGTCTGGACTGACAACCAAACATACCAAGCTTCTGTGTTTGAGCCAGAGACTGCACTTGTGGGTGAACAATACAGACATTTTATATTTCTTATATCAGTAATGTAACTTGCAACAAAACGTTCTGGGAAGCTTAAACTTAGTTTCAGAATAATTAAATCTGAGACTTTGTTTTATTGAAAAAGTTAATAAAGTTTGAAATTGTATCAAAAATAAAATAAATTATTAAATAACACCAGCTACAATATTGGTAACATATGTGTGTTGTTCAACAGAACTTTTGTCCAGGCTTTTGTTTATATGCTCAGTTGAAAACCACTTTAACATAATTTTCAGCATAATTACTATTTTTTTGTGACTATTCAGTACTTGAGTATAATTTATTGAATTATTTAGTAATAAATATGAAGTAAAAAGTTTTGATCACAAATGTGATTTTTCCAAAACTAATCTTGCTTAATAGTTCTGAACTGTTACTGTAAAGTTTATAATAAAGTCATAACAACCTGATATTTAGAATCTCCATATATCATTTCCTTTATGCTTATATGTTGTCAAACAATGGCAGTAAGAAACATAGTGTTAAAATAGCTCTATATAGCATTAAATAATCTTGAGAAGAGGTCAAAGGTCAGTTATCGTTATGGGGGTCTTGCTATATGTTATGACACAAACATAGCACAGTTGTAAGTATCATAGTTTCTAGGCTCTAAGGCTTTTTGTCAGTTTAATAGTGAGTACAAGATTGATTTTCGTGCCAAAGGCTGGCACAGAACTAAGTTCGCTTATGACCACTAGAGCTGGAAACAACCTCAAGTAATCCTAAGGCTAATCAGCACGGCTAGCATTTTAAAAACATTTGTTAAATGTTGTCATTGCTAACATATACCTGTTTAACAGCATGGCGAGTAGCGAGAACGCTAAGTTATTGTTAGCTTTGAAAAGAAAAATGTCAAAATGTAATATTAGCATGAGCTACATGCTAATGTTATTCACTCAAGCAAACATCTCAGTTATGATTCAGATTGATTTGATTTGCTGCTTTCTAATATCTGTGTTTATTTATGGATATACCTATACCTTCGTGGTTAGTATACATGCTACATAAAGGCTGACAGAAGCAGTAAGTGTTAATGACCATGAATTAACTGTAAATTACGTTGTGTAAGCTCCATTTATATAGTTGCTCTGCACACGCATGTTGGCAACCGTAACCATGGCCTGCGGAGGGTATATAAATGCTGCACAATGTTCCATTCGTCCCTTTACACTTGCTATTGGACTTGTTTTGACCTGCTCCAACCTCAGCCTGTGGAAAGTTAAGTTTTCGGAAAATATTTTACTGAAAGCGGATTTTACTTGCTAGCGACAACAAGTACTTCATCTTTGGATTGTTTGTACTTGTTTTTCATACAGCAAAGCCTGAAGATGGCTCGTCGTGGACTCGACAGTCCTCTGGACTTCGCTGCAGGTACTTTTAACATTTCTTCAGTTATTTTAAGAGTCACTAAATGACTGTAATAATTTAATAAGTTCCAGTGTGAATATCAAGTTTTAATGTTATCAAAATATGCTTATTCCAAGATTTTTCCCCGTAAATTGTTTGTATGCTTTAAATTTTCCAGGAGAGGTGTAGAAATTATTAACGACTGGTGTATGAATTTGAAAAAAAAAGTGTTACTTTGATTTGAAGGCTTCAAATTTGACACTTTTTAAATGATTTGGTTAAAAATAGCTTAATGGACTACAATTTGTAAAATGCCCCAAAATCAGTCTCTGTGGTAACAGCATCTTCAGCATGTCATGACGTCAGAACACACAGGTGTAAACACACCAGATCCCGGTCCCCTCCTAACATCCTGTTCTTCTTGGATCAAAGGGTTTATTGAAATAAACTATAACTTTTCCTCTGCTACAAAACATGATAATAAAAAATAACAAAAATAAATGAATATAAAAAAGAATATGAAAACAGTAATCATAGTACAGTAGTAATAATGGTATCCTTATGTTATGCTAATACTATATCTTATTATATAGCAGTTTATGATGTGAACTTAGTTGACTTAGCTGTTTTTTGCTTGCATGAACAAGTAGAAGTGTCATTCAGTCTGACATAAATGTAGCCTAAAATGCTTTTCTCTCATCATCTGCTCAAACTAACAGATGTATTCAATTCAATTCAATTCAATTTTATTTATATAGCGCCAAATCACAACAAATGTCGCCTCAAGGCGCTTCATAGATACAGAGAAAAGCCCAACAATCATATGACCCCCTATGAGCAAGCACTTTGGCGACAGTGGGAAGGAAAAACTCCCTTTTAACAGGAAGAAACCTCCGGCAGAACCAGGCTCAGGGAGGGGCGGCCATCTGCTGCGACCGGTTGGGGTGAGAGAAGGAAGACAGGATAAAGACATGCTGTGGAAGAGAGACAGAGATTAATAACAGATACGATTCAATACAGAGAGGTCTGTTAATACATAGTGAGTGAGAAAGGTGACTGGAAAGGAAAAACTCAATGCATCATGGGAATCCCCCGGCAGCCTACATCTATTGCAGCATAACTAAGGGAGGATTCAGGGTCACCTGGTCCAGCCCTAACTATATGCTTTAGCAAAAAGGAAAGTTTTAAGCCTAATCTTAAAAGTAGAGATAGTGTCTGTCTCCCGAATCCAAACTGGAAGCTGGTTCCACAGAAGAGGGGCCTGAAAACTGAAGGCTCTCCCTCCCATTCTACTTTTAAATACTCTAGGAACAACAAGTAGGCCTGCAGAGCGAGAGCGAAGTGCTCTAATAGGGTGATATGGTACTACAAGGTCATTAAGATAAGATGGGGCCTGATTATTTAAGACCTTGTATGTGAGGAGCAGGATTTTGAATTCAATTCTGGATTTAACAGGAAGCCAATGAAGGGAAGCCAAAACAGGAGAAATATGCTCTCTCTTTCTAGTCCCTGTCAGTACTCTTGCTGCAGCATTTTGGATTAACTGAAGGCTTTTCAGTGAGTTTTTTGGACATCCTGATAATAATGAATTGCAGTAGTCCAGCCTGGAAGTAATAAATGCATGAACTAGTTTTTCAGCGTCACTCTGAGACAGGATATTTCTAATTTTAGAGATGTTGCGCAAATGGAAGAACGCAGTCTTACATATTTGTTTAATATGTGCGTTGAAGGACATATCCTGGTCAAAAATGACTCCAAGGTTCCTCACAGTGTTACTGGAGGCCAAGGTAATGCCATCCAGAGTAAGAATCTGGTTAGATACCAAATTTCTAAGCTTTTCAGCGCCGAGTACAATGACCTCAGTTTTATCTGAGTTGAGAAGCAGAAAGTTAGTGGCCATCCAAGTCTTTATGTCTTTAAGACATTCCTGCAGTTTAACTAATTGGTGTGTGTTATCTGGCTTCATGGACAGATAGAGCTGGGTGTCATCTGCATAGCAGTGAAAATGTATGCTATGTCTTCTAATGATGCTGCCTAGGGGAAGCATGTATAATGTAAACAGAATTGGTCCTAGCACCGAACCCTGTGGAACTCCATAATTAACCTCAGTGTGTGAAGAGGACTCTCCATTTACATGCACAAATTGGAGTCTATTAGATAGATATGATACAAACCACTGCAGTGCAATACCTGTAATACCTACAGCATGTTCTAATCGCTCTAATAGAATATTATGGTCAACAGTATCGAATGCTGCACTAAGGTCAAGAAGGACAAGCACAGAGATGAGTCCACTGTCAGAGGCCATAAGAAGATCATTTGTAACCTTCACTAAAGCTGTTTCTGTGCTGTGATGAGCTCTGAAACCTGACTGAAACTCTTCAAATAAACCATTCCTCTGCAGATGATCTGTTAGCTGTTTGACAACTACTCTTTCAAGGATTTTTGATATGAAAGGAAGGTTGGAGATTGGCCTATAATTAGCTAAGACTGCTGGGTCTAGAGATGGCTTTTTGAGTAAAGGTTTAACTGCAGCCACCTTGAAGGCCTGTGGTACATAGCCGATTATTAGAGATAGGTTGATCATATATAAGATCGAAGAATTAATCAATGGCAGAACTTCTTTGAGCAGTTTTGTAGGAATGGGGTCTAAAAGACACGTTGATGGTTTGGAGGAAGTAATTATTGACGTTAACTCAGAAAGATCGATTGGAAAAAAAGAGTCTAACTTAACATCAATGGAACTACAAGTAGCTGTAGATAATATTACATCTGTGGGATGATTATTGGTAATTTTTTCTCTAATGATAAAAATTTTATTTGTGAAGAAGTTCATGAAGTCATCACTAGTTAACGGTAAAGGGATGGTTGGCTCAAAAGAGCTCTGGCTTTTTGTCAGCCTGGCTACAGTGCTGAAGAGAAACCTGGGGTTGTTCTTATTTTCTTCAATCAGTGACGAATAGTAAGCTGTTCTGGCTTTGCGGAGGGCTTTCTTATAAAGCAACAAACTATTTCTCCAGGCTAAATGATGATCCTCTAAATTTGTGACACGCCATTTCCTCTCCAGATTACGAGTCGTCTGCTTGAGGGTACGTGTTTGAGAATTATACCACGGGGTCATGTACTTCTGATTAGAGACCTTAGTTTTCACTGGAGCTACAGTATCCAGAGTCGTACGTAGTGAGGAGGTGAAATTATTAACAAGATAATCGACCTCTGTTGGGGTAGCGTTCAGATAGCTGCTCTGCTCTGTGTTGGTACAGGGCATTGACGATGATAACAGTGGCTGGATTATATTCTTAAACTTAGTTACAGCGCTTTCAGAAAGACATCTACTTTGATAAAGTCCACTCTCCACTGCTGCGTAATCAATTATTGTAAATGTAAATTTTATCAAGAAATGATCAGACAGGAGAGGGTTTTCAGGAAACACTGTTAAATGTTCAGTTTCTATGCCATATGTTAAAACCAGATCTAGAGTGTGATTAAAGTGGTGGGTGGGTTCTTTTACATTTTGAGAGAAACCAATTGAGTCTAACAACAGATTAAATGCCATGTTGAGGCTGTCATTTTTAGCATCTACATGGATGTTAAAATCACCCACAATAATTATTTTATCTGAGCTCAGAACTAAATCAGATATAAAGTCTGAGAAATCAGACAGAAACTCTGTGTAAGGCCCAGGTGGACGATAGATGATAACAAGTAAGACTGGTTTCTGAGTTTCACAGCTGGGGTGGATAATGTTAAGCATCAGGCTTTCAAATGAATTAAAAGTCTGTCTTGGTCTTTCATTAATTAATAGACTGGTGTGAAAAATTGCTGCCACACCGCCCCCTCGACCTGTGCTTCGAGATTTCTGGTAGTTAGAATGACTCGGGGGTGTTGATTCATTTAAGCTAACATAATCATCCTGCTGCAACCAGGTTTCTGTAAGGCAGAGTAAATCAATTTGTTGATCATTTATTAAGTCATGTACTAACAGAGACTTGGAAGAGAGAGACCTAATATTTAATAATCCACATTTCACTGTTTTACTCTTTGGTTCAGATGTGGATACTGTATTGTTCTTTCTTTGTAAATGTTTAAGTTGTTTGTTGCTGGTTTTTAGTTTGTTTTTTGTCTTTTTGGAAGCAGACACAGTCTCTATGGAGATGGGTTTTTGGGGGGGTAGCAGGAGGAGAGAAGCTGCAGAGAGGCGTGTAAGACTGCAACTCTGCTTCCTGGTCCCAACTCTGGATAGTCATGTTTTGAGGGGTTTAATAAATTTGTCCATATTTCTAGAAATGAGAGCTGCTCCATCCAAAGTGGGATGGATGCCATCTCTCCTAACAAGACCAGGTTTCCTCCAGAAGGTTTGCCAATTATCTATGAAGCCCACATCGTTTCTGTGCTAAAGGAACAGTAGCTCTGTTCCTTTAGCACTTGATGTTTATTACATTCTTAATGTTATTTTAAACTTGTTTCCTCACAGGTCGTCTCGACTACGTGGTTGAGCGTCCCGCAGAAGAAGGCCTTCCTGAGGTCATCAGGATCCTGGATGACTCTGATGTCAGTGAAGGTGAGTTTGGTGAGTATATCCTTCTCTCATCCTCACCCTCTTCTCATGAAGCACAGGATCCTGATGACAGTGAAGAGGAAGGTGAGTACCCTCCCTACATACCTGAGGACGTCGAAGAGGTGAGTGAAGACACTGACAATTCCTCTGACTGGAACAACTCAGAAGAGTGGGCCGATTGGCCTAGTGACGACTCGGGGTATGACACCATGGATGAGAGAGATGATTCCCCTCTCATCCAGGAGCTCCCTCCAGAGCCGTTTTGGCACGATTGGCGACATCCTATTGCTCCAGGTGCTGCCCCGTTCGCCATGCCGCCTTTCGGCCAGGCCAACGCCCCACTCTTCCCAGTTGGTGATCCTTTAGCTTCTCCTCCTTCCTCTGCTCCTCCCTCAGCTGCTTCCTCTCCTGCTCCCTTAGCTGCTTCCTCTCCTGCTCCCTCAGCTCCTTCCTCTCCTGCTCCCTCAGCTGCTTCCTCTCCTGCTCCCTCAGCTGCTTCCTCTCCTGCTCCCTCAGCTCCTTCCTCTGCTGCTCCTTCTTCCGCTACTCTCTCAGCTTCTCCTTCAATCTCAGCTCTCACCTCCTCAGCAAAGAGAAGCAGAGATGACATCTGCACTGAAGAGGTAAGTGCAAAGAGGTGCAAGGTAAGTGATGACACGTTCTGTGGCCCTTCAACATCATCGGGTTCTTTTGGTGTCATACGCTTCTGGGAAAGGCCTTTTAACCTTTCACTTGATGACAGCGACTCTGACTAGATTATGTTAGAACTTGTTTTTAAACTTTAAATGTTTAAGTTGGCCTTTGCGTCTTGCAGTGTTTGTAGGACACTAACTATTTAAATGACTAACATATTTTTTTCTCAAGCTCTAGCTCACCATGCAGGACAAAGGTAAGTCCGTACTTAATGTCAACATAAATAAATAGAAAAGGTTTAAAAATGATGTCGTGAACTGACTGTAGTCTTTTGTTTTTACATAAGGTATAGCCTGTGGCTAAGGGATCAGAGGTGAGGTGAAAACACATAACAGAAGAAAAGTACATTGAACAACTCGGTGATCTGTGAATTCATGCTTTTCTCTTTGTCTTTTTGTCTTCAGGTGCTTTACACTTGTCCTCTCCCAGCATTCAGCACTTCAGACACTCAACGTCCAAGAGGGAGCTAACACAGCGAGATACTCCACCCAGAAGACAGCCTTACCCCAACCTGATGAGAAGGATGGATGACCAAATGACAAACTGGAGAGTGGTGCTGTGTCCCAGCTATGTAAGTTATCACCTCACATTGGCTACAAACTGTCTTGAAGACTAAATCCTTCCAATAGCTGGTGTAAATCATCGTCCTACAGTACTGTAGGTTTAAGTTTATTTATAGTTATTGTGTGTATATGTTGAGTTTAAAATTGCACTTTAACAACATGCTGCAGCTACCAACAATGGAAATGCTGTTTTGTGTTAAAATGACGTCTTTCCCGTGTTATTGCTTTGCAGGGCAGCTGAGAGTGGACAGAGCTGCACAGAGGACCAAAGAGCCACTCTCAGCACTTCATACCTGACTGGCCACAGCACCACCCCTCTTCACCCAGGGTGAGGAGGGCCCTGACCCCACCTGCACAGAGGGAGTTGTGAACATGCACTTCTGTGTCGGTGGGTTTAGGAGCCTCCTCACACTCACACGGATGAAGACTGTCACTGGAAGATGTCTCCATTGCATCAGCAGGACGTAAGCATTTGTATAATATTACAGTTTGTGATGTTTTATACGTGTTTTTATTGCTTCACTTCAAACTAGGAGATATAAAATAAACCAGTTTTTATAATATTTTCTGTGTATTTAGTTGTTTTCTTAATAAGTTATTTGGAACATCATTGCAACCTGTCAGCTTTTTATTGGGGATTTATAAAGTGGCTCAAGTGTGTACAGTGGGGTGTTGTTTTTGTCACATGGTAAAAGTGACCTCATAGGGAGCAAAAAGAACAACTGAACAATTTGGGGATTCACAGACTTTGGTAATCATTAAAAGATGAAGAAAAATAGTTTTGTGTGATCAGTTAAAAGTACTGTAGAAAGTGAGCAGCAATTTAATCAAATGCTGGGATGAAATGGGACAAAAGGGTAATGTGACAGCCACATTAGTTCCCTTCCCTCGTATAACAATGTGTAAGCAGACTGCTTTAACCTGCAATTTACTGCATGTTATTAGGCTGCATGGTACAACCACAGTCTGCTAACCACCCGTGGTGATCGAAGGTTTTGAGGCATTGTTCGAACTACTGATGAAGCTTTATCAATGCTTGTTAAGTTTCCCAACCACATTTCATCCCGATGGTCCAAGGCTTACATCTTTATGCTCACAAACTTCTGTAATTAATCAGTAACAAATTCATTACTTTAAGTTACAGTGTGAGGGGCATTAATGAACATAAATCAGATTTAACTGGATTATGTGTTTAGGTCAAGAGACACAGACCTTCATCTGTAAGAGGCTTTTCTTAATGTCTGATCACGATGCTTGTGTTTGTCTGCAGCATCACTGCAGCAGAGAGGGTATAACACAAGGCCACAGTCATGTGGTATTCTGTCCTGCTATTAAGTGAATAAAATACTGAAAAAAACATCTAGACACTAAATACAGTCACTGGCCACTTCATTAGTTACATCTTGCCAGTACTGTTTTGGGCCTTCTTTCACCTTCAGAACTGCCTTAATTCTTTGTGGCGCAGATTCAACAAAGACCTGGAAATATTCCTCACAGATTTAGTTTCATATTGACATGATAGAATCACACAGTTGCTTCAGATTTGTCGGCTGTGCATCCATGTTGCAAATCTCCTGATCCACCACATGCCAAAGATAATCTGCTGGACTGACATCCATTATAAGATGAGTATACTGTGGTCATAAAACGATGGACATGGTCAGCAGCACAGCTCAGGGAGGTTGTACCTCTGGAGAGGCCTCTTCCTACACCTGAAGTTTTTACCAGTGAAAAGAACAGGTTTCCTCACACAGTGTTTCCTAGTGTTTCATCAACAAAGGTGAATTTATTACTCAGATTGTGCAAAATTGCATTCATGGTTATCCTGCTGCGAGGGCGAGGTCTGAGATGGTCCCAAGCCATGCTTGCTCCTCAGCAGTCGTTATTTAGTTCAGTAAATGCTAGAAATGTGTTTTGGAGTTTGTATGTGCTTTAGAGTTTGTACGTGCTTTGTCTCTAGGGGCCATATATAAACATATATAAATAAAACCACTTTTCTTTACATTAGTAATTCCTTTTCTGCATAATTTTATATTATTGTTAATGATTAAATAATTAAAGCAACAAAACAACCTGAAGAGCCGGTTAGGAGCCGAAAGAGCCGGCTCTTTTTAGTGAGCCGAGCCGAAAGAGCCGGATCTCTAAAAAGAGCCGGAAATCCCATCACTACTGGTAACATGGAGACTTTAAAAACATCAGCAGAACGTTTCAGTAGTGTAGTCTAATTTGTTCTTTTCATTTAATAATAGAGTCCATATTATATCAACAGCTACATTCACCCTGGAGAGAAACTAGTGAGGGAGACCATCAGGACCAAGCTGGGTTTCTGGGTCCAGAGGTTTGGAGAAACTTCTTCCCTTTCTTTCATCACAGCTGTCCTGTGCCAGAAGTTCTGTTGACCCGCTGTAAGAGGCGTCATTTAAGAAACACCAGGAAGACTGAAGCTCATCGCATTGATCAAGCAGGACTCATGATCTTCACCAGCAGCTCCCTCACAGGGAAATCTTCAGCACTCCTCCGTAGGCCCGCCCCAGGAGATGGATAAACCCAGCATTTCATGAACACTGTGATGAGACCTTTGGTTTGTGTAATGTTATAAATACTCAGATACTCCCCAGAGGCTCTGGACCTTTACATAAAGATGTTATATTCAGTCCTGTAGAAAGTTATATATTTAAAAATATGTGATCCTCTCTGGTTACTCTGGTATGAATAACTCTGAATCACTTTATGATAAATAACACATTATGTGTAGTTATAAAAAAAAAAAAAAAAAAAAAACTGTGACAAAATTCCAGATGACAAGTTTGTAGTTCAACATACAAGTGACGACCTTTGACCTTCATCAAGTTTTATTTAATTGTGTTAGAGAAAATCTCATATGCTCTTCATGCAGCTGAGTACATCAAGTGTTTAAAACGGAAGCTGTGCAGGTCTGAGATCAGCAGCTTTGTGAAACGCCAAACTGAGGTCCTGTTAATGCTGATATATAGTGAAACAGTTACATGGGTGATTAATCCTTTTGTTTTTTGTCTTTAACTTAATAAAACAGCTGCAGCTTTCACTACAGCACATGTGATACTTTAACCTTTGTACTGTTTTCATCAGTTCATTTTGCAGTTAACATGTGAACATGTTGGATGATCTGTCTGCTGTCACTCGATGGGGCTGAGGTCTGAATCTGAGGGCAGCTCCTGTAATCACAAAGACAACAGAACCATCAAACTCAGATATAAATTTTATCCCTCAATATTGAAATAAAGCTGATTCTTCTGTCCTCACACACTCAGGATCTGAAGTTCTTGTCTTACTTTTTTTTTTTTCAGTATTACAGTACACTACAGTACTTTAATCCATAGTTCCTGATTAATGATGAGTTACTGAAGTACAAGCTTTTAAAAAAATGGTTACTGTCTTTACAGATGTGGCAAGAGACTGAAAACATGCTGTTGTTTGCACATATTTAATATTCAGCTCTGCACAGGAGCTGAAGCAGGGTGCAGCCTGTTGCTTTTACAGTATAACACTTGTAATAAAAGTACAGTAACAGTAATTAGTGACTGAGCAGCCCGGGGCGTTTCTCTTGATTTCTTTAGTAAATTCATTCACCTGCACAGCTAAACAAACCCTGACAGCCGAGTGCTCACCTTAGCTAGCTAGGTCTCAGGACCAAGCTAAGGACGGTAGTTACGGATTAGCTTACAAACACGTTTAACTTACCGAAAGAGTGCAGCGGGGCCTCGGGTCCTTCTGTCGGGTAGTCCAGTTTACTGAAGAACACCTCAGGCTGTCAGGTTAAAACACTCGGTCGTGTTTTCGTAGCGTAAACGCTGGCCCTCCTCTCAGAGCCTACGCTCTATCTGCTATTCGCAAACAGAGATACGCAAGTTTCTCCGTGACTGCAGCTGTCAGTCAAAGCTCTTATAATGACGTTTCACCCCAATTTAACATCACCGCGGTAGGAATTAGAATCAAACTTATGGGAAAGGAGACCCCTTGAACATCAATCAGCGTGATGAGAACTATTGAAAACAAAAGAAAGACTCTTTGGAAAAAAATTATCTAAGGAGAATTAATTAATTTTAGTCTGACCCCAGTCCCATTCGCTAACATGGAGGAGGCGGGGTTTATGACCTATACTGCAGCCAGACACCAGGGGGCGATAGAGACGTTTTGGCTTAATTTTTGGGGAGCTGCCGTGTCGTCCATGTTTTCTACAGTCAATGATTCATGCGTTGAGCAGCAATGCCAAACAGCTTATTCTGCTATTGACTCTTGTTTTCGTTGTCTGCATTTAGAAACCATAAGCAGTCTGCTACAGATTTGCAGTCAAAGTTTGCAGGATGATTTTGCCAATGGTGCTCTGTCCAGACAGTCCATCAGGCCCATAGGCACCGACGTCAGCAACATGTGCACTAAGCATGAGCATGAAGAGAAATATTAGCAATGAATACAGATTCTGCCTTTAGCAGCTGGATTGTAGTGTCAAAGTGTGGAGAAGACACAGAAAAGCTCTGAGCACAGATCCATCGAGGCTGGGGTCTTTCACACCAGGCAAGACCCCAGGTGCAGACTGTGTAAAGATGCCTCTGAGAAAATCCAGCACGTAAAGGTTGGGTGAAAGATGCTAGCAGGCATAATATACAAGAACGTCTGTGCTGAGTATGGCCTGGAAGTCGTAGGGTGGTCGATAATGACCGAGCAAAGGTCCTGTGAGACTTCCAGATACAGATGGACAAAACGGTGGTGGCTAGCCAACCGGACATAGTGGGGGTAGAGAAGCAGAAAAAGACTTCCGTAGTGATAGACGTAGCGATACCAAATGACAGCAACATCAGGAAGAAGGAACACCAGAAGCTTGAGAAGTAGCAAGGGCTCAGAGAAGAGCTCAAGAAGATGTGGAGGGTGAAGGTAACAGTGGTCCCAGTGGTAATCGGAGCACTAGGTGCAGTGACTCCCAAGCTAGGAGAGTGGCTCCAGGAAATCCTGGGGACAACATCAACTCAGTTTATAGTGCCATTTACTGCTTATATCATTAAGGGCAATAAAGAGTACTGAGTGATATTATGGTGGGGATTTATTTATTTCTGTTTTTTTAATGTAATTAAAAACATAAATACCACCCTCATGGGTATACAGTAAGCTCGAAGATCAGACAAGCTAAGTCTAAAGTCAACTCTTTTAGTTTGACACAGTACTTCTTTCTTATCTTTTGCTTAGTTTGTCATTCAAATGATAAACTGTTTTTGATAAACATAATAAACATCAAATAAAAGTCAAATATTTAAAGTCTATCATCAACTGTTTACGTGCTACAGTTCATCCTGACTATTGTATAATATTATTTATTCACTTTTTATATATGAACCTGAAGTTTTGCCTTTAGCTCTAGCTCATGTGAGAAAGAAACTTTTCACAGAACTCTGTGCTGTCCTATGAAAAACTAAGTACAACACCTGACTCGATACTTTGTCGAACAAAACAAACCACAACATTCACATTGATGTAATTAACAAAGACAAGCATCAGTAACAAGATAAAAGAAACACTGACTAATGGTCAAATGTGCTAATAAAATAATGCTGACAAACTACTGACCACCTTTCATGTGTACTTTCAGTTATCTCCTAAAAGTAGGAAAAGTTGATTTCAATCAATAAGAGACCCTCTGACTGAACTCTGCTTTATTTTAGGTCCCCTTCAGATATGCGATAACATGCTAAATGAAATATAACTCTCCAAATGATGCTATAATTGACTCTCGCACACAGGATGTGGGGAAGAAAAGTATTTAAACATCATTTTCACATGGTTATTGCTTCAAGAATGTAAAATATGATTTTGTGAGTTTTGTGTGAAAACACATAACATTGTGTGCTAAAATCCTTCAATTCAGAGCCTGGAGACATTCTTACAGCTGAGTTTTACTAAAGACATTGCCCATATTAGGAAAGAGACATGTGTTTTTCTTCACTGATTATGTAATTTTCTGGCCCTCTTTGAATGTGACAAATCAAATACAGTCCACTCCGGAGCTGCAGACATTTCACAACTCAGAAACCACAACCGAAAAAAATCTGCTTCATTTATTTATGCACTTTGTATAAAACATGATCGACTTTGTCTGACTTTCATTATCTGCAGTATGTTATTATATGTAAACAAGGAGAGCCTTCCCCTCATAGACATAGAAGTACTCCTGATCATTTTATCACAGCTGTGGTAATGTAAGCCACAGCTGTGGGCCAAACAACATGCTAACATGTGAAAAGGAGAATCCACGTCTTCATATATAGAGTGCACGATGGTTCTAGTGTTCACAAACACAACATTTGTTGAGCTCTGTTCATGGCTGAGACAGTTTATCAAGTAAATATCTGCTTATGCTTCTGTATTTAATGAAGCAGGAAGTGCAGAGGATTGGTGAGAAGGAAGTGAGGGCTGCTATGAAGAGGATGAAGAGTGGAAAGGAGGCTGGTCCTCTGCACATCAAGGATGATGTGCAGAGCTGTAGTAAGAAAAGGATAACTGTGTCTTTGTGGATGCAGAAAAAGCAGATGATAGAGTACCAGGAACAGGAGTATGGTGCATGAAGAAGTCAGGAGTGGCAGAGAAGTATGTGAGAGTGGTACAGGAGGAGATGTGTGAGGAGGTGTGCGCTGGGAGAGACAGATGGGTTCAAAGTGGGGATCTGCTCTGAGCCCATTCTTGTAAACAGGTGAATTAGAGCCTGTAGAGGTGGAGGTGTGTTCTAGAGAGAACTTGTGTGAATGAGAAGGAGACCAGTGTAACAGAGATGCTGTAAGGAGGAGACATAATGAAGGTGGACAAATTCAAATACCTGAGGTCAACCAGCCAAAGCAACATTAATGATGTTATTATCATCATGTAACCACATCATTTCTTTAGGGATTAATAAAGTTTTCTGATTCTGATTATATTTTGTTTTTGTTGTCCACAGGTCAATTATGACAAAGATGAAGATGATGTTTCAATAAACTATGAAAGCGTTGGAGACTCTGCTGTTTCTTTCAGACACCACTGATCAGCAACATCAACTCAGCAGAGAAAACTGTTGTTATATTATCAATATCATCTCATCTGGTTTTATAGGTAAATATAAACTAGATGAGAACTTCAAGAAACAGAGAAACAGTAGAGCTGATCACACTTGGACAGATTGGTGAACAAGCTCAAACTAAATCAGACAGACTGAGAGTTACAGCGAACTGTTCTCTGTTTACAATGAAGCTCACAGTTGAGGATGTTGGTCTTTATTACTGTCGACAATTCATAAGTCTTTGTTTGATCTCTCTGTGAGTATTTACATTAAAATCTTTTCAGAAGATAAAATGTAATATAATCATACTGAAACTCATTAAGATCACGAGAACTTTAAAGCAAAGTTAACAGTTTTTGTGTTTCAAGCTTTTTTTTATTGTAATCTGACAGAAGATTTAAGTCTTAATCTTCTGTTGTCAAATATGACTGTTGTTAAATGCCTTTAATGATCCATTTAAGTCACAGTCACTATAGTGACACAACAAACTTCAGCTATTCAAAGTTTCTAAAAGTGTTTCTGAATTATGTATCAATGCATTTTAAGCTAACATCAAAATAATAAACTCTCTAAATGAAATATGTGCAGTGTCTAAAGTCCAGTGTGAGTTTTATAACATGTCTTTCATGATGATTAAATAGAATCTGAATCAATATCTTGAATGTTGTTTTTTATAATAATCTGGAAAAAGTGAATTTCTATTAATTTGGTTCTATTTTTGTAGAACAAATTTTAAACACTTGCAGCTTAGGTTTGAGCACTTTTTTGTGTATTATTCCTTTTATCCGCCAGAGGTCCTCAGTTTTCCAGTATTTGCACAGTCACCTGTTACAGTTTTTTCTGAATACTTAAACCCTAACTGTGATTCTTATAGCACATTTTCTAAAACTATTAATACTTATAGCAAAACCACTCACTGAGTTTGCAAAACTAAAAGCACAAACACTGCTTTGCACTCAGTTTGCCATTTTGTAACACACACTTTGCAAACCTGTAGCTACAATCCACTGCACAGCACTCTTTTTGCAGAACTGTAAACACAACTCACTGCTTTACACTCAATTTCCAAATGATCAACACACTCCTAACAAAACTATACACATTTAAGGCCATTATTTACACTATTTTGCCAACTGTCTGGCACACTGTCACATGTGAAAACTTTTTTAGATAATTAGTCCACTTTGCAATCAGCCTAAGCACTATAACACAGGTAAGCTCTGTGTGTGGAGTACAATGGAGGGAGCAGGAAGAGTGAGAAGTAGAGGAGGCCGAGGAAGAGGACGTGGAGGTGAAGAAGTAGGATGAAAAGGACGACAAGGAAAAGGAGGAGCAAGAGGAGGACAAGGAGGGGGGAGAGGAGGACGAGGAGGGGGGAGAGGAGGACGAGGAGGGGGAAGAAGAGTAAGAAATAGAATTGCTGATGACATCAGAGCTACAATAGTGGACCAACCATGGATAATCAACCATGGAATGACCCTGAGGGAAGCTGGCCAACGGGTCCAGCCTAACTCGAGCCGCTACACTGTAGCAAGTATCATAAGGACATTTTGAAATGAGAATCGGTTAGTACAGTAACTTTGCACTAAGATTTGTCGCACTGCCATATGCCAATGAGAAAGACAACAATACCATAGATGTAAAATACTGAAATTGTTACTTTACAGAATCGCTAGACGACCAGATGCTGGGGCAGAGGAAGCATGTTCACTGCAGACCAAGAAACCCATATAATCAATATGGCGATTGCAAATAATCCTATACTTGGTAATAAACACTTGTGTTTGTTTTGATGTGTGTGAATAAAAACCAGTACTTGAAGTTTGGATCCCTCTATGCTTACGGATCTATGACAAAAGTATGAGCTCAAACTGACATAGCCTACCTTGTGCACAGAGAAAGCAAAAGCCAGATGTGTTTTTTATTCATACCATCAGTGTGTAGTTGGTGCATTGTGTGCTTTTTAATATGATGGCTTGTGTTAACTGTTGGATACAAAAATACCATTTTTACAAAGGTGTGGAGAGTTAAGCAAGAGTTATTCGCTTTTACAAGAAAACTACAATGTTTTGCTGATTGGGTGAAGAGTTTTCTTATTTGTGTGTAGAGTTTTGCAAAAACTGCCAATAGTTACAAGAAATGTGCTCAAGCCATCAGAAAAAACTGTAATCACACCACTCCCAAGACTTGTCTCAATTTTCAATTTTGTGCCTCCTCCTCGTTCAACAATTGTGATTATAGTTTTGTTTCTGATGTTTAACTTTCCGTTATTATAAAGTAAAACCTCATGAGCTCTGCTGCTGCTGTAACCACACTCTCACCAAAAAACTTTCAGTTCTCAGAAACGTCTTCAGTTCAACAATGAGGAAGAGGAGCGTCTCAGTACTGCTTCCTGGGTGTTTGGTGGCCAGAGCTTTTCATCACTTCCACTTTCGAACACTGTCCAGCTCATTGCTGACATCACTGGTCAAGTCCAATCATCTTTCTCCCGGCCTTCTTCAAGCCAATCAGCTTCCACTTCATGTACTTTAAATCTCACTGCTCATCTTTCATTCTCCCTTCCAGACTCCTTCACAAAACCCACCTCGCCACGATCTCTGCATCTCCCATGTTACTCAGCGCTCCATCGAATTCTTCACCATCATCACCACCATGTCTGGACTGTGGGGGGTCCTGCCTAATTCTTTCATCAGCGGGAATCCAATCAGCCGTGAAGGCCATCAGAGTCCAATCACCAAATATCTTGACTGGATTCTGTTTATCAGTTAATCATCTTTAATTCATCCTAACAATCAGTATTTAAATCACTGTCAGTCTGTCACAAATGCACTGTGGGAATAGACACGAAGTGCACCTGCTGAATGTGATTTCTCATTACAATAAATTATGTTTATAGAAATCATGACTTTCAGAGACATGAAAAGCTGACATACTCAACCTATGAAACATTATCATCAGCAAAAATAACAACTGGATCCCTAAAGCTGTGATGAGGAAGTGACATCTCACTGATGAAAGGAAGTACAAACAGTCTTAAAGAGTCATCAGTTCAGAGAGTGTGACAGTCGAGATCGAGAACAAGAAAGAAGTGAGACAGAGAAGCACGATGGATGAATTCAGATGGATTCAAATGTTTTCATGTCTGATGATTCAGATTGCAGGTAAGAATACAGGAAACATTTAAATCGCAGTCAAACTAAATATTGTTCATATTATCACAGTCAACAACCTTTACAGTAAGTAAGACAGCTGATCGTGCTCTGTTTATGAACTTGTGTCTAAAATATCTTCACTCTGATTGTAAAAACTGCTGTATTCTAATTTATTTTACATTTCTCTTCAATCTTCTCAACAGTATCTGTAACTGAAGCCTCCATGTTTATGAAAGTTGGAGATGATGTCACTCTGCCTTGTCTAAATGTGATAGATGAGCAGAATAACTGTGATGGTACTGCGTGGGTATTTACTTCAAGAAACAGAGAAACAGTAGAGCTGATCACACTTGGACAGATTGGTGAAGTAGCTAAAACTAAATCAGACAGACTGAGTGTTACAGTGAACTGTTCTCTGTTTATAAAGAACGTCACAGTTGAGGATGTTGGTTTTTATTATTGTCAACAATACAAAGTCGAGGAAACAACATCTAAACACACTCTGGTTCATCAGTCTTTCATTGATCTCTATGTTATTACCCGTGAGTATTTACATCAAAATATTTTCAGTTCAAATCTTTTCAGAACATAAAATGTTCAATAATCATACTGAAACTGATTAAGATAACTTGACTAATTTCCGCTCTGTTTGTCTCACTTTGTTACATTATGTTCACCAGTGACTGAACATAAGGACACTGATAAGGTGAAGTTAAGCTGCTCTGTGGTGACATATGAACAGTGTCATCACACAGTGAAGTGGCTGCTTGGAGGTCGAGATGTGGAGAAAAGGAATAAAGAAATAGTGACTTCACAGACTGACTGCGCTGCCACTGCGTCTTTTCTTGAGTCTCACTATATTTACCCATCAAGGTATAATATAATGAAATGTGAAGTGACTGACACTAACGCAAGAAGAGTGCAGCTGTTTACTTTCGGCCCTCAGCCATCAGGTGAGGAAACAGGTGAGATCAGGATCAGCTGTTAATATGAGTAAAATCACATCAAACATTTACTTAATATATTTCAAGTATGAAAGTAGAATATTGTTTCTCATATTTACATCAGATGAGAAACATGAAAAACTTTTGTGCTTTTACTTTTTCATTTATTCAGGTGACACAAAAACAACAAAGAATCCAGCCAGAAAAACTGAAATAAGCACAAAATCAGAAACAAACCCAACAATGAAGAGTCCTTCAAAAGCAGGTGACACTATGAAGATTAAACTACAGTCAAGTAAAACTTTGTGTTTATTTGAAATGTAAATAGGGCTTTTAAAATCATGTTATCTTTTACAGTTTGTGAAAAAAACTGTCTTGAATTGGAACTGGAGTGCACTGATTTTGCTTCACATAAATTTACTAAAATAAGGTCTTTTTGCTCATGTGCTTTGAAGTTTCTTTTCCCCCCTTTTGTCAGCTATCCAGTGGTTCATCATTCCAGCTGCTGGTTTAGTCTCCCTCTTGGTAATAGTTTTGGTTTTCATCAGATGGAAGAGAACTAGAGGTGAGAACATTTACAGATAAAACTTGTATGAGTTTTAAAGTCAATGTTAGAGTTGACTGTTTGTGTCTTTACAGGAAATAAAACACAGATGGATGAAGATGCTGTGAGTTTTACATAATAATTATTTTACATTTTAAATAATTAAATGTTTCTTCAACTGACATTAAATAAACAACAAATCCGATCATCTCTGAGGGGTGTTAACAAGAACTAAACTGCCTTCATAGACACAGTTTACCACCTGATGTAACCAGATTATGTCTGTTTTTCAGGGACTGAATTTGAACCCTGCAGAGACTCAGTCTGCTCCTCAAACCAGTCAGGACTCGGTGAGATCACACACGACACCCAGAGTTAAAATCACTTCTTCTTCTCTAAAGTTAGAAATGCATGAGACTCACTGAGAAAGCGTACAAGATAAGAAAGTTAGACAATGTAGCTGTAGAACTGTGCAACAGACCATAAATTCAGAAATGTTAGGTCAGAGAAAGAAAAGACAACATTTTGAGACATCATTCACGAGATATACCATGACGCTGATACGAATTAAAGACATCAAAGTGTATCATGTGTGAAGAGTTGCTGGTGTCACATGACACAGTGTCACATATTACTGAGGAGTCAGCATGTTCTCGTCTTGACTGTTTAGGCTGATCCTGAAGTTTCGTATGCCACCGTCAGCTACACCAAAAACACCAACGGTAACACCAGGGTAAGGTGTTTTTCTTCTTCTTCTTCTTCTTCTTTTGGATATGTTCTGTAGTGTCATAGTTATGAAGTTAAACTTGTATGTAGAAGTGAAGAGGCTTGTTTGTTTTAATGTTGTTTTTGTTGGTTTTGGTTTTTTTGCTTTGGTTCCCTCTACTGACATGTTCTACATCCAGCTGTTCACTGGAAAACGAATGTTGTAGTGCAACCCCAATATCAAAAAATGATGCTGCAATAAATAAATAAATAAATAAACAAACAAATACAGAATAAAAATGGAATAAACTCATGTTTTATTGTCAATGGAACATTAAAAAAATCTAATGTTTGACTGAGAGATTTTACTATTTTATTAAAAAAAAGTTTATGTTGAATTTGAAAGTTGGGGGCAAAGAAAACAGGAAATGGAAGTGAAATTAAAGACCAGAAGGTTAATTCTGTTCATCTGGACATAGCATCTGTGGGGATGGGGTTCGCTCTGTATCAAGCCTTAAATATTGATCCATATGTGTTGTTTCTCCAACTGAAAACACTATCAACAGAATCAACTTTCTGGGATTTCCTTGCAAACCCAGACTGAGCATGCATCAATAAAGCAGGACAAACTTTTTGGAACTAACACGGTTAATCTGCCAGTAAGATGGTAGTGTGGAAAAAGAAATATCTCACCATCTACAATATATAATATCATCAAACGATTGTGAAGAATCTGAAGAAATCTCTGTGCAGAAAGGACAATATCGGATGTCCATGATCTTTAGGCAGCACTGCATTAAACACAAGCATGACTGAATCATGGAAACAACAGCATGTTTCAGAAATCGTTCCAGAAATCACCGTCTGTGAACACAGTTTACTGAGCCATCCACAGCTGTCTCTTTCAGGGAAGACCTTCCATATTTCAGCAACAACACTAAGCCGCATACTGCATTACAACAGCGTGGCACTGTAGCAGAAGCTGAAAACATTTGGCACGTGATAAAAACAGAAAATAGGACTATTGAGCAGCTTTCCTATATCTGATAGGAATGGGACAATATTTGTCTCCCAAAAGTCCAACAACTGGTCACTTCAGATCCCAGATGGTTATAAAATCTTGTTAAATGATGGGGGGATGCTACACAGTAATGGCCCTGTCCCAATTTCTTTGAGCTGTTGCTGAAATCAACAAATAAATCATTGCATTATTTGATTTACATTTTACACAGCTTATCAATGTTTTCAGAAATATGTACTTTTCTGTACTTTCCTCTAATATGTATTATCTTTATTTGTAGACCACACTAAGCCAGAGTTTGAATAAAGACTTCAAACAGACCTCCGGTTGTTTTGCTATGGATGTCAATGGCTGCTGTGTGTTTACTTAGTTCGTTTGTCTGTCAGTGAGATTATTCCAAAGAGCATGACAGAGGAAGATATCATTATGTGTCACACAGGTTTCCTTTTGTTTCCCAGATTCGGGGTGATGATGACAATGATGTGACCTACTGCACCGTGAAGGCTCCTTCGTCTTCTGCTGCAACCACTGCTGATCCCGACAACCTCTGCTCTACTGTCAACTTCCCAATCACATAGCACAAGCAGCTCACAAAAGGACTTGTATTTAATGGAAAATCCTTTTTTTTTTTCAATTTCACATGGAGCAGCGTGGTAGCATTATATTAATGAAAGTATAATTGGTGCCTGGACTACTTTACGTAAGTTATGAGCTGTAGCAAATACTCCAAAAGAAGGCTGGCTAGATAGAAAATATACAATTACATCAAACACTGGTATTTCCTGGCAGCTGGACGGCTACATGACCCACAGCGTTCAATGTCATTTAGCGTTAGTGTCTATTTTGAGTATTTCTTCTTGTGTTTCTAGTTCCCTCGTGTTCCCTCTGTCTCATCTATGTGTTTGCATCCTCTGTAATCATGCTTAGGGTGTGCTCCATTTATTGGAAACATTTATCTTAACTGATGATCTTCACACATTCAATTTCCTTAATAATCTTTTTATGTCCATGGTGTCATTGTCACAAATATGCCGCATGAGTGGACTCAGTGTCAACCACAACATGCAATTTCGCCTTACAAAAATTGTAATACCATTGTTAAAAAATGTCAAATATCAAAAATGTGAAAAAAAATTACGTACATAAGTAAAGGAGACAACTTACTAAAGTTTACTGAAGTTGTAATTAAGAAGTGACGTCTCACTAATGACAGGAAGTGACAGTCAAGAACAAGAAAGAAGTCAGACAGAGAAGCACAATGAATGAATTCAGATGGATTCAAATGTTTTTATGTCTGATTTATGTAGCATCTTCATAGATGTCTTTATAGTGTGGTGAAGAGAGGATAGGAAAGCAAGGAGGCAGAGAAAGTGGGGGAAGGCACGCAGCTAACTGTCAGGCTGCTGCATTTGACTTTGTGGCTTAATGTCACCTGCTTAGCTTGTGAGCTAAACTAGTGCTCAGGCTACAGGAAACACTTTAATGATGGGAAAACTAAATGTTATCAATACTACAATCACTTAACTGCAAATTAATGAAAAGGCTGATCATCCATGTTTTAGAGGAGCATTGGACATCTTTATAGGGTTGTTTCTGAAAGTTCCTTCAATCTTCTCAACAGTATCTGTAAATGAAACCTCCATGTTTATGAAAGTTGGAGATGACGTCACTCTGCCTTGTCTAAATGTGATAGATGAGCAGAATAACTGTGATGGTACTTAGTAGACTTTTACTTCAACAGAGAAACAGTAGAGCTGATCACACTTGGACAGATTGGTGAAGAAGCCAAAACCAAATCAGACAGACTGAGTGTTACAGCGAACTGTTCTCTGGTCATAAAGAAGCTCACGGCTCTGGATGTTGGTCTTTATTACTGTCATCAATACAAAGTCAAATAGAAACCTGATCTCACACTCTGGTTCAACTCTCTTATTACCTGTGAGCATTTAAAACTACTTTTTTTTATAGCTCAAACTCTTCTTGGAACAAAAGCAGTAATCACAATCACTGTTCCCTCTAAGCTGACCTCTTGAGCAATCGTGCAGTGCTGACACAGTCTTCACGCACAGAAAATCAGCGAAATAAAATAAAGACATGAATTTACTTTCATTCCAATTCAGGCTGGATTTTTGTTTTTGTGCGCAGCGCAGATTTTCTGTGTGGGGAGACCATGTCAGCAGTGCGCGATTGCTCACGCGCTTAGAGGGAACATTGAAATGAAACTGATTAAGATAACATGACTAATTTGTCTGTAGTTATCTCACATTATAAGATTATGTTCACCAGTGACTGACCCCACAATAAGCTGATTTTAAACTGCTCCGTGTTGACGTGTGAAGAGTGTGATCACACAGTGAAGTGGCTGATAAAAGGTGACGATGTGATTAAAAATAACAATGAAATTGTGACTTCACAGATTAGCTACTCCTCCACTGTGTCTTTCCCAAAGTTTCTCCATAGTGACTGAAACTGACACATTCAGCCCTCAGCTATGGAAACAGGTGGTGTCTTATTGTATTTAATTCATCTGAATAAAAAACATTTTTTATTCAGTTTTATTCTTTGTTGCAGGTTGTAAATTGTACTGCAGAACAAATTAATAATTGTCACAGTTCAGTTCTGTTAATCACACCTACATCACCTTCTTCCAAGACTTTTCTCATTTCCATACTTTGTTCCTTCTTGTTTTGTTCCTCCTGTGACTCAGTTTTTACTTTCAGGGTAAAAATTCATTTCAGTCAAAATTCATATTTAATTGACTTTACTTCAAAGTGAGGCTCCAAAGCAAAGGGTGTTTCATTTCATTAAACACGAGTCAAAGATTTAGAAAATAAAAATTGGGCAGTTTTTCAGTCAGCTCTCCTCGATCATCTGATCTTAAGATTCACTCATTTTCTCTGAACTTTTCAAGCTGGTTTTTTGTTTCACATTTCTTCACAACGTGTTTGAGCCTTTTCTTCCTGCTTGAATTTAGTTCCTCTTTTTACATCCACAAAGAAACCACATAAAGACTGTTTCTGTGCATTCAGGCCCTCTATTCTGATCTCTAACATACATGTGACAATAAGTGAGTTTTAAACATTAAACGTAAGAAATAAACTGAGAGAACACGTAGTTGGGTGGAGAGAGAGGCTCAGAGGCTTCATCACTGTTTTAATCATTTGTGTTTCTGATGTTTATCTGGTCATTATTACAGACTCAAATGTCCAGAGCTCTGTTGTTGCTGCAGCTCACACATTCTCACCAAAACACTTTATCATCAGCTCTCAGAAAGAAATGACTTCATGTTAACAATGAGGAAGAGGAGGGTCTCAGTCCACTAAAAAAATCTTATCTGCTATATTTTCTATAGCTGCAGTTGGATATCTTTATCTCTTACACATCAGTCAACATGTAGGAGTTTGATGCTTCGACTGTTTGTTCTTATGTGCTGTCTGTTTTCTAACAAGCTCTGTTAAAACAAAGAGGATGGAAACATTTATCTTTACAATCTTCACACGTTCAGTTCTCGGTCATCTTTTTTTATTTTCATGGTGTCAAACACGTCATTGTCACAAATGGACACAATGTGCACCTGCTGAGTCTTCTTATCGTTTTTCTTTAGAACTTTTATTTATAAAATATTGAAAGAGTTCAGTTGGTGGACTCAAATTTTTAAAACATTTTACAATACTTTTTCCTTTTTAAAAATGCATTCATGAATTTCAGAGATTTCAGCTGATGGACTCAGATTTTGAAGTACGAACATCAACAAAAAAGGGACAGAACTGATAATTACTAAAGTTGTGGTGAGGATGTGACGTCTGACAAATAACAGGAAGTACAAACAGTCTTAAAGAGTCAACGGTTCAGAGAGTGTGACAGTCGAGATCAAGAACAAGAAAGAAGTGAGACAGAGAAGCACGATGGATGAATTCAGATGGATTCAAACGTTTTTATGTCTGATGCTGACGATTCAGATTGCAGGTAAGAATACAGGAAACATTTAAATACCAGTAAATCTAAACATTATCAATATCATTACAGTCAATAACCTTTACAGTAAATAAGACAGCTGATCGTGCTCTATTTATAAACTTGTGTCTGAAATGATCTTCACTGTGATTGTAAAAAGTGCTGTATTCTAATTTATTTTTCCTTTTTCTCTTTAATCTTCTCAACAGTATCTGTAAATGAAGCCTCCGTGTTTATGAGAGTTGGAGATGACGTCAGTCTGCCTTGTCTAAATGTGATAGATGAGCAGAATAACTGTGATGGTACTACATGGACGTTTACTCCAAGAAACAAACCAACAACAGTAGAGCTGATCACACTTGGACAGATTGTTGAAGAAGCTAAAACCAAATCAGACAGACTGAGTGTTACAGTGAACTGTTCTCTGCTTATAAAGAAGCTCACAGTCGAGGATGTTGGTCTTTATTCCTGTCAACAATACAAAGTCGAGGAAACACCATCTACATACACTCTGGTTCATCAGTCTTTGGCTCATCTCTCTGTTATTACCTGTGAGTATTTACATCAAAATAGTTTTAGCTCAAACTCTTCTTGGAACAAAAAACATTAATCATAATTATAATAATTAAGAAATAATCAGTTAAAGTGTCCTAATACACGTTTTTGTGTCTCACATTGTTACATTATGTTCACCAGTGACTGAACATAAGGACACTGAGAAGATGACGTTAAGCTGCTCTGTGGTGACATATGAACGGTGTCATCACACAGTGAAGTGGCTGCTTAGAGGTCAAGCTGTGAACAAAGAGAACAAACAAATAGTGACTTCACAGACTGACTGCGCTGCCACTGTGTCTATTCTGGAGAATCATTACTTAAACTCATCACGTCATAAAATACTGAAGTGTGAAGTTACTGATGCTGAAACAGGAGAAGTGCAGCTGTTTACCTTCAGCCATCAGACCTCAGGTGAGGAAACAGGTGAGATCATGATCAACTATTTAATACGACTAAAATCAGCTAAAGCTTGAATTTACAACAGATGAAAAACATGGAAAAGTTTAATGTTGTGTTGTTTCATTTATTCAGGTGACACAAAAACAACAAAGAAACCAGCCAGAAAAACTGAAACAACCACAACAATTAAGACGCTTCTAAAATCAGGTGATGTTACTAAAACTAAGTTTACCAAAGATATTTATTTATTTTTCAGTTCAAAGTGGCCTTTTAATATGATTTACAGCACATGAAAAATACATTCTCTCTCTTTTTTTAAAATTTGTGATTTCAGATGATACAACAGCAAAAACTGTGGAAAATGAAAACACGACACCAAACAACAAATCATCTGCAGATTCACAACATGGTAACTCAACCATGTGACTGCAAATGAAAAGTTAAAGATATACTGTAACATATATTTTACTTTTTATGTTTCTATTTTGGATTTTATATTTTTATATCAGATATTTAATTACATTTATGTAGATTTAGCTGAGTGACAGTCAGACAAGTATCCTACAGGAAACATAAGATGGAAACTTTTGGTCTGAAGATGTTTTCATTTTTGTATTAAACATAAATATTTGTCTCTGAGTATCATGGCTGTGGGTGGAGATCTATTTATTCATTTAATCACTGTCTAAGAGAAAAATCACATATCTGAACTCAAATGTTTCTGTTCATCAGATATTTAGACAGGAATACACTGACTTTGGTTCACATAGTGTAAAATGAAAGCAAATGTCTCTGATTATGTGTGTCTGTATTTTCCTCTTCATATAACATTTCACCAGCTGACTGTGTCAACATGGCAGCCATCTTTAGCCTTTTTCCATATTTTAAACTGGGCCATTTTGATTCACTTTTTTCAGATTTTGTATCTTTGAGGTTCATAATTGTCTTTGTGGGATTGGCAGCACTTTTAATAACAGCTGTGACAGTCAACATGTGGACAAAAACTAAAGGTAAATTTAATCATGAGAAGTTTGAATGATTTTGAATTTTCACTTTAATATTAAATTGACTTTCTTCTTATTTTAGGGAAGAAAACACAGATGGATGAAAACACAGTAAGTACAAAACTCAGTAATCCAACATAACAAAAACTTCTAAATGTTTATTTCTGATACTGTAAACAACATTTCAGAGATTATTTTGAATTTTTTGAGCGAAATGTGGTTCAGCAGAGGACTGAGAGTCAGAAGTGAAAGGTTGTTGGTTTGAACCCCACATGTGAGGGTTTGTCTTGGGAAAGTGGATCATTGATGCTGTCATCTGCCTTTAAATTATCACTGAAATTATTATTAAATATTTGTGATAAAGTTGTTAAACTTGTCCCAACAGCTGACACACTGAAAGAAAACCAGCAGGATGCAAAGCAAAAGAATTTGAACAACAAATCACAAAATAACAAAACGCGCCTCACTCCACTGCGCAAGGTGACGTCAGAGTGACGTCTTGTACACGTCAGTCCACTGAAGGCTTGTTTTGGAACGCCAGGCGACGTCTTTTTCCTGATGTCTACTAAACGTCAAGTGTTGACATCTGTAGGGTCTCCGTGTACAGGCTATTTATAGTCCAAATTTGGTTGTGGACGTTGTT
The DNA here is from genome assembly GCF_056152115.1 of Neolamprologus brichardi. Taxonomy (NCBI): domain Eukaryota; kingdom Metazoa; phylum Chordata; class Actinopteri; order Cichliformes; family Cichlidae; genus Neolamprologus; species Neolamprologus brichardi. The sequence goes on along the minus strand of NC_142118.1, from coordinate 20,575,149 downwards.
TCATTGTCAGACTCAGACTCACTGTAGACGTCATTTTTATGCTGCTTGTATGAGCTCTGTGGTCCCATGTTTCCAGAGGGTGGAGGACATGGTTTCTATAGGCCACGAGCTGATTTTACTGTAGCTTTATTTATAGCTTTGTATGTCTCCAGTTATCATCTGTGTCTGAGACAATGAAATGAAGTTATTAGAAAATGATCTGGAACAGTATTTGAAATTGGACCAGATCATACCAGTTATGTATGAAGGAATGCAGAGAGGTCAGCGAGCATCTCCAAGATGGCGAGGGATCTGGAACTAAAACTAAAGTGAGCAGCTGCTCGGTGGATTTTAAGCAGATACTCCAGTTCATACATACACACTTCTACAAACTTCTCGTACTTTCCATTACAAATTCTCACAGTCAGCTACTGATCACAACCACATTCAGTGCCTTTTACAATCGTGAGCTCTTCATAATAAACAGGATACCTGTAAGAATAAATCATATATAATGGAAATGCTCTTTCAAACTTATTAAACACATTGTACTCATTTTAAAAGTAATCCAATTTTTTCTAAAGACTTAAACCATTATTATTATAAATTTTAAGACGGATTTTAAAAATATGTAATATGATAACATATTTTAATAAATGACCATTTTAACCTGGTTACAAACAAATAAGTTGATTAATTGAAATAAATGAACTAGTTAAAAAACAGGAAAATATAAAATAACAAAAACCAACCTACATGCACTGAATAAATAAATACGCAAACACATAATAGATCATGTTTGTTCATAAATAATTTGTATTCATATGTGTCATGTTGATGACAACAATGTTGATATTTCTAAATAAAAAATTAAATCTATTAATCATGTAAATTTCCTGTCATAGACGTCCTCAGGTGCTGGTGAAGGGCTGGGGTGGGTACTCCTTTGCAGTCTTGCGATGTGCTGCATTTTGTGCTCATGGCTGCAGGTCCTGGTTGGGCGGCTGGGCTCTTCTTCCACTTGCAGGGCCTGGAGCCCTGGTTCCCTGGGTTGCCCAGTTTTTTGGCTGGGTCTCTTCCTGGTTGGGAGTGGTTTAAGCCCCCCGTGGCTGCTTCACTCTGTTGGGTGGGTTGGCCTGCATCAGTATGTCCTGGTTGTGTCTCAGGGGCTCTTCAATGCCCGCAGGCCCTTTTTTGGAAGGGGGGGCAGGGGGGGTCCTTTTTTTGTGTGTCTGTTGTCAGGTGTGAAAATGACTGTGGTTGCATGCAGTCCATGAAGAGTGTGTGTGTTAGGAGGGGGGTGTGGGCTGCACAGACAGCAGTGGGTTGGGCCATTCATGTGTCGTTGCTGGCTGTACTGGACAATGACCCACCCCTCCTTTTTAATTACATCTTTGCAGCTAATGACATATCACCATGCACCATATAATGGCCTTTGGGGGCAGGTGTGTCATTACACATATCTTTTAAAAACAGAAATAAATTAACAGAAATTAATAAATGAACAGGTCAAGGAAACAGAAAAACAAGAGGAGCTTGTAAAGAATTTGTAGAGCTCATGTTGGAGAAGCAAATGTGTTTGGCACAACATCACATTCAGATCATGATTCTGAATCTCAGCTCTCAGACAAGACAGGATTTAAAAAAAAGAAAATGTATTTGTCTAAATCCAATCTGATATATTTTATCTTGTTTTTGTTTATGTGACAGGAACATTATGATAGCAGCCACTATCGTTCCCACAATATCATACAATTGATTGCCCTGAAAATCAGAACAGAATTAGGAAAAAAGCCTTTTAAATTTGCTGCCCCTGTTTCCTGGAATGATCTGCAGACGCAACTGAAAATGTTAGAAATGGTTACGTTTTAAGTCCATTTTAAAGAAAGGAGAGAATAACTCTTTTAGTCAATGTGATTGTTTTTAATGTCACTCTTAATGATCTGTTGTTGTATGTTCCTCACATGTTTGTAGGAATATTGTGTTTTTTTAATTGTTATGTAATTATGTGATGCATGTACTTTTGACTTTTGCTGCCATGATGCCAGGTGTCTCTTAGAAATTAGATGTTAATCTCAATGAGATTTTTACCTGGACAAATAAAGGACTAATAATAATTTATTTGACAGGTACATTATGATAGAGATGAAGATGTTCCAGTCAACTATGAAAATGTGGGAGACTCTGCTGTTTCTATCAGACTGCACTGATCAAAGACTTGCTGTTATGTTATCAGTATCATCTCATCTGGTTTTACACGTTAAATATCTTAAATATGATGAGTCCATTTTAGTGTGTGTGTGTGTGTGTGCGCGCGTGTGTGTGTGATGGTATTTTAATGTACGTTTTATAACGTGTGTTTAATGATCTTTAGAATCTGTATAAATATTCTGTTTTGTTTATGATAATTTGATCTCAATATTAAAACAAATTTCTATCCAGTTTCAGTGTTTGCTGCAGGTGAAACTGTATTTATGCAAAATAAATAATTAATTGTCACAGTTTAGGGCTGAGCTCTTTTTTCATGTAGTACCCTTTTCTGTCCACCAGAGGACCTCAGTCTGTCACTTTCTGTACAGTCACCTGATAATCACACCTGCATCTCCCAGGGAATTTCTCATTCCTCTCATTTGTGCCTCCTCATTTTCTGTCATGCATCCTCCTGACTGTGACTCATAAAATATCAAATATCCTTAGTGCACCATGATGAGAGGAAATTGTAATTCCCCAAACTCATTTTTAGAACAGAGGAGAGAGAAGAGAGAGATCCATTTAGTGGTTGGGGAAACGAGACGAGTCAAAGACGGACAAACTGAAAAATGAGAAAATGGGTCCAAATCAGAGGCTTCATCAGAGTTTTAATCATTTGTGTTTCTGATGTTTATCTGGTCATTATTACAGAGTCAAGCATCCAAAGCTCTGCTGCTGCTGCAGTTCCTTCACTCTCACAAAAACACTTCCTCTTCAGCTCTCAGAAAGAAATAACTTCATGTTAACAATGAGGAAGAGGAGGGTCTCAGTCCACTAAAATATCTCATCTGCTGTATTTTCTATAGCTGCAGTTGGATATCTTTATCTCTTAGACATCAGTCAACATGAAGGAGTTTGATGCTTCGACTGTTTGTTCTTATGTGCTGTCTGTTTTCTAACAAGCTCTGTTAAAACAAAGAGGATGGAAACATTTATCTTTACAATCTTCACACATTCAGTCCTCGGTCATCTTTTTATTTTCATGGTGTCAAACACGTCATTGTCACAAATAGACACAATGTGCACCTGCTGAGTTTTCTTATCGTTTCTCTTTACAATAGTTTTTCTTTATAAAAAATGCATTCATGAATTTCAGAGATAGCTGATGAACCTCTCTATGAAACATAAACATCAACAAAAAAGGGAAAGAACTGATAATTACTAAAGTTGTGGTGAAGATGTGACATCCGACAAATAACAGGAAGTACAAAGAGTCTTAAAGAGTCAACAGTTCAGAGGGTGTGACAGTCGAGATCGAGAACAAGAAAGAAGTGAGACAGAGAAGCACGATGGATGAATTCAGATGGATTCAAATGTTTTCATGTCTGATGCTGATGATTCAGATCACAGGTAAGAATACAGGAAACATTTAAATAGCAGTAAATCTAAACATTATCAATATCATTACAGTCAACAACCTTTACAGTAAATAAGACAGCTGATCGGGCTCTGTTTATAAACTTGTGTCTGAAATGATCTTCACTCTGATTGTAAAAACTGCTGTATTCTAATTTATTTTTCCTTTTTCTCTTCAATCTTCTCAACAGTATCTGTAAATGAAGCCTCCATGTTTATGAGAGTTGGAGATGACGTCACTCTGCCTTGTGTGAATGTGATAAATGAGCAGAATAACTGTGATGGGACTACGTGGACCTTTGGTTCAAGAAACAAACCAACAACAGTAGAGCTGATCAAACTTGGACAGATTGGTGAAGAAGCTAAAACTAAATCCGACAGACTGAATGTTACAGCAAACTGTTCTCTGCTTATAAAGACTCTCACAGTCGAGGATGTTGGTGGTTATTCCTGTCGACAATACAAAGTCGAGGAAACACCATCTAAACATACTCTGGTTCATCAGTCTTTGGTTCATCTCTCTGTTATTACCTGTGAGTATTTACATCAAAATAGTTTTAGCTCAAACTCTTCTTGGAACAAAAAACATTAATCATAATTATAATAATTAAGAAATAATCAGTTAAAGTGTCCTAATACACATTTTTGTGTCTCACATTGTTACATTATGTTCACCAGTGACTGAACATAAGGACACTGAGAAGATGACATTAAGCTGCTCTGTGGTGACATATGAACAGTGTCATCACACAGTGAAGTGGCTGCTTGGAGGTCAAGCTGTGAACAAAGAGAACAAACAATTAGTGACTTCACAGACTGACTGCGCTGCCACTGTGTCTATTCTGGAGAATCATTACTTAAACGCATCACGTCATAAAATACTGAAGTGTGAAGTTACTGATGCTGAAACAGGAGAAGTGCAGCTGTTTACTTTCAGCCGTCAGACCTCAGGTGAGGAAACAGGTGAGATCATGATCAACTATTTAATACGACTAAAATCAGCTAAAGCTTGAATTTACAACAGATGAAAAACATGGAAAAGTTTTATGTTGTGTTATTTCATTTATTCAGGTGACACAAAAACAACAAAGAAACCAGCCAGAAAAACTGACAAAAAAACAATTAAGACGCTTCTAAAATCAGGTGATGTTACTAAAACTAAGTTTACCAAAGATATTTATTTATTTTTCAGTTCAAAGTGGCCTTTTAATATGATTTACAGCACATGAAAAATACATTCTCTCTCTTTTTTTAAAATTTGTAATTTCAGATGATACAACAGCAAAAACTGTGGAAAATGAAAACACGATACCAAACAACAAATCATCAGGAGATTCAACACATGGTAACTCAACCATGTGTCTGCAGTTTAAGTTAAAAATATCAAATAAAAGTTAAAAAGTAAAATATATTTTACTTGTAAAATATATTTTACTTTTTATGTTTCTATTTTGTTTTTTTTTTATTTTTATTCCAGTCATTTCATTACATTTATGTACATTTAGCTGAGTGACAGTCAGACATGTATCCTACAGGAAACATAAGATGGAAACTTTTGAGATTTAAGATGTTTTCACTTTTGTATTAAACATAAATATTTGTCTCTGAGTATCATAGCTGTGGGTGGAGATATATTTATTCATTTAATCATTGTCTGAGAGAAAAATCACACGTCTGAACTCAAATATTTCTTTTCATGGGATTTTCTTTTTTTTTTTGTGGATAGAAATACACTGACTTTGGTTCACATAATGTGAATGAAAGTGAATGTCTCTAACATTATACCAGCTGTCTTTTTAAACACAGCAGCCACTTTAGCCATATTTTCCATGTTTTAAACTAGAAAATGCTTTAGAGACTTTTTGTTTTTCTCCTTTTGCCAGCGATCCAGTGGTTCATCATTCCAGCTGTGGGCTTAGTCTCACTCTTGATAGTTGTTGTGTTTTTCATCAGATGGAAGAGAGCTAGAGGTGAGAACATTTACAAATAAAACTTCTATAAGTTTTGAAGTGAATGTTAGAATTGACTTTTTGTGTCTTTACAGGAAACAAAACACAGATGGATGAAGATGCTGTGAGTTTTCCTATAAAAAATTAAATGTTTCTTCAACTGACATTAAATGAACAACAAATCCGATCATCTCTGAGGGGTGTTAACAAGAACTAAACTGCCTTCACAGACACAGTTTACCACCTGATGTAACCAGATTATGTCTGTTTTTCAGGGACTGAGTTTAAACCCTGTAGAGACTCGGTCTGCTCCTCAAACCAGTCAGGACTCGGTGAGATTACACACGACACCCAGAGCAGAGCTACAACCACTTCTTCTTTTATGTGTTCTCTAAATGTAAATGCATGACACACAGTGAGAGTCTGATGCTAGTATTACTATACTGTTCATATAGTGGATGATAAAATAATAAAGGATGTGTGAAAAGTGGTTATTCTGTGAGACACATAGCAGATGATATCTGTTACCATGGTGCTGTGCTGTGTATGCTGGCCAGCAGCATGGCCTCAGAGACTGCAGTGTATATAGTGAACATTGAGAGGACTTTTGACTGGCAGCATCATAGAATAGATCTTACTAGCCAGGACTGTATACTACACTCAGAAGAACAGGCTCTGGATCACTGTGACCTGAAAAAACGACTTAATACAAAGACGTAAGCCTTCAGATTTGCAGAAATGGAGGAACTGAGGACCTACGGGTGTAGTTGGAAACACCCACTGCTTGGCTGTGACTTCTGAACAGATTAGGAAACTTCTGGAGAAACTACATAAAAGCAAAGCCACCGAGGACCTGTGCTATCCAGCTGTCTGTGATCCTGAGTCACATTTACAACATGAATCTGAAGTAGGACAAGATTTCAGTGTTATGGAAATCTTCCTGTCCACTTCCTATTTAACACCATCAGAGCTTAACAACTATCGAGTTTCCTCGCCCACTTTGTAAACCTCAGGATCTGGATTATATGCCACCCAACTCACCTACACCTTTACTCTGACAATTCTACAGTGGTTTGAAGTATTTGAAGTATTACTAATTGTAACAGCACAGAGCACTAATGAATGATTTTGAGGAGTGGTCTGGGAGAATTGATCTGCTTCTGGATGTGAACAAGAGCAGACAGATGGTGAATGACTTCAGAAGGAAGATGATGGCTACATAACCAGTGTTTATCCTGGGAGGGTATTATTGTCTGTCTGTCTCTGTTTCCTCTGCGAAAGACTGGCGACCTCTCTGGGTTGTACCCCGCCTCTCGCCCTATGATAGCTGGGATAGGCTCCAGCCCCTCTGTGACCCTGATAAAGATAAGCGGAAGAAAATAGATATATGGAGTATGTTGATGTGGTGGAGGAGGTACAAGTATCTGGGCATCCACATCTGGCTATCTTCTCTAACAGGCTGATTCAGCTCCACTGCACAAAGAATGAAACAAAACGCATTTCTTACCGCATGTTATTGCCTTCTATTATAAGCTACAATAATAATAATAATAATAATAATAATAATAATAATGTTAGGTAGAATAATAATAATCATCTCATCATTGTTGTCCATGTATCTTCTCGTCTTCACTGTGTAGGCGGATCCTGAAGTTTCCTACGCTACCATCAGCTACACCAAGACCACGAATAAAGTTCAGGTAAGGTTTTGTCTTTGTGTATTATTTTTTTTTATTTGCTATATTTGTATATTTTTTTTTATTTATTCAGTAACATCAGTAACAAGAGCTCACAGAGAGCATAACCCCTCTGAAGGTCAAGGGCTATACATCAGCTATTACACCATGCAGACTTTTTATGGATTATTTAGCTGATGTGAGCATAGTTAACTGAGTCCTCCTGCAGTAATCATGTGAGTAACTACAAAACATATAATGGGCGACTTGTTAACTGCAAAACAGAACTTCATAGAGGTTGGTGGAGAGGCTGAGCATGGGCAAACAAAAAATCCATCATATTTGATCCACAATTTCTTTGAAACTAAAAATAATGTATTGAACACAGAAGCATGTGATCTCTAAGCGCCCTTTCAGTATTTCCATCGACCCGCTTATCCACTTCAGGGTCACAGTGTTTTGTCACTTTTCCAGGTACGTGGTGATGATGAAGGTGATGCAGTGACCTACAGCAGTGTGAAGGCTCATTCCTCTTCTGCTGCAGCCACTGCTGATCCCAGCAGCCTCTACTCTACTGTCAGTTTCCCAGTCACATAGTTCAAGTTGACAAAAAGGACTCACATTTAAGTTAAAGACTAATTTTGTGTTTGCATACAACAGATTGATAGCAACATGCTAATTAACATAAACTATTAGATAGATACCATTATTATAACAAACATTTGGTTTCAAATCCAGAACCACGTTTTTATATCCTTACATTAAAACTATATAAATAAATGTAAATAGAAACTTTATTTTCTTTGTGAAATCAGACCAGTGTGTTTCCAGAATGTGATCCAAGTGTGAATATCTAAATGTACACACATAAGCCTCGTATAGATACTATATTAAATGATTATACATTTATATTTTACAAAAAACATTTCTGCTAACATTTGTACATTATTAACATATTTGCAACTTAACAAAAAAAAGTTGTTCCTGGTTAGTTCAGCAGAAGACATGTGGAGGTTGAAATGTAATTTAAACCCTGCTTACGCTTGCTGTTCAGTTTAATTTAGCTTTAGTTTTTTATTTCCTGTTTTACTTTGAAGTTTACTTTTCTTTCATGTCTCGCATTAGTCCTACTTTTTATTTTGTTATTTCTCAATCTGCCCATATTGTCTTCATCTGTGTTTATCCTAAACCTCAACTAGTCATCAATGTATATAAAGTCCTGTCCTCCCTTTATCTTTCCCTGATCATTTGTTGGATCTTGTGATTCGGGTTTCTTCTTTAAGTTTTGTTTAGTTCCTTCCACATTCAGTTCTTAATTCTGTTTTCATTACACTTTAATACGAGCAATTTTTAAGTCTACTGTTTTCCATTTTATTTCTGCACATAAATAAATATTCATATTTGTAAACCATTTGTTTATTATTATTTTTATTACAAATTTATACTACTAATCTCTTGTCACTATTACAACTAGCATGAAAACCACCTGACATTCTGTAAGTCTCTGTTATCCCAATAGAATAGCTCTGATACGCATAAGAATTTTCTCAAAGGACTTCTAAATACCCTCTTGATTTTACAGCTTGACTTGATGAGCAATAACACTTTACCACTGTAATGGAAAATGTCTTTATTCTATGTATTCATAACATATTTTAACAATAGAAGAATATAAGGGGCACCTTTGGGGGTGGGGGTGGGAGGTATGCCCCCCACACCTCCACCAGTGACCGCCAGAAAGGGCACCTTTTGCACGTACGAGGACGCACACATGCACTCTGATGCACGCGCGTTCGCTCATCCAAAAAAGTGGCACTTCCGGGCCACGCGGTCCCCACTGCGCACGCTCTATGGCCTCCATATTAATGATCAATGATAATTGAAGAGGAAGCTTGAACCCTGGCTCTGGATATTTTCATGACAGTGACAGTGCAGACATCTACATGTTTTTTTTTCCATCATAAAGACTGAGATATGAAGCATCATTAAAGAGTCACTTCAGTAATGCTGCTGAAAGAAAGAAGTGTTGACTCGTGTTTTTAATAGGTGACTTAAAACACCAAATTATAATTTCAGGGGTTTATTTTAAGTTTAAAAAATATAACAGCTGATAAGACAGCTGGTTTAGTCACTGTGAATGTTAAAGGAGATTTGTTCCATAGACACCTTATACTAGTGTTTCCCACACTTAATCCAACACTACGATGTTCTAATTAAATCCAGATTCCATTTATAGTTTTCAGTGAAATTTGTTAAACCATTGCTTAATGGCCCGTTAAGCAATGGTTTAACAGATTTGCAGTGCAAGTCACTCTTTACTGACACATTGTAGATCAGTTTATCTACAATGGCACATGATTTTTGAAGTTTTGTGTGTAAGGGTTTAGTCTCTCACACCTTACCCTTTCCTCCCCAGTATCACAACAGTATGACTCCAAAGTAAGATTCAGTAAACAAACAAGGACTCTAAAGTCAGAACAGAAAGATACAGTTGGAAGATAATTGATTGTGTTTTTTATGACGTGTAGTAAACTACCCCCTCTTTGTGGTGTTTCGACAGAAGAACGGAGATGGCTTGGTTTAGAATGGAACGTGTATTCAGCAGTAGTTAGCCATCCAAAACCTATCACCATACACTTCTCTTCTTCTATCCTTCTATCACTATTAGTCACAGAGCCCCCTACTGGTAACTGAGTATATGTTCATATTCAGTCCCCCTTGTAAAGCACCCTTCACCATCTTAGCAGTGTATGTAAACATAACACTCTTCTTCTTCTATGTTGTTGTTCTTGTGTGTGTAGTCAAAGTATACATTAGTCATACTTACAAAAAACATTATGCCTCTTCCCCCACCCTCAAAGACAGACAAAAAACCCACTCCATCTCCCTATTCACAATTTCTTGAGATACACGGCGTCTTAAAGTCTGAAACAGTCAACAAAGAGCAGTTGTTAAAACAATCATGCAATGCAACACAATCCTGGTGGCATTTGTTTATTTATTTGTTTGGGAAGACCTCAAATTCGACTTAACTATCCCCCTCCCCAAAGCGCAGTTGTTAAAACACGCGCAATTTGCCGCTTCAGCTCGACTGTCTAAAGCAGTCTTTTTATAGTGTTAGGATAAAAAGATAAAGTAATTCCAGCTTGTATAAAATTTGTACTGAAATATCACTTTATAAAAAGATAAACCTGATTAAAACGCACACCCCCACTAAGGTTCTCAGTCTTCCAGGTCATCGTAGTTCTCCTTAGACTCGGAGGAGACAGAGCGTGCGCAGTGGGGACTCCATGGCCCGGAAGTGCCACTTTTTCGGATGAGTGAACGCGCGTGCATGAGTGTGCACGTGCGCGTCCTCGTACGTGGAAAAGGTTTTTGCACGTACAACTTTTCCACGACACCACACTGCCAGCCTGAATGCATTTTAGATGCATCCTGAAGCGAAATCAGTTTAGTTGCAAAACTCATTGATAAAAATGGCCATTGGTTTGTCAATTTCCATTAGTGTAACTAAAATACTGAAGATATAAACCTTTGTGGATCCTTGAGCTGTTAAATGAGCTTTGTAGTATTAAAATAATTTATATAGTGAGAACCTTGTTCTTAATCAAGTCGCCAATTTAGACATGACCTTTGCCAGTACTGAGTCAGGATGATAGAGCTCACAACCAATCATCCGTAACTACAACGACAAGATCCAAACAAGACATTAAATTATGTTACTAAAAATTCTGAAATAATTTATTGTGGGCATTAAATGAAATCAACCACAAAGACAAATATCCTTTTTCATTATTTATTTCTCCACATGACACAGAAGTCGTTCAACACTTTACAAACATCCGTTTGGATTTTGATTTTAAAAAAAAAAGTTTATGTCAACAGTGTAAGAAATTACTGACAGTTATAGAGATTACCCCAAAATCATCAAAGACTGTGCTCTGAGGATATTTGCGCAATCGGATTGTTTGGTGTAGTAAAAATATTTTTTTCTCTGTATTTTGTTAGAAATTTTCTTTTGAAAAACCTCGAGGCGTGAACCACCATTGCTGGTTTTCAGAGCACTGTGCCAACCCAAACAAACATCTGATGAAGCTGGTCCAGTAAATTGGTCTAAATGTAAAAGCGTGCACATTCAGGATTTATCCCCTTTGACATCCTCATTGGTCCCTTTAAACATCATTAATCAGATGCAGCAGCTGCAAATTATATATATATGTGTGTGTAAAAAAGACATCGATAGTAACACCCACTTCCTATTTCTTCCCTTTGCTCCTCGATTTGGCTCATCGATGCACAAACACTGATCATCTCTTAACCATCAAACAAGACAGATTCTGGTTCTATATGTTAATTATGTTAATGGTTTTAAGACATGTAAAAATAAAGGAATCTTGAAATACAGCAGGAAAGAAAACAAGTAAACATTTGTGTGACTGGAGAAAAAAAAGTTCTGTGTTACAGCAGCATGTTATAAACTTTGACTCCGTATTAAATCTTGTATTTAAACCTACTTGCACCCCTCGGGGGCAGGAAATGAGAAATGTATAGATTTCAGAAAAGATACATTTTTGTTTCTCTGACAGTTTGTAGGACAAAGAAGCAGCACACTGAGTTATCGGCCCAGTACGGTGGCCAGCAGGGCCATTCGGATGTACATGCCATTCTCCGCCTGACGGAAATATGCCGCCCTCGGGTCTGTGTCCACCTCCACACTGAGAGAGAAATAACAAAGAGAAACAGATCATTAGTCCACTTAATCAACACAAAAGCAAATAATGTAAGGTGGGTTTAAAATAAAATTCAGTTCAAATTTAAGTGTGTTAAATTTAAGTTAGTTAAAAGAAATCGTACTGAAATTAGACATTGTACGCAAAACGTTACATTTTTGCAGCCCATTTAAGGGCTCAAGCAACATTTAAACAACACAGCTGGAACTGATATTGTTGTCAGATATTTGACTGAGCGCGTCTCACCTGATTTCATTGACTCTGGGCAGCGGGTGCATCACCACCATCTTCTGTTTGGCTCCAGTCATGATGTGAGGAGTGAGGACGAACTGACCAAAACACTGAGAGAAACAACAGAGTCACAGTTAAAGATCAAAAATACTCTAATCTTATTTTACTGCAAATACTCCGGGATCATCCATTCACATGAGACCTGAGCTGATTGGTTATGTCTGCACCTATGAATGCTTAGCTAAAGGGTTCCACTTCCATATTTCCCCACACGCTTACATCTGTAGAGGGGTGAGGGAACGCCTTCGTTCTCGCATAAATTCTTGTTTTCTTAAGACAATTCTATTTAATAGTTTTGCCTCTAGAAATATTTCATTTGGAAAGAACTTTGTGACGAATAACTGAACAAATCAGCTGCTTTCCACTAAAGATGAACTCCAAATGCAGACAAACTGCAGCTTCACCAGATGGAGTCAGTGGAGTTTGCAGTCCAGAATAGTGGATTAGGAAAAATGTCACCATGAGACCAACTGAACGATATCAAAAACGATTACCGGGCCAGCATGAGGCAGGAAGCACCAGGCCTAACTACAGATGCGCTGTGAGTATATGTCAGTATCTGTGTCACAAAATAAAACCCGTCAGTGAAATGAAACTTACGGCTTTGTACTCCTCCGCAGATGCAAACCTCTCCTTCTGGATCCTCGTCATGTAGAGGACGTCGGTGTCAGGCAGAGCCTCCTCGATGCTGTCAAACTCCTCCTGCAAACAAACATTTTTTTTTAAAATTAGCAGTTTTTAGTACATATTTGTGAACACTGCTCTTTGCTGTGTAACCATGTTTAGTCCTCACCTGTTTGATGCCCTTTGAGGCCACGTAGCTGATGATCTCTGCTGGCATGTGGAGGTTTTTGGGAGCCACGTAACGCAGGGTGATGCGGTACTGGGTCAGCAGTTTGGCGAGGGAATGAACCGTTCGGCCATGTTTCAGATCTCCAACCATCGTTATCTGACAGACGCCACAGTTTTAACGTGTTTTCATGTAAAGTTTTATTCTGGCTGAAGATTCAATTAAAAATCCAATTTCCAATCCAATCCAATTTTATTTATAAAGCACTTTAAAATACCCAGCACAGGAACAAAGTGCTGTACAGAAAATAAGTTAAAACAATAGAATAACAGAAAACAGCAAAATAAATAAATAAAACACATAAAACATAAAATTAAAAACAGCCCTATATTAAAACAAAAACAAGATAAAACAGCATCGAAAAAAAATGAATCATGTCGCTCACCGTCATGCCGTTGACCGTTCCCAGCTCCTCTCTGATGGTGAAGACGTCCAACAGGGCCTGAGTGGGATGCTCCCCGACACCGTCGCCAGCATTGATCACCGGCTTACGGCATTGACGGGACGCGCTCTGAGGAGAAGGAGTCACGTGCATAAGATATTAAAAACTCATCTTCAAACTAAACAAGCAACAAAAAACACACAACAGGGTGCTGCTGCAGTTACTTTTATGACCAATTAGTGTTTATTTTCTGTTACGTAAAGAAAACTTTTAATAAAAAAAAAAAGTATCCATCTAAAATTCACCTCTACAGCTCCAGGTGTTGGGTGACGCAGCACGAGGACGTCAGCGTAGCCACTCATGGTCTGGACAGAGTCCGCCAGCGATTCTCCCTTCAGCGAGGAGGAAGTGGCCTCGCTGAAATGGACGACGGAGCCGCCCAAACGCTGCATGGCCGCTGCGAAGGAACTGCTGGTGCGAGTGCTGACCTCATAGAACATGGAGGCCATTACTTTACCCTGAACAGGAAGGCATGAGGAATGAGGGATTACTTTAAGGTACCTCATCATTCTATAACGTTGGTCATGTTTGATACGAACATCCACCATTGTAACAGCATATAACTGAAAATAGTGAATAGTGCAGTAACATGAGGCACGTTTAGGAGATACCTTGAGTATTTCCAGGCTTCGTTCCTTCTGAACCATCAAACGCAACGTGTGAGCAACATTGAACAGGTGTGAGATCTGAAACAAACGAAAGACACAAAAATAAGCTTTTGTTCAGACCCGAGATCTTGTTTTAAACCTGTCAGCATTTCCAGAGTGTGTGTTAACTTCTTCGGCGTACCTGCTCCTTGCTGAACTGTCTGACAGACAAGATGTGCTGTCCCACCAGTGGGTGAAGCAGAGGAGACATCTGCAGGTGTGACACCTGACCAGGAGGCACCTGTCCTGACCCAGACTGTGGGGACAGCAGCCTGAACAGTGGGGGAGGATGGCTGTACCCGTCAACAGCAGCGGCTGGTGGGAGCATGACCATCTCTGTGGGGATAAGAGTCGCAGTGTATCAATGACTGGAACACAGCAAAGGCGTTTCACTGAGAATCAGCAGGACAACATCAAACAACTTTAATTAAACTTGTCTTTATACAGCAATGAACAGTTTTGACATACTTGATTAATGGACATACCAGCTGAACATGTGAAATGATATGATAAGATAACATCTGCTTCATTTTTTAACCCCCCTTTCTAACTTATTGATACCTTTTGCCTAAAGAAGGCTTTAAAAATCCCCTGTGCAAAGGCCAGGCAGGCTGATAATACACTGGTAGAAACTCTGATAGAAACATTGGGAGAAACCCTCGAGGTCAAACAAAAAACTGCTGTTCCAAAGCATCATGGGAGCTGTAATACCTGGTGGCAGGCCGGGATCAGAGGCACGGTGGATGCGGGGCGGCAGCAGGTAGCGGCTTTCTCCACCAATGCGTCGTGGGCTCGCAGCACGAGTCCGCACTCCATCGCGGGGTGGAGTTGGACGCCGACGCTCAGGAGTCTGATGGAGCAGAATTAATGTAAACGAAACACATGAAATAATCCCCACATAGAGGAGTTCAAGAAACACTCAAAACAGTTCTAAGTACAGGCTTTAAATGTTTTTGTTTTACGTTTGTAATTAAACTCTGTTAGTTGTGTGTTCACCAAATTCTGTGAACCTTTTAGATGTCATCTACGCTCATAAGAAAGAAAACCGGGGATATAAGCACCGGAAAAGAGCTTCCTCCAAACGGTGGCGTCTAAGACCTCTTTCAATTCAATTCAATTCAATTTCAATTTTATTTATATAGCGCCAAATCACAACAAAAGTCGCCTCAAGGCTCTTCATAGATACAGAGAAAAACCCAACAATCATATGACCCCCTATGAGCAAGCACTTTGGCGACAGTGGGAAGGAAAAACTCCCTTTTAACAGGAAGAAACCTCCGGCAGAACCAGGCTCAGGGAGGGGCGGCCATCTGCTGCGACCGGTTGGGGTGAGAGAAGGAAGACAGGATAAAGACATGCTGTGGAAGAGAGACAGAGATTAATAACAGATATGATTCAATACAGAGAGGTCTGTTAATACATAGTGAGTGAGAAAGGTGACTGGAAAGGAAAAACTCAATGCATCATGGGAATCCCCCGGCAGCCTACGTCTATTGCAGCATAACTAAGGGAGGATTCAGGGTCACCTGGTCCAGCCCTAACTATATGCTTTAGCAAAAAGGAAAGTTTTAAGCCTAATCTTAAAAGTAGAGATAGTGTCTGTCTCCCGAATCCAAACTGGAAGCTGGTTCCACAGAAGAGGGGCCTGAAAACTGAAGGCTCTCCCTCCCATTCTACTTTTAAATACTCTAGGAACAACAAGTAGGCCTGCAGAGCGAGAGCGAAGTGCTCTAATAGGGTGATATGGTACTACAAGGTCATTAAGATAAGATGGGGCCTGATTATTTAAGACCTTGTATGTGAGGAGCAGGATTTTGAATTCAATTCTGGATTTAACAGGAAGCCAATGAAGGGAAGCCAAAACAGGAGAAATATGCTCTCTCTTTCTAGTCCCTGTCAGTACTCTTGCTGCAGCATTTTGGATTAGCTGAAGGCTTTTCAGTGAGTTTTTTGGACATCCTGATAATAATGAATTGCAGTAGTCCAGCCTGGAAGTAATAAATGCATGAACTAGTTTTTCAGCGTCACTCTGAGACAGGATATTTCTAATTTTAGAGATGTTGCGCAAATGGAAGAATGCAGTCTTACATATTTGTTTAATATGTGCGTTGAAGGACATATCCTGATCAAAAATGACTCCAAGGTTCCTCACAGTGTTACTGGAGGCCAAGGTAATACCATCCTTTCTTAGGAATAAAGTAAGGAGCTGCTATTCCTCCACATTTCAAAAGGAACAAGTCGATACCTGCTGTTTGCCCCCGACCAGACATTTCAGGCATGGAAGAAACACCAACTTTAATCACTGAACTGAACCTCTCGATTTTGCTGTGTCTATTACAGCATTTTAAACTAATTACATCTAAGAAGTTTTTTTATTAAATTTGTTGAATGAAATTCTAGTGTTTTCTTTCAG
The DNA here is from genome assembly GCF_056152115.1 of Neolamprologus brichardi. Taxonomy (NCBI): domain Eukaryota; kingdom Metazoa; phylum Chordata; class Actinopteri; order Cichliformes; family Cichlidae; genus Neolamprologus; species Neolamprologus brichardi. The sequence goes on along the minus strand of NC_142118.1, from coordinate 20,558,566 downwards.
TTACGTTTGCTTAGCATCAACTAGCCGATATCTGCTGCTGTGTGCACGTTCTTCATGGCTATGGCTGCTAACCAAGCATGTTAGTGTTGGCAGATAACTTCACTCTCTTGTTAAATCTGGTCAATTTTGGCTGCAAAAATAATCATGGCGGTGGCCAAAACACCAATGTGATGTAATATTATTGTAGAGTCTTTATCTTACAACAGAAAGCATGAAAGGCAGCTGCATTATTACCGCATTCACTTTTATTACCATTGGAGTTTCTTTGACAGGTTCTGGAGGATGGGTGGAAGAAGTGGGCCAAGTCTTCACATCCTCACCGTAACCTGGAGGCACGAGCACCTGAAGGAGACAGGACACGTACTTTATTAGATCAACTACATTGATTCTCTTTGTTTTCTTGTTCAAAAGCAAAATGCACGAATGCTGACCTGGCCATCGATGTAGGCCACCTCTCCTCGCAGGACCACGCGGCGGACTTTACCTTTCACCTTCATACCTTCGAAAGGAGTCCACTTAGACTTAGTGAACTGCATGGCCTGAGGAATAACCCACTCCTGCTCCAGGTCCACCTGAAAGACACATAATTGATAAATAATTAGGAACATATTTCATCAGAGTATGGATAGGCTGCTAATTACTGCATAAAAGTAATGTCTCCTTAAAATGAATTCCCTTTAATTGTGTTTGTCTGTGTACCTCCACGTAGGTGTTTTCCTGAACGGGCAGGTTGAAGATCCTGCGTGGATTGTCATAAAGACGTCTGGTAATATCATCCAGAGTCAGACGTCCATCACTGACGGCGGTGAGCAGCAGAGGCAGCATTGTTTCCAGACCGGGGTAACCAGGAGGAGGACGCTCACTGTTCTTCTCGTCTACAGAGTGAGGAGCTAGCAAAACAAAACGCGTACAGTTCAGGAAGGTCGAAGACGAGTCGGTCTCCATGATTGGTGACAGAAAATGAATGCTCTCTGACCGTGGTCTGTAGCAAAGCAGTCGATAATGTCCAGATTTTCCCAGAGTGTCTCCATGTCCTCGCGTGTTCCCAGCATGGGTCGAACCTGCGCTCGACCGTCGCCGATCTGCGCCACATTATCCTCGCACAGGAACAGGTGGTGAGGGGCGACCTCGCATGTGACCTGGATGCCCTTCTGCTTTGCAGCTCGGATTATCAGGATCTGAAAACCATTAAAAAGTATTAAAACTGTAGGAAAGAATCAAAAAAATTAAGATAAGATGCACTTTAACAGCCGAAGCAATCGATAATAAAACAGACTAATTAAAAGTAAAATACCTCAATAATCCACTAAAATAGTTTAAAATAAAGTAAAAGTTGCATAAAATCAACAACAGTAAGAAACAGCTCTTTACCTCCTCTTTCTTGGCCACGTGACAGATGTGGACTGGCCGCTGGTACAGCTGGGCCACCATGAGGATCGCCGCCACCGTCTGCTTCTCAGCGTGAGCCACGATGGGCATCTGCTTGGGCCATTTCTCAAAGTGCTTTAAACAGATCCACATGGTTAGGGCTGAAGCATCTCTAATGACCTTCCAGCAACACTTATAATCCAGCCTACCTCCATCCACAGGGAGACGTTGTCCATCTTGAGGGTGGAGTATGTGTCATTCAGGTACATCTTCAGACCGGCGGCCTGGCTGGCGATGGGCGGCAGGACAGCAGCATTGTCCGTGGCAGCGCCCACATACAGGGCGTAGTCGCAGCGGCTGCCTGCTTTGGCTAACTGGTGACACAATATAACAGGAGTCAATGTCATATCGCTTAAAATTTTACTGAATACTGAAGTACTCATTTCTAATCTTGTCCATTCTGGTCACTGCCAACAAAAACATTTCTGCATTAACAAACAGGATCAGCCAACAGATTAAAAAACGAATACAATTTAAAAACGTGGGTTTACCTTCTGCACCAGAGCCAGATTATTAGCATCAGTGATGGCGGGGGAAGTGTTGGGCATCGCACACACCAGGGTCACTCCTCCTGCCAGAGCAGCTGCTGTGCCTGAGGAGAAGTCCTCCTTATGGGTGGCGCCAGGCTCCCGTAGGTGAACGTGGACATCGATCAGACCTGCGATTCAATCAGAAACCAAAATACTTCACCCGGTATCTTTGTACTAGTTTGTCTACATAGCTTGAGTTCAAATATTTAGAAAAAAACTGAAAAATCAAAATGAAAAGCTGTACTATTAGTGCAAGTAATTAGTAAAGCTTTTAGTAGGATGAAGTATTTACTGTTTAAAAACCCTCAGTATTTGAACAACTTTGCTTTAAAGACTCAAGAATTCCTGTTTCAGAAACAAACATCTAAGATGACAACCTGGACCTGCAGCCACAGGCAGAGGGAACTCTGAAAAGGATTCAAAAGGTTTCTATTCATTTATTTCTGTCTTATCCAAAACGATCAGAGCTCGTCAAAATTCCTACAATAAATTTAGTGTTGTTGTTGCTGTTTACGACCACTCACCGGGCAGACGGACGAGTGTCTGGGATGCCATGCTGTCAATATGAGTTTTCACTGGTGGAGTCCTTCCAATCTGACGAAGAGCCTGCAAACGAGTCACCCTTTATTAATCATGTTCCCATAGAACCATATCACACAAAAAACCCCTAACAAAACAAAAAACAAACAACAACAAAAAAACAGATCGCGTACCTGAACAAAGAGCTTGGTGCACTTGATATCAATGATGAGCGGGACAGAGTAGTCGATAGCCATACGCCTGGTCCTGTAGCCTTTGGTGACAAAGGAGGAGAGCCTTCGACCTCCGCTGTTCCTCATGGAGAGGTTAATGACAAGGTCGAAGTGGTTCTCCTCCAGGTAGTTCATGATGCTGCGCTGCTTCTCTTTGGTGGCACATTCATCGCTGTCGTACTCCTCAAACGGCCAATCGATTGCAGTCACCTGTACAAGGAGACAAAACAAACTTAAGGACAATATCTTATGACCGGATGCCATATCTCTATATCACTATCACAGTTAACTGTACACTGAATGTCCCCTATACATTTTATTTTTATATTTGTTTGTTGTTGTTGTTTTGTAGGGGTTTCTTTGGTTTGTTTGGTTTCCTTCTCTATTTCTCTTATCTTCTGGGGTATTGTAAATACTGAACATCAAACTACTGTATGTTCAAAGTTTTGTTATTAACATGCTGCTGTAACTGAAAATAAAATTTATTATAAAAAAAAAAAGACAATATCTTAAAGAGTCTTAAAGTTTCTATCCTGATTTCATCCTGTCATAGGTTAATACTTAAAATAGAGTGTTATTAAAGTACTTAAGTGATTGCCACAATTATGAAAATTGACATTTCTAAATACATTTCTGCTGTTTTTCAAAACTTCTAGCAAAATAAAACATTTTTTACAGTTACATTGTATCCATGTATAAGTGCTGCTCATCTGGAATCTTTGGTTTAATGTGCAATTCAAGAGGAGTGATAAAGATGTAAAGGGTTATCAGGATTACACATAAACACGACCGTATTCCTGAGTCACTCACAGATGTGCCACTGCAAAATAAGTCGATTTTGATTTAAATAAAGTTTGTTACTCCAAAAAACGAAGCCTGTGCTAAAAGACTTACCTTGACTCCATGCTCTGTGTAGAAGTCAGCCGTGCCCATGCTGGCATACAGGTCATATCCCAAAGACTCCAGGGCCTGCACGGTGGGCAGCAGCTCACTCTTGTTCTGCAAACACAAATCAATGCAAATAGTTTGGATAAACAATAAAATCATAACATCAGTACTGAAAGCTGGAAAAATCTTATTACTATGCTTCACACAACTGGAACACTCTGTAGATGCTCCTTAAAATCAGATCACCTTTAAACTTCTTAAATCTATTGTGGTAGACAGACAGTTTCAATTTCAGCTCATCTTATCTGACATCGATGGCCTTTTCATTCAGTTCCATTTGCTGTTTTTTTAATCCAGCATTCATATCTTTAGACTTCCCTGAACCACGGTCGCCCCTTAATATAGTTTTTATATTTTCTATATTTAGTGCAAACAGATCATAATATTTCAACACTGCAGAAAAAAATGTGGTTCGATAATTTTTTATTCCATTTGTGTTGCTGAGATGGTTTTGATCGAGTTTAACTACATCTGGTCTCATGGTGATAATATTTACAGTTATCAGCTGTTGGTGGAATCATCAACAGCTGCTGCAAAAACAAATAATCACGGTTTGTTGCTTGAAATTGTTCATTTTCTCGTTAGAAGAGCACCTTCATGTAGCAGATGCACAAAATCTGTTTATTCCCGTGTGACTGATCAGCCACAAAAACATCTGCCAAACATAACCCACAGTTGTGACTAGACTTTAATGTGCCACTAAAATGCATCATTCGTACTACCAGCTGCATCGCTTGTGAGCTGAACTCACTGTTCACATCTGGATCCCTATCTGTTGTGTTTTTGTCAGTCGAAACCTTTAAGTACCTTATAGCTGCCGATGGAGAGCAGGATGTTCTTCTTGGGGATCTTGAAGCCTGTGGAGAGCATGGCTTTGAGGTAAGCCTCGTACCGGTTCTCCCCAAAACAAGCTACTTCTCCAGTGCTGGTCATCTCCACCCCGAGCACCACATCAGCTCCGGCCAGCCGAGAGAAAGAAAACTGTGGGACCTGGAGGACATTTGGTTGAAAGCAATCCGTGATGCTCAGTCAGATGAGAAGACAAAAGTGATTTAACATGAAGGGAAATATTTATGATTGCTTTCACACTACTTACCTTGACTCCCACAATCCCTTTCCCTTTCATCAGGCCCACTGGCTCCACGTCCTCCCCCATAATGTACTGGGTAGCCAGAGCCACCAAGTCCACTCCCAGCGTCTTGGACACAAAGGGGAAGGAGCGAGAAACTCGGACGTTGCACTCGATCACTTTGAGCTGGTCATCCTGAGGAAAAAAAAAACACAGCGGTGAATGAATGCTCTGACCAGTGTTGATAAAAGACAACTGTCCTTTGCATTATTGACACAGCTTCATTTTCATAACTTAATGAGGACTTTCAGGCTCTGTACTTTACAATGTACAACACCTTAAAGTAACGGACAAAATGCCATCTGTGGTGGCTGTAAACGGGAAGAAACATACCTGTAGCTTGTTTCCCCAAATCTACAGCAAAAGCATCACATTTACTTTTATTTTTCATGGATGTAACTTGTTAGTTTTCTTGCTCTGCATGAAGATGACATAACCCTTATATGAAAGACTGACACCAAGCTCAGCTTCTCTCAAAAACTAACACTGCATTAATCTTTGCTTTCCTGGTGTCCTTGGTACTCGCTCTAACGCAGCGGTCCCCAACCCCTGGGCCACGGACCGGTCCGTGAGTCGTTTGGTACCGGGCCGCGGGAGTTGAGGCTCAGGTGTGAAATGTCTGGTTTTCAGGGTTTTTAAATCGGTTTTCAGCGTTATTTTGTTATCGTTTTTATCGTTAACTCGGTTTTCCTTGGTCTTTTCACGTGTGTTATGAATAAATCTTTTTTTCGGTACCGGTACTAGTTTTATTTTGTTGTATTTATCCGCGACACCTTAAAGGCCGGTCTGTGAAAATATTGTCAGGCATAAACCGGTCCGTGGCGCAAAAAAGGTTGGGGACCGCTGCTCTAACGCATAGTTTTTTTGTTTTTTTAAATGAACCCAGCAGCCTTTTAAAAGCTTCAGGAGTACGACAATGAGGTCACCTGAAAAAAATTCCATGTAGCACTTGTATATTTCTGTTACACCAGAAAATAACCCCCAAACATTCATATGTTTTTATTAAGTACACACAATATTTTCACTCTCACATTTTACTCTGTACTGGAAGACTTATTCATTTTCAAGATTCATTCAACCATCCATTTTCTTCCACTTTATCCAGGGCTGGGTCACGGGGGCAGCAGCACAAGCAGAGAAGCCCAGACCTCTCTTTCCCCAGCCACCTCCTCCAGCTTATCCGGGGGAACACCAAGGTGTTCCCAGGCCAGCCGAGAGAGATAATCTCCCCAGCGTGTCCTGGGTCTGCCCGGAAAACCTCGCCCAGGAGGTATCCAGGGGGCATCCTTGTCAGTTGCCCGAACCACCTCAACTGGCTCCTTTCAATGTGGAGGAGCAGCAGCTCTTCAAGATTCTCTCAAATAATTTTTCACCATATAAACTAAGTTTTTTTTTTTTTAGGCGTCATAGTTCTGAAGAGGTCCAGCCAACATTTAGAGATATGTGTTTTTTAATAGGTGGACATTTCTGACAGCAGGTTGGGGATTAAAAGGGTCGATTATGCTTGGCTAATTTGAGCAACTGTGCCAACTTTACAAAACTATACGTTTTAATACCACAACTCCCTAAATCTGACTCTGTTTATTACCTGAATCTGGAAAATACTGTAAGAAAGCTACATAAAGTATCAGCATTGAGTAACAATTTAAATTCACGTCCTCAGTAACAGCATTTAACAGTATTTCCATGTACTTCTTACCTTTGCAATTAACTGCAGGTTAAACGGCCCGGTGACCTGCAGCTCCTGACCGATGGCGTGAACGATCTGCATGATCCTCTCTATGGTTTTCTGATTGAGGTCCTGAGGCGGTGTCACCAAGGTGGCGTCACCAGAGTGAACTCCAGCGTTCTCCACGTGTTCGGAAATCGCAATGCCCATCACTACACCGTCACATGCGACAGCGTCCACGTCTATCTCCTGCGAAATTTATCAACAGTACAGCCTCAACTCAACTTGATAATAATCAATAATTCTGCTGTAATTATCAGGTCTTTAACTACCTTAGCCTCCTGAATGAATTTAGAGATGACCACAGGGTGTTCCTTGGACACTGCTACAGCGTTACTCAGGTATTTCACGAGGTCGCTGTCACTGTAGGCGACGTTCATGGCCGCTCCGCTCAGAACATACGAGGGGCGAACGAGGCAGGGATAACCGACCGTCTCGCAAAACTTCACAGCAGACTAGAGCAAAGAAGAAACGTAAACATCCTTGAACGCTGGCTTTGCAACTATTTTTCTTAGTGTTATATGTACAATAGTAAATAACAGTAAATATAATTTACTAGCATATTAATGCAACATTTGAGGGTTAAACATCTTTAACTTTACAGACCGAGACATCGGTGACATAAAACGAGCTCATCGTCAGTCTGCTGTACCTCAGTGTCTGAGAGCTCCTTCCACTGCGGCTGGCTGATGCCGATGGTGTCCAGCATTCGGGAGAACTTGAACCGGTTCTCAGCGCTGTCGATGAACTCGGGCGAAGTCCCCAAGATGTGGCACTGCTGGCGGTGCAACGACATGGCAATGTTGTTGGGAAGCTGGCCTCCCATAGACAGGATCATTCCCTCTGGGTTTTCCCTTTCATAGATGTCCATCACCACCTGAAAGATGCATAGAAATACTCTGCAGATTAATATGTGTACAAGGAAATTAATAACAGTTGTGGAAAAGACAGGTTTCAGCCAATGAAGTGCACATATAACCACAGGGCGCTAATTAGCTTCTAAAATCCCAGTTAACTATCTTAATGCCTAAAATGAAATTATTTAAACTGCAGAGACTATGAAAATGAAGTAAAATTATAAACATAACAATAAACTTTCTGGAGCTCGAGGAAGATACTTATAAATGTGACTGACTCATTTGCCAGTTGTGTTGGATCGCTGTTCTTCCACTTTGATTGAAACAGAAAGGAAGGACACAGCTATGATATTCTTATTTTACTTCTGGTCTTTACTGCCTTTACTACAGTTAGAGTGTTAGAAAGTTTGAGGGGATGACTTGCAACAAAGAGCCCAGAGGCTACTTTCACCCAAAATGTGAGACTTGAATCAAGTCACATTAACCACAATCACACTTTCCCGTATCAACTAAAACTTACCTCAAAGGAGATCTCATCGAAGTAGAGGCGGTCGCACATGTCGTAGTCTGTGCTGACTGTCTCGGGGTTGTAGTTCACCATGATGGTCTTATAGCCCATCTGCAAATGGTTTGATGCTTATTTAGTAACATTTGGATTACTGGCTCTGGGGTGTAATAATACATGTAATAAGCAACACAATAAATGACAAAAAAAAAAGATCTAAATTTGTATGTTTTTTCATAAATAAGTAAAAAGCTAAAAAAAAAAAAATAGTTTAGTAAAGGAAATAAAGAGATAAACTGAACATGGAGGCGGTTCTTCCTGCTCCCTGGATTCAATTTCAGTGAGGTAAGAGATTAACTCAGTCATAAAGAGAGCATCCAGTATTAAAGTCTCACGTAGGCCTTACCTTCCTGAGCTCTGTGATGCACCCAACAGCGCACCAATCAAACTCCACGCTGCTGCCGATGCGGTACACGCCCGAGCCGATCACCATGACGTGCTGATCGTTGAAGCTCAGGTCGTCCTCTGTGCCGTGGTAGGTCAGGTACAGGTAGTTTGTGTAAGCCGGCCATTCAGCCGCCACTGTGTCAATCTGCTTCACCACTGGCAGGATGGACCAATCGTGACGCAGCTTTCTGACGGCCAGCTCTGTGCTGTTAGAGGGAAACGTGGATTTAGTGATAGAGGACAAACCAAGGAAGTTTGGATTCTTTAATAGCACTTTATCTAAAATAAAATCTCATGCTGATAATACACTAATCACAGAGAAAGTTACCATTAAGTTAAAATAAGACAGTGGTTATTTCCTTTCCTACCCACCTCTGTACAGCCAGTGCTATCTGCTTGTCTGAGAAGCCCAGCTGCTTGGCCTTAAGCATCACCTCTGGAGGCATGGAGCTCTCATCCTGGACAGAAGGAAATTAATCCAGCATCTTAATCCATTTTGAACAGCTCTTAGTTTTTTCATGTTATGTCTTATCGGCCTTACCTGATTGTAGGTCTCCAGCAGCAGCTCGTGGTCGGCGATGTTCTTCATCTTGTGCAGGAACCAGCGGTCGATTTTGGTCAGCTCATACAGCTTTTCCACAGTGTAGCCAGCTTTGAATGCTGCCGCCAGCACAAAGATACGCTTATCTGTAGGAGTCTGCAACTCCTGGTAAGCAGAGGGAGCACAACATACTAACTGTGAAGTGATGTGCTGCTAGTTATTTGCCAGCCATGAGCATCAGCTCAGACATTTGGGCTTATTTTCTCAAAATAAATAAATAAAATTAAAAATAAATCAGCCACACACACACACAGTAGCAGAACATGATTAACAGCATGCAATGAAACATTCGTCAAAAAACCCAGAAGCAGGAAGCATTACAGTAGTAGATAGCTCAGGGGAGATCTGGCACCATCTACTGGTCCAGTTAAGACAGAACAATACAGTTTTGACCTTTTAAAATGTCCTTATCACAATCATTTATAGGGTCACCATCCTAATAGAGGTGTAGTAAAATAGATGAACATGCTTTAATGTGCTGCATCATCACTCATCCTTAAAAGCCGATGGCATTGCATAGCAAAAGCACTAATGTTGTGTTCTGACCAAATATGAAGCAAATCATTGCATGGTTGGCTGAAAATGGTTAAAAATCTTTCAACTTGGGATAAAGTATTTGCTGACACTGCAGTGAACAGGTCGTGCAGCAGCAAGGCATTTTTTAACCAGTACAACCATTTAACCTGGACTTTAGCTATGGGAGGTTACCTTTTCAGAGACAGGCTTGATGGTGTGGTCAAAGCCAACACAGTTCTCATCCACCATCCTCAGAGCTTTCTGGAAGGCTTCCTCAAAGCTACGACCAATAGCCATCACCTCCCCTGTTGAGGCAAAGGTTCAAGCACTGAGCACAATATCCATAATAAGCACCTGACTTACTGGCTTCTCTGCCCGCACTGGTAAAGATTAACTTTATAATCAAACTCTGTGAAATAAAGCAGTAGAGTAAAACTTTAATGCCCTCATGGAGAAATCTGCTGTGATAGCAGTGCAGAAAAAAATAAAGAAATAAGAATAAAAAAAGAAAAAAAAACATAGTAGGTGCAAAAAATGATTGTTAGCTTTACTGAGACCAAACTAAGTATTTTTAAAATGTTTGGGAATACTAACAGTACTAAATCTACTACCTATTTACAATTTGTTACAACATATTTTTGTTCCAAGCTCGCTTTTGCCTCTTACCAACACTCTTCATGGAGCTGCCTATCTTGGTGGAAACCCTGAGGAACTTGCTGAGATCCCAGCGAGGCACCTTCACCACACAGTAGTCCAAACTCGGCTCAAAGTTTGCCGTCGTCGAGTTTGTCACTGAGTTTCTGGACAAAAATACAGACGCAGTGCAAATATTTTTCACGGGTGAATCACTTCATTTAAAGGTGCTTTACAGTTAAGACATTTAAAAAAAACTACAATGCTTATGCTGCAACTGCTCAAAGCAGTTTTGTCAAAACAATAACTTCAAATCAACCAAACTGCCAGCTGTGCAGGTGATGAATATCATCTTGTCACCAACATTTCCAAATTTCTTTGCTGATGAAAAATTGTGAACACGTTTATACTAAAAAAAATGATTGAATTTCAATGATCAGATGTCTTTAAGTGTAATGATTGACTAGCTAGATGTTTCCTGGGTCTGTGTGACACTGTGGGGGTGACTATTCAGAGTAAGCACAACAGGTCCACATGCAGTGAAGGCAGCGAGTCGGTGCTGCCTTACTTTACAGGCATCTATGCATCACAATTGTTTTTTGGTCGTTTACTATACAAAAATTGATTTTAAGCTTGAATACTTTAAACCCCACTTTTAAAAAATGTTCAGTTTGGCAGAATACTGGAACGTCTTTGTTGGATGTCATCATTCTTTAAAAGCAGAGATGCCCCTGTTAGTTCATTATCCGCCATTCTTAAGCTGAGAGACGTACTTGAGCTGTGGCAGCGGGATCCCCAGACCAAGTTTAGCTGCTACGTAGGCCAAAGGATAACCGGTCGCTTTACTGGCCAGAGCAGAGCTCCGTGACAGGCGGGCATTCACCTCAATGATGTAGTACTGCAACACATTATACATAGAAGATACAGATTCAATCACAGACATTATGGGAATTAGACCAGGAACAGGAATACCAGCTCCCCATGCACACAAGACCTGTTTAAAGGCCTGTTCTGATACATAAAGCCTATTTATACAAATCTATTCCTGGTTTGTATGAAATGAATTTGGTCACATTGATACCTAAAACAATTTTCTTTTAAAACTTATTGAACAAGAATTTACATAGTAAAGACTTTTTACCTCCTTGTTTTGGAGCCAAAACAGTAAATTTAAGCCGGCTGTTACATTATATGCAGATCCAGCTGCACACTCTGTACATCCTATAGCCATATAAACTGTATATACTTAAAGTCATGTTACCACCCATGCTTATTTCAATATACCTACACTTTCTGTACTATTCATTACAGCATGTCACTGGCTTTAAAATAAGGAAATGCATAACAGATCCACTTTCCAGGTGAACACAGTCCTATTTGTGCTTTTCATCACCCAGGTCTTCACATATATGCTTACCTGTTCAGATTCGGGGTTAAGAGCGTACTGGATGTTACACTCTCCCACGATGCCGAGATGTCTGATGACTTTAATGGCCGTGTTTCTCAGCATGTTGTACTCGCGGTCATTAAGCGTCTGACTGGGAGCCACTACAATGGATTCCCCAGTATGGATACCCAGTGGGTCGATGTTCTCCATATTACACACCTAAACAAGAGGAAACAACAGTCACTTTAAATCGCCCTCAGTTTTTTTTTTAGCGAGTATAAACTGTTTGTTCTCTGGTCTCCTTTTACTCACAGTCACACAGTTGTCATAGGCGTCCCGGACCACCTCGTACTCAATCTCCTTCCAGCCTTTCAGGGATTTGTCCACCAGTACCTGAGAGGTGTGAGCGAATGCTGCCGTTACCAGAGAGGTCAGCTCCTCTCTGTTGTTGGCAAAACCGGAGCCGAGGCCTCCAAGAGCGAACGCTGAACGAACCAAGACGGGGTAGCCAAGACGCTCAGCAGCCGCCACCGCCTACAGCAGAGTGAATCAGATAAATTTAGACTTCACTGGGGCAAAAAACAATCCAGAAGCTATTAATTTATAAGCGAACACGTCTCCTCACCTGTTCCACCGACAGAGCTGCTTCACTGGGAGCTACATGCTCATTGATCTCTTCCATTTTCTCCACAAAGATTTTCCTGTCTTCGGTCATCTCAATGGAGGAAACAGGAGTTCCCAGAACCTGCACTTTATACTTCTCCAGAACGCCCAGCTTGGTCAACTCTACACCGCAGTTCAGAGCAGTCTGACCTCCAAAAGTCAGCAGGACGCCGTCCGGGCGCTCATTTTTTATCACCTGTAACAACAAGATATAATGACACGAAGCACTCACAACACATGAAAATGAGACAAACAGCTCTGTGGATTTCACACTGGGAATGTCATCCCGTCCAAGACATTTGGAAGTCTGCGACTGAACTAAAAGCAGCTTAAGTGATCTTTTTTTTTTTCCTTTTAGCCTCTTCGTTTCCACTCTATACTGCCGTATGATGGATGCAGGTAGAAAGCTGAGTGGGGATTTTTAGATCTTTGAGCCAGCACATTTTTACAGAAATGTATTATGAACACTGAAATTTAAAAATAAATAAAAATAATAACATAAACTACATTAAATAAACCTGGGCAAAGAAGGTAAAAATCTGAGGGAATATTTGTCCTCAAACTTGTTTCTTTTCATCATCATTATTAATCCGCACTCTTATTTTTCCTCTCTTACTACTTAATTACTAGCTGTTGTCACTAAATTGCATCTATATAAAAACCAGAGTGGAGCAACGAGCTCACTTTAGTCCACCAGCACCACCTTTATCTTACATCATGACTTCCATGGAGCCGCGGATTAAAGGGCTGTAACACAAAGCTCATGTTTTGCCTTTGCTTTTTAAATGCTTGTGCTGCATTCAAGTGTTCAACCAAACAAAGTGATGGACCACGTAAAAGTGTATCTTATCAACAGTAAAGAAATAAAAATAAAGGTTGTCCTACAACCCACTGTCCCAATTCCTACAATACAGACACAAAAGAAGACTGAACTACCTTCAGCAGTCACCAAAGCTACAAACACACCTGTACAGAACTGCTCTGTGTTCTTTGGTGGGCTGTGATTATGTGAGACCCCTCAGTCTTTTAGACAAACACAATCTGGGGTCAATACTGACTGATCAGAAAAAACAACCAAACAAAAAACAGTTGACCTACAAATTTCACCGTGTCCACAGTTTCTCTTCTTTCATCAGTCACAGAGTTGCAACAGAGAGAATCCATACCTGAGTGACGTACTCTGCTGTAATCGGCAGAAAGTAGACTTTGTCGGCCAGATCTTTGGAGGTCTGGACAGTGGCAATGTTGGGATTGATCAGCACAGTCTGGATATTCTCTTCCTTCAGAGCCTTAATAGCCTGGAAAACAGAGCAGAGTAACATCAGGAGGCACAGAAAAAAGTCGTCTGCGTTCAAGCGTTCTTCTTTAAATCCTGAATTAACCCTCCGCTTTACACACAGCCCAAAATAAGACCAAAAACCTCCTGTTTCACAGACCTGCGAGCCGGAGTAATCAAACTCTCCAGCTTGGCCGATGGACAGTCCACCTGAGCCTAGGATGAGGACTTTTTTGGATCTGACGTGCCCTTCAGCCTTTGGGGAACCAGTGAAAGTGAGGTGGTCCATCAGACGCTGCTTCACTGGAAAAATATCACACAAATTGCTAATAATTAGTCGTTACACAAGCCAGATTTACAAGGGTTTCTCTTCTTCACAGGCATAGTTACATTACTACTATTAAATACCAATTACTACTTAAAACTACAAAAGTACATACAAAAGTAATTTAGAAATAAATTAATATGCACCACAACATTTAAGATGATAAAAAATGAAAGTTAAATTGGAATACCAAATTTTCCAGTGTTGCCCTCTTTATGGTCTGTCACCGTTTCAATGAAGACATCAAACAGGCCGACCAGATCTGTAGGACCAGCCATGTGCTCTGGGTGGAACTGAACACTGGATGAAAGGGATCACAAATGATTTAATTGGGTTTTTTCCGACCAGTACAGAGCACTTAAGCCACCAGAGCCAGTCACTTCTAGAGTGAATCACCACTGGACTCCATCTTTCACAGACTGTTACCTGAACAGAGGCTTTGTGTTGTGTACGATGCCCTCGTTGGTGTGGTCGTTAGCATTTGTGAAGAGCACGTCCCAGTCTTTAGGCAAAGTGTCAGGGTCGACAGCGAAGCCGTGATTCTGACTGGTGATGAAGCAGCGCTCTGTCCCATTATGGATGCACGGTTGGTTGTGGCCACGGTTACCATACCTGAGAAACAAGAGAAAATAACACACTAATTAAAAGATTGATAAAAGACATTTCCCACGGTTAACAAAATCTATAATTATACATTTAGCTTAACCAGGGTGCCCTCTAATGAGGCATTATTATAGCAGAAGCTTTAATTAACTTGGCCTTTAGATTGTTCATCCAGGTACAGACAAAGCACATTTTAGGACGATTGTTTGACACTTGTAGTCTTTCAGAAAGAATCTCCACAAACAACCTGTAATCTGTCTGATGGGTTACCAGCAGAACACATGCTGCCCACTCTGACCTTCACACTCAGCCTGATAAAGCTGCCATCGGCAAAGTCTCCCATAATAGATATGGCTACAGAATTTGGCAGACGTGTTTATTCAGCCTTTTTCATAACAACGACGCTCAATCCAACCCTCTAGTGATCATAAGGGAGACGCCAGACTGCTGAGGACAGCAAAAATCTGCATTTCACAAAGAAAGTGTGAGAGCGTGAAAACCTGTGTATCTAGAGAGAGTAGAGGGTGCCCTCAGTGACCCGAGGGCTCAGCAAAAGACAGACGTCAGTGAACGCATCACTACCGATTCACTCAACTTTTTACAGCTCAACCTTTAAAAGGTGCGTTCAGGCTGGCTAATGTGTGTTGCGTAATCTTAGAAACAGTTTGAAGGCAATATTAATACTTGCTTGAGTCATGCAATGACTGAAATGTCAGCGAAAGGAACACAATGATCCTGCCAAGAAGGCTTGCAAAATATAATGACGTCCTATTTCACAACTTTAAGACAAGTCCACATCTACACTAGAACATACAGCGAGTTCTTCATTCACATGTGCTCACCCTTTCCACCAACGGTCATGAAATTCAGCTTCTGACCAGTTGTTCTCACAACAGTGCAGCTGTGGGGCCGGAGTAAAAAGATGGAGCAAAGGTAACTTAAACAAATTTAAATAAAATGTTTTCACACCATCCACCTTCACAAAAATTTCACTCTGGATCTTTTTTTGTTGTTGTTGCTCATGAATGATATGTTTTTCTTGTGCTTTTAAATCACTTACTGTTTAGTTCAGCTCCAGCTAACAACACCAGAGCAAGCACTGGCTAACAAGCCTGCGGAAGGGTTTGGAATTTATTACAAAGAGAAAGAGGTGTGTTAAATTGAAGAAATTAGTAATCATGTTAAGTTTACAGTACTGAAAATAATTGAATACATTTTTTCTTATAATGGAGCACCATTACTTTTTGATAGTAAACGTTGGTAAAAGTTTAAAATCACTTAAGAATCAAAGTTTAACAATTTATCTTTCAGTTTACGGAGGTGTTGAGTTTGAGGTACTCACTTCATCTTGTAGGTCTTGGCTCCAATGACCAGAGAGAGCAGCTGGTGTCCAAGACAGATGCCAAAAACTGGCTTTGGTTGGTCCACACAGACCACCTTCCTCACGTTGTTGACGGTGGCCTCACAGAGCTGGGGATCCCCGGGACCATTACTGACGAACAAACCATCAAAATCTGGAAAAAGATGAGATACAATCATTTATGTAACCACTGATAAAATTGGTACGAGTTCCCCTGAAAAAAATCCCCGACATAGCGCGTGTTCCTGACCGGCGGTGTCCAGCGGGTGGTCCCAGGGTACGACAGTAACACGGGCTCCTTTCTGAGCCAGGCAGCGGATCTGGTTGTACTTGATGCCACAGTCCACCACTGTGATACGAAAGCTGCCACTATGATTGAACACTTTTGGCTCCTGGAGACAACCAAACAGGGAAACATCTAAATATCTGACAGGCACAAAACAAGCAGCAAGCTACCTGCCAAACAATATGCTTTGAGACAACTACAGACAATCTAGCTTTTTAATTTATTTAGTTCAAAACCTCTTACTTGAGCTGAAGTGTGAGCGCTAAACTTTTCCTATGTTTTAGAGCTTTAAAAAAAACCTTTGCAAAATTAGATCCACAGATCAAATCTCCAAGTTTCTAGTTTATCAGTAACATAAATAACGCCCTCCATTAGCACTCGAGAGGTGGCAGAGCTTCGATGGGACTGTAACAAAACTCCTGGTGGGTTACCTTCATGGAGACCTCTCGGACCAGGTTCCTCTTGTCGGGATTATCGAAGGGAATACTTTCCTCAGGGGTCCCGTCCACTATCAGCTTCCCCAACATGGTCCCCTTCTCTCGGATCTTTTTGGTCAAGCAGCGGGTGTCAACACCTGAAGAAAATGGAAACCGTTTGTAGCATTCAGATTGAAAAGCTTGCGTCTGATTATTTTATGCATTAATATATATTACAGATGCTGAGCAGTTTTCCAATTAAATTATGCCCATTTTTATTCTGGGTTTCTGACCTTGTAATCCAGGAATGCCTTGCTCTTTGAGCCACTGGTCCAGTGACTTGGTTGAACTCCAGTGACTGGGGCTTTCAGACAGTTCTCCAATAATCAAAGCAGCAGCGTGGATCTTGTATGACTCAAACCACTGAACAAGACAACAACAGATAAGACAGTGTGTTTTATCAGTGTTAAGACTTCTTTCATTCAGATAAAACCGTCCCACAGAAGAAAAGAAGAAAAATCCTAACTCGCTTTTCCACTTTAAATATGTTAATAAGTTTGCAAATTAATTTTCACCTGGAATTTAAATAACCGCTTACCTTGCTCAGCCCGAACTCTCCCTCTTCATCCATTGGCACACCATAGTTGCCAACCAGAGGGTAAGTGAGGGTCAGCAGCTGGCAGCGGTAGGATGGATCAGTAAGAGCCTCGGGGTATCCCACCATCCCCGTCTGAAATACTAAACACACAAAACATTCTTGAGTACATCATATCAACTACAAGAGCTTAAATCTGCCAGACAGTTAATAATAATTAGGCTTTTTCTTTAGAGTCAGAGAATAACCATATTAGCAAACTGAGTTCTTCTTTTCTTTTTAATGCACACTGATGCACTTTCAATAACAATCAAACTCTTATGGTTTAGGACTTGGATGACTTTTTATCTCATAATTATGATTCTCTCATATTTAGTACAATTATATCTTTGTATCTCAAGTGCTGTATCTCATGAGACGATGTCCAGCTTTTTTCTTGTAGTTCATAATAAACAGTCCCATTATTAAAACATCCCATATTAACTGATATTAAAATTATTTCAGTCGTTGCTGTTGAAAAATACAGATAAATGTGGAGTCTCTTGTAGTCTGAGTGATCACTCAGACTAGAAAGTGCATTAATTACCAGTATTTCCCATTTGATTAACATGAACTGATGCGGCATCTTTAACTGTCTACATATGATGACTGTTTATTGAGAACGAAATGTGTTTTTCGATCTCTATAGTAGATTATTTTATTGTGTTCTACCTGCTTGTGTTTCTGTAATAAACTTTTATAACACCTGGCTGGAATACAGTCGCATTCCACCCGGGTATACGTCCTCCATACAGCATACGCTTAAATTTTTATTTATCATTTTAACGTTGCGTGACTCATCTCTGCAGTCACGCATACCGAATGTCAAAATCGGACCTGTTCCAAAATCACTATTATCTTATCTTTAATTCGGCATGCTTATTACGACACAGCAAGCAGTTTCCTAGTCACATCTGCCTGCCAAAATACACACAGGTGGGCGCTGAAGGTAGAGGTGGGCTATACGCGCATGGCTGTGATGGCGTCACTAAATTCCACTCTTTTTTAATGGAGTTTGGCACTGGGGGGGGAAACGTTAGGAGGATTTGGCGCTTTACAACTCTGAACCATGAGCGTCTTGGCACAAAGGGGCAAACCACACCACACATCCAGATTACACAATGTGCCAAAGCAAATGTTTAACTCATGCTGAGTTACATTATACACAGGTGGATTATGCACAATAACAAACTGAGAGTCTGAGGTGAATTAAAACAGTATAAAACACGTACCAACTTCTCCGGATACCGACACGCTTGCACCAAATTGGCGGCCTTTGAACGTCGTCCCGTCCTCCAGAATCAGGGTTGCCATATTTGCCATTTTTTGTAGTGATTACAGCTGAAGCTAACTGCAGATACCGATAACTTAAGGATTTGTGACGAGTCCCAGTTTCCACGTGAACGTTCTGCCGCGCGGAAGCAAGAGATGTAGATGAGACTGAGTCACAAAATACTTCAAAAAACACCAATAAACATGAGATCTGGTGGCCAAAAACAAACCTTTGAGTGTTGAAACGAATCCAATTTCAATCCAGGAGAAGCAAAACAAAGGAAATATGTTTAGGTTGACAGTTTAGAGTTTGTTCGGACGGGACGATGAGACCAATGTGTTCCACACGCGCCGCCAGCAGCGTGGAAGTCGGGCAGCAGGCCGCGACGGTAAGTTTGACGAACTGAGGCTTCACGTTTCCGCTAGGGATTTTCAACATAAAATACAAGCGTTACAACGAGATTCGGAAATATTTTATGGTTCAAAAACAGATGTCCAGAGTCCAGCTGAAGGCAGATGTGTCTACAGGAAAACGGTTTTTTTTATATCATATTTGGTATTAAAATAAATTTAAAAAATGTACAAATAGACTTTTACATAGGAATATAAAAGCAAATTTTAGCTAAATAGCTAAATGTCAGGTTAAAATAACGTCTTGATGCATTCTCAATCATCCAGGAAAGTAAATCTCCAAAAGTTGATTCTGTTCATCTGGACGTAGCGTTTTGTGGGAGAAACGTTTCGTCACTCATCCAAGTGACTTCTTCAGTCTCAACTGACTGCAGGTTTCCCCAAATCTTATAAACAGTAAATTTGCATGATGACTGAAACAGTCACGGAAGCGTTGGAGGTAGTCCGTAAGAGATTACAGGATGACCCCAACCTCAGCAACAGAACCACTCTCAGCATCGACCAAGTGTGTTTGCTTTTGGAACTGTGTCTTCATTCCACCTACTTCACATAAGGGTCAGTTCTACAGGCAGAAACATGGGTGTGCCATGGGCTCCCCAGTTTCACCTATCGTGGCCAATTTGTACATGGAAGAATGGAAAAGATGGCTTTGCTATCCTACCCTGGAACACCACCAAGCCACTGGTTCAGATATGTGGATGACACCTGGGTGAAAATCAAATCTCAGGACGTACTACATTTCATGGATCACATTAACTCGGTGGACCGACACATCAAATTCACCAGGGAGGATATGAAAAGTGGCAGGTTAGCCTTCTTAGACTGTGAGATTTCCATCAGTAATGGGGGACATCTAAAAGCTGACGTGTACCGTAAACCTACACATACGGATCAGTATCTAAGGTTTGACTCTCATCATCCACTGGAGCACAAACTGGGTGTCATCAGGACGCTACAACACAGAGCGAACACCATCCCCACAGACACAGCGGCCAGAGAGGCAGAAGAACAGCACATCAAGAAGGCCCTGAGTAAATGTGGTTATCCCAGCTGGACTTCTGTCAAAGCGGGAAAGGCACCTAAAGAAAGCTCCAGCCAATCCAGGAGAGAAGGACAACCGCTGCCTAAGTGAAAACATGTAGTGATCCTGTGATCATGTAGTGAAAACATGTGTCAGGAGTATCAGAGCAGTTGAGGCGCATTTTTTCTAAACACTGGGTCTCTGTGGCTTTTAAACCCCAAAACACGCTGCGCCAAAAATTGGTCCACCCCAAGAATCGGGTCCCCCGACACAAACAGAGTAACACAGTGTACGCTGTTAAGTGCCAGGAGGATTGTCAAGATTTATACATCGGGGAAACCAAACAACCTCTGGCGAAGCGGATGGCACAACGCAGAAGAGCTAACTCGTCAGGCCAGGACTCTGCAGTCTATTTACACCTACAGGCCAGTGGGCACTCTTTTAATGATGAGGATGCACACATCCTGGACAGGGAGGAACGTTGGTTTGAGCGCGGAGTCAAGGAGGCCATTTACGTGAAAAGGGAAAGACCATCTCTGAATTGAGGAGGGGGCCTAAGGGTACATCTTTCACCATCTTACAATGCTGTGATTGCAGCCATTCCCCAACTCTCTGTGAATGTACTCATGGCCATTGATCAGTGGTCTTTGATCAATGGATTTTGGTCAGTGGTTGTTGATCAATGGTCATGAGAATTTGCATAATTATGATTAAGGAACTGACCTCACAGCCCATTGTTCCTTCAGTGGGCTGGTTTCAGTCATTATGCAAATTTGCTGTTTATAAGATTGGGGAAACCTGCAGTCAGCTGAGACTGAAGAAGTCACTTGGATGAGTGACGAAACGTTTCTCCCACAAAACGCTACGTCCAGATGAACAGAATCAAGGAGGAGACTGATGAGACTGAGGTCCTTCGGAGTCTGCAGGACTCTGTTAAGGACATTCTATGACACTGTGGTAGCATCTGCCCTTTTCTATGCAGTGACCTGCTGGGGGAGTGGATGCTCGGACAGGGACAGGAGCAGGATTGACAAACTGGTGCGGAGGTCTAGCTCCGTGCTGGGATGTCCCCTGGAGTCTGTGGAGGTGGTTGGTGAGGGGAGGATGTTAGTAAAGCTGATATCCATCATGAACAACCCACATCACCCACTGCATGAGTATGTGAGTGGGCTGAGCAGCTCCTTTAGTCAGAGACTGAAACACCCTCGCTGCAGGAAGGAGCGCTTTCGCAGATCATTCATCCCAACAGCAGTTAGACTCTATAACTCCTCAATCACGATGTCATAAGTCACTGGACACTGTGAACATCCACGGTCACCACTTCATGCATAATGGACCTTCCATGACCTTCCAAGCTATATAGTTTATGTCTTCCATATTTCCAACTATATCCATAATCA
Organism: Neolamprologus brichardi; assembly: GCF_056152115.1. Taxonomy (NCBI): domain Eukaryota; kingdom Metazoa; phylum Chordata; class Actinopteri; order Cichliformes; family Cichlidae; genus Neolamprologus; species Neolamprologus brichardi. Next base: position 20,537,437 of record NC_142118.1, on the reverse strand, counting down.
CATACTGTGTATGCTACCATTGTATATAGTGCATTATCTTACTTTTTTTCATTGATTGTACTTATTTGTATTTTTGTATTTCCTTCATATATCTGTACCTGAGCTGAGGTGACACAAAAATTTCCCCGTTGTGGGATCAATAAAGTCTTATCTTATCTTATCTTATCTTATCTTATCTTATCTTATCTTATCTTATCTTATCTTATCTTATCTTATCTTATCTTATCTTATCAACTTTTGGAGATACATTAAAATAAAGTAGAATTTGAGACTAGGCTGTTTGCAATATTTTGCCAAGTTAGATTTATTAAATAATAATTTAAATAAATAAACCCCATAAATTACACTAACACTTATCATTACTGACATTACCCACATTGTCCAACATTCATTTGTGCCCTGTTTAGTTTGATGGGATCTGATCGCCCAAACACCAGAGGACTTTCAACTTTAAAAAATGTTACAAAAAATATTCATGAAAAAATTATATCTCAATGCCTTAAGAAGAACATGATTTAGGAAAACGTAGGGACTATTATTGTACAGTATTTACCTTACAATATAAGTGTTAGTGTTTCTATTAACCTAATGAAAGGTTTTTGCCTCAATACAAAATTGACACAATTACTGTGGAATCTGGAGAAGTATGGGATAAGGTGTTTGAAAAGTTTTTATACTTTAACTTAATAATTTCAATAGTTGGTTCCAATGCCAAGTATTCAGAGTATATAAATTCTTATCTTTAGAAGTCAACAAAATGCATATTGTCATGAAAATAAGTAAATTGTTTACATGAATCAATAATTTAGAGTTACTTTGTTTTAGAGCCAATATGCATCCTAAATTGTAATAAACATTTTCATGCGTTTGTCTCTGATTTTGTGCGACATAAAAATTGGCAACATCTCGTCATACACGTGAGGGTTTCACTGATTTCCGGTACTCCTTGGTACACTTTGGAAAATTAACACTTCCACGTGACCTCTACGTCACCACGCTAGAGGGGCGTATCTGCAGCGGCAATTTAACATTTTGTTCTGTGCCCAGGTAAAAACGTTCTTACAACTCTTACAATTTTGATATTGACGTAAAATGTGTGGTGTGTATTCACCATTTAAATGGCTAATAATATATAGAGATTATGAAAAGTAAAAGATAAATCTAAAGTGGTGTTAACAGCAAATTTCACAAGTGTGTAATCGGGCAGGCTGAGTTTGTGGGGGCTACAATCCAGACTTGTTCATAAATTTACATTTATTTAACTTTAATATTTTTATTCAACGGTTTGGTATACCTGAAGAAAGTGTAAGCAATGTGCATAATATATGCGGAATGGAAATGATTTTTTTAAACAAGTATGATACAGTGAAGAAACAGTTAGCAAGTGTGGGTATAGTGCGGATGTATGCGAATAAATATACTACATTCGCGGCTTCCATACAGAAGGGGATGTAGCTCAGTGGTAGAGCGCATGCTTTGCATGTATGAGGCCCCGGGTTCAATCCCCGGCATCTCCACATTTTTTCTTTTCTTTTTTTGGGGAAAATTCCTCAAAACTGTTTAATCTTAACCTAAAATGTGACTATTTAAATATCACAACTAAACTGAACTGTTCCCTTACTAAACGTGGGCATGTTTTAGCTCCGGGAATTCTGTCATTTGACGGCTGATATATAATGACGGAAATCGTAGCTTCTTTAGAGAGTAAACAGAATAAACGGATAGAAATCACATAATCGAAGCAGTTCTGTTCACGGCCTGTGGCGTAACCTGGAACGACTCTACCGGGTTAAAATTGTTTCAATTATTTAATGGTATCCTTTTGCAGAAACAAAAGCCCGAGAGCTGACAAACTTCACATTCACATTCCCTATTGCTTTGAACGCACCGCAAGTCCAGCCCCAGCGGTAACTAAGGAGATCACAGTTAGTTTACTTCCAACCTCCTCTGCGCTACCCCTGGCTCTCTAGCAAAATGACCAAAATCTGAGGAATATTCCAGCAATAATAATACCATTCTGTGTACGAGCTTCCCTCAGAATGCAACTGAAGTATCTCAAGACACTTTTAACCTCCCGGGTAAGTTGACGAGTTAGCTAACGGTAACTGGTGCTATGAAGCCAGCGCGAGTTAGCTAACAATAACTGGTTCTGGAAGCCAGATAATCATGTTTATACTGGAAAGCTGAAACTGCGCACCAGTTTCGTGATATATTTATTTATTTTTTGCATGAATTTGATTTTACTGACCCACGCTGAACTGTTGTTGAAAGCGGATTTTTGCACTTAACTAGCCAGGCTTGCTAGCACATAAACACGGCGTCCTTATGATTAATACATGGCCAAAAGTCTGCACGTCCTAAACTGGATTTTAAAACACCTAAATCTATCGTGTCTGATCAAATTTAACATCTAACTGTCGCTCATAAGGAAGAGTATCTCTACTGGCCAAAATAGACAACAGTTAGTTAAAACATGATTTTATAGAAAAACAGAAATCAGGGCCAAACACAAGATAAAACAGAGAAACACTGATTTTCATTTAGAGTAGAAGCATAAAGACACGTGTAACAGATACACAATCATTAGAAGGATTTTAAAAGGGGACATCATTTCCCCTTGTGGGACTAATAAAGGTATATCAATCGTATAAGAGCAAGTCTATAAAACAAGTGCTTTAGGACTGATTTGTTTACCTGCTTTGACAGGAGTTTGCTGCCAAAGTTACCTGCATGGCATGGGCACCAAACAACATCAAGTTCGCTGTTTGCACTGTGGACAGGGTGGTGTTGCTGTATGATGAGCATGGAGAGAGCAGGGACAAGTTCTCCACAAAACCTGTGGACGCCAAGGTGAGACAAATCCCGTTGTCCTTTGAACTGCATGTGTGTATGAAAAGAGGTGCTGTATATAATGTAAAGAAATGATGATGAATTACTTGCCATTAACCAAATGTGTCGCTGGAATCATAGACTGTATATAAAAGATGTACCATTGCCATTGTGACAACACCCATTTATTTTGAACTCTGTGCTTGTATTTGTAGCCTACACCAAGTTGCTTTGTAAAATCTATATTAAATGCAACTGGGTATCTATCCAGCAAACATATCCTCTTGAGGCCCATGTGAGGCCACTGTGGGCAAACCCACACTGTTGGCAGCTCACTATGGGCTGAAATGTAGGGCCTCACTGTGTGTTTGCCCAATCAGGTCCTACAGTTTTACTATGCGGGGCCCCCATGACGGATTTCTATAGGCCAGGAGCACTGTGGGTTTGTTGGTGTGTGGTGTGTTATTATGTTAGAGTGCTTTTCTATAATAATAATTACTCATATGTATTATTTTCTCAGTATGGAAAGCAGAGCTATGTTGTAAATGACATGGCCTTCTCACCAGATTCCACGAAAATTGCCATCGGCCAATCCGACAATATCATCTTTGTCTACAGAATCGGAGAGGACTGGTAATTACCTCTGCTTAGTTCCATTTTTCTCATTAGTTTATATTTTGGTACAATTCAAAGCAGAAGCTTTAATCAGTTTTCTCGTCTCTCCTAGGGGGGACAAGAAAGTCATCTGCAATAAATTTGTTCAGACGGTAAGAAAACGTGATTTAATGCATTGTTATTGCCTTGAGGAGCACGCTAAAAGTGGCAGTGACTATGCTTTTTGTCAAAACTTGAAACTTTTCTTTCCATAAAAGGAATCTATTAAACTCATGTTTAAGCATGTGTTTTTATACTTTTGCACAGTGTAGCTTTGCTTAGTTTAAAGTTCAGAGTAATCATCATTTAGTCCACCTGTCTCAGATAATCTCACATCTGAAGCAAGTAGTTTTAGTTCCTCTCATTATGCCAGCTGTGTTTAATTGGCTGCTGCATGCAAACAAAAGGTTTGAAGGGCATGTCGATGGAGTCTCTGTGCTGTTGAATCTGAGAGTTAATAGTAATCTGAAGCCTAAGTTTTTGGCTCACAGGGATTATTTATTTTTTCAAACTTTGAACATGTTTAATATGAGCACCTACTGCGATCTACTACTACATAAAACAAAGACATGGATAACAAATGAGGACTGATTAAAATATATTATTATAAATCATTTAGACATATAAAATTGAAAAATGATCAGATATGTTCTGTTTTCTACATATGTGTATAATTGTAGTAGACTAATAGTTGTGTTCTTTAAATTTTTGTGACATTTTAGTTCCACGTGGTCTGATTCGGTTGTCAAAGCTTTTTTTTGTAGAGCTCAAAGTGAATACACTTTGCAGGGCTTAGCTGTTGATGAATCTATTCTGGTATTAGTTTTTAATTGGGTGATAAGTTTTGTTTTCCTTACAAACATGACATTTTTTAGCTTTCTCTCAACTTTGTGTCATCAACATGGTTGTGTTATTTTCTTATCTTTATTGCAGAGTGCTGTGACATGCCTTCTTTGGCCTGCAGAGCATGCTATTGTCTACGGATTAGTTGAAGGCAAGGTATGTCTTGGATATTTCATATGTTTATTTTAATATTAAGTAAAAGTATCAGGCATTATATATGGGTGTAGTAGAATAACAGTTGTATCCTTTAGATTTTTGTAGACATTTTAGTTCCACATGGTCTGATTTCTTTGTCAAAGCTTTTTTCTGTAGAGTTCAAAAACTGTCAGAATCATAAATAATTCATTTAGAAATGTACCCACACATACAAATACAAAGATGTTAGTAAAAAGAAATATATGCATCAGTGAATTTATAGAACATAATTTAGATGCATTAAAACCTCTTGGTGAAAAATCGGTATTACTTTATCTTTATGCAGTAAATGTGAAATATTTTCACAGCCTTTTCCAGCTGGGATGTTAAGTCTTTGTATTGCTCTCTAAATCCAACCGCAGTGTACTTGGACATTTTAAGGATATTTTAAGTTCTCTGATGTTTTTTTTACAGATTCGGCTTGCCAACACTCAGACAAACAAATCTTCAACCATCTACGCCACAGAATCCTGGGTTGTCTCACTGGCATCAAAGTGAGTGCTTAAAATATCTTTACACACACACACACACACACACACACACACACACACACACACACACACACACACACACACACATATATACATATATATATATATATATATATGTATTGAGTCTGAAGATGAGCTGATAAACTTGAAAATAGGAACTACTGTGCAGAAACTGCTTTTATGATCAGGATTTCTTTGTATAAATACCATAAAATCAAAACCAAAAAGATTTTTTTTCTTTTTACCAAAAAGTTGTACAAGGGTCCCAGCGTGAAGTGTGGGCTGACCTTATTAAAGTTATGAGCTATTTCCCATGTGTATAGCTTGTGAAATAATTGTCTGCTTCGCTGCATTTGTTCTGTGGACACTGCGTGTCATTTTTAAGATCTCTGCTCTGTGTCAGTGTCTCTGGTAAAGGGATCATATCGGGCCATGCTGATGGGACAGTTGTGCGGTACTTCTTTGATGATGAAGGCTCAGGGGAATCCCAGGTACGATTCACCTACAGGAGCTGTTTTTTCACACATGAAATCCAGAAAATGTTGGGAAATCAGGTTAAGACATTGTACAAAGTTGTTCTTTTCACCAATGGAAATGGTCATTTTCAGACGCATTCTCACTATAGGAAAAATTCTGCTTTGTCATGAGGAGCAGGAGTCACACAGAATGAATTAAAAACAGGCCTTTAAGGAGTGATTAAAAAAAAGAACAGAAAACAAAAAACAAGAACATCACGTCTTAAAGTGAATGAAACAGAAAAAACACAGAGCATAATGAGGCAAACTGGGAAACACCCAAGAAAAGGAGAAATACAGGATAATCTATGCACACGCATCAACCCTAGGCACAAGTGGAAACAGTCAAACACGTGAACTAATGAGCGTGGGGCAAATAATTCCCCTTTCTCATTTCCCAAATTGCACATCATTAATGCCTCTGCTCACGTCTTAGTCCCATCAGAGATGCGTGCAACAAGCATTTAAATGATCTTGGTCTGTATATTCCAGCTGTGTGTCACACCTCTTTTATACACTTAAGATGAAAACACTTCCCCGAAGGATACACCTGTGTATCCTCCAGCAATTCCTCTGTTCTCTAGATGCATTTTGGGAATTGAGAGATTTTGCAGCATGGTAAACATCAGACTGAATTTCAGGTCACCGACTGGTGGAAGCAGAAGAAGAGGAGGCACAAATAAGAGACTCTTGATGATGAAGGAGGGAAAGAAGCAACAGAAGAAAGAAAAAAAAAACTAAAACAAAGTAAAACAGGAAGTAACTAAAAGAAAAAAACAAACAGAGAAAGTACCAGGAAGACTTAAAAGAATAAACCTGCTGACAGACACAGATATAACAAGAACCATGGCACGTTCAGTCTAGATGAAGTATTGCCTGCATACAGCACACAGGAGGCAGGAAACAGGATGACCACTTACATGCTTTAAATTTACCAGACTATTACCTGCACTGTTCTCGTATTGATGCAATCAGACGTCACACAGAGTGTGTATTAATGAGCTGGAGGGTTAGAAAAGATTAAATTTTTAATGTGACTGCGCCTCCAGCATGTCTGGAAAAGAGCAGATATTCAGTGCATGAGTGAACACAGCTACAGATTGTTTGCCTTCATGCATTTTTTATTCCTATTTTAAAAGTTCTACACCATTCAACACATATCTTCTCACACATTTGTTTACTTGCCACAGGGTAAGCTTCTGACACACTCGTGCCCACCCTACGCTATAGCCTGGGGTGCAAACAGCATCATGGTGGGGGGCTGTGACAAGAAGGTGGTGGCCTACAGCAGAGAGGGACACATCCTGCAGACCTTCGACTACAGCCGCGACCGAACAGAGAAGGAGTTCACCGTGGCTGTCGCCAGCCCCAGTGGGGAATCTGTGGTGTTTGGCAGCTTTGACCGGTCAGTGTGTGGCAGCATCACAGTTAAAGTGAAAGTTTATCATGATGTTTCTGCTAAGTTTGTTTTTCCTTTCTGATGTTTGTCCAGGTTGCGGGTGTTTAATTGGTCTCCGAGGAGAGGAATGTGGGATGAAGCCAAACCTAAAGAAATTTCCAACCTCTACACAATCACCAGCTTGGCCTGGAAGAAAGACGGATCACGCCTCTGCGCTGTAAATACTTGATCTAACACATTCTGTGACTGTCTGCTTAAATAAAGGTTAAAAAAAGTTATTTTAACCTGCAGTGTGACTTTAAGAGCAGCATTGTTGATGCCTTTTGGTCTCAATTTCTTTCACCAACTCTTGACTCCAACAGCTTATGATGACTCTGAAAGCATGTATGTTCTGCAATAACTATTAATTTCTGTGCTGCTACCATCTGAAAATGACCAAAAAAAAAACCAGATTAGAAAATGTAAATTGCGTTTTTTAGGTGTTTAATTGTTGATTGTGTCTCAACAGGGAACACTGTGCGGAGGAGTGGAGCTGTTTGACTGCTGCCTGCGAAGAACCATCTACAAGAACAAGTATGAGGTGACCTACGTTGGCCTGAGCCAGGTAGGAACAGCCAGGCAACAAGAAAACCATCAGTGCTGAACCACAGTGTTTGTAATTTCACTAAATTAGACAAACAGACAACCAAATAGGCAATTTCAGACGTCTCTTTGCTCTCCTTCTTCTGCTAATTAACAGACGATGTGAAAACAGCCCCGTTGATTTTGTGAGAGCAGTAATGCAGACTTAATGAATTCAGGTGCAACAAGCAGCCCTGTATGATTAAGAAAGAGATGAGCTCCGAAAACAATCATCCAGCCTTTTTGTTTATCTGATTTTCTTCTTAATTGACAAATTAAATGTAGCAGAAAATAATGTTTACAGTAGTCTGGAAAAAAAGCCATGCTGGAAATACACATCTTGTTTGTTTTTCATTATTTTTAAGCCATCAAACATGAATATATCTGCCTTTTTTTTTTTACTATTTCCCGTAGTTAATTTGTTGTTGTTTATAATGTTGCCCTTAGAAAATAGGGAAAAACAACACTAATTGCTAATTCTAAGAAAATATCTTAAAAAAAAAAGCCATGTTTTTTAATTTAATATTTTTGTTTTTATAGGAATAAGCATGAGTCTGTGCCGCATACCACATTACTTGTAGGCCACACTAATTTGCAGAAGCAAAGTAGTAATTAAAACTATACAATAAATACACACATTATGAACACACACAAGAAGGAGTCTCTTGCGATTAACTTTGCTGCTTGGAACGACCACCACACTGAACTGACTGGCGTTTTAACAGGATTAACAGGTTGAAAGTATCAAATATCAGTGTGTGAATCGATTGTTACTGGATTTCAAAACCGTAAGTAAAGATGGAATATGTTTTGTTTTGTTTCTTTTAATTCTAGGTGATAGTAAAGAACCTCTCCACAGGAACTCGGGTTGTCCTGAAGTCCTATTACGGTTATGAGATAGAAGAAGTGAAGATCATGGGGAAAGATCGCTACCTGATGGCTCACACATCAGATACGCTCCTGCTGGGAGATCTCCTGACAAATAAATTAAGCGAGGTTGGACCTCAAGTATTATACCATAAAAGAATATACCATAAAACAAAGAAGTAACAGGAGTGGTACTGTTGGAAGGGAATAATATAGGAAAAGGGAAACATTGTGACCAAAAATACAGGTGAAGGCTTTGAAGTTAGGTCTCTGCATTTAATAAAAGGTATTTTAGTTCAATGGGCTAGAGAGACCCAACATTTATAAGCGTGCAACCCCATCCTAGAGAATATGCAAGCTGACATGCTGTTGCATTTTTTTGGTCATAAACTGTCAATTTTTGTTCTCTATCACATATACTTAACAACTAAACATGAGTAATCAGTTAATCACATCATTATGGTGCAATAAGAGTGTGTGGTTCACAAACATTAATGTCACATTCTCACAGTAAATGCACGCTTCACACTGTGTAATTGTGTTATGTTCGCAGTATTGTTGTAATATTTGTATTAAAGTTAATTCTGCTTTCTCTGTCCTCTCCCAGGTGCCTTGGACTGGCTCTGGGGGAAATGAAAAGTTCTTCTTTGAAAATGAAACAGTGAGTACACACTAACCATTTAGACAGTGTGCAGATTATTTTTTTTTTCTTATTAAAAAAACCCCCAAACTACTATTTATAGGCTTGCCAAGGAGCACAAAGGCCTAGTGTTTAGTAAATATAATTACCTCGGCAAAGGAGGTTATATATCAGGTCCTGTCATGTTGTCCATAAAACTACATTCTTCACTCTGCTGTATTCACAGCCCTGTTCTTGTTTCTGTTTTCAGGTGTGCATGATATTTAATGCCGGGGAGTTGAGCTTGGTGGAGTACAGCAGCAACGAGATTCTGGGATCAGTCCGCACGGAATTTATGAACCCCCACCTCATCAGGTTGGCTCCGTTCCTCATAATTATGCAGAAGCAGTGTGTTCAGTAACACTCGAGCGCCTCAACCGGTTTGTTTGGTTCTAAGGAACAGATGTGAAACAGTCCCACGCATGCAGTATTAGTGATCTGCTGATGGGGGTTGCAACTGTATAATTCTGATTAAAAGTCACACTAGGAGAGATTTCAGGCAATTACATACATTTATGTCAACATGTACTGCAACAAAAACGATTCAGCAGCAGTGTCATGAGCACATCTTTCATCATCCATTTACAAAATTGTCCAAAAATAGATTTATGGTAATAGCCTGAACCTACAATGATTGACAGTTTTGCATATTGGCAATGAAGTCAATATCTCACTTCCAAACAGGAATATTTTGGGTTATTCAAACATGCATTATCTTTTTGAAGACAGTATTTGTAATATACTGAAAAACTAAAGAGAAATCCAATTTTTTTCCTGTCTTGAACAAATATAAAAATGACAAATTTATATACATAAGGTACAAACAGAGACACAAACATTAACCCTGATGCTTTCTCATAAGTGCTTTCAGCCATGACCATTAGATGGCGGTATTGAGTTTTGGAGAAATCCTCTGCATCATTACAGTAAGGAGTCCACAGGAGTCAGTGAGGCTAAACCAACTAGTCAGCACACATCTATGTTAATGTATTCAGAGCTGTCAGAAGTGTCAGTGCTGTCAGCCTTTCTGTGACTGATGGCTGTCGGATACTCTGGCTGCTGCTCGCCTCCGGCTGGACACTGCAGCATGACAAATTCATGACCAGGTTCATCCTGGGATTTAACATAATGAAGAGCAGCTGAAGCCAGTTACGCTGCACTAATGCTGGGTTATTACTTGTTAAAACCATATCTCGCTGAATGCAGTCATGTCATTTAAACCAAGTGTGTGTGTGTGTGTGTGTGTGTGTGTGTGTGTCTAGTGTCCGACTAAATGAGAGGAAGCAGAAAGGAGTTGAAGACAACAAGAAGCTCGCTTATCTGATTGACATAAAGACTATTGCTATTGGTAAGAAAAAAAACTCTGTGTGTGTGTGTGTGTGTGTGTGTGTGTGTGTGTGTGTGTGTGTGTGTGTGTGTGTGAAAGTGAGACTGTAATTGTGTCTATTCAAAATGTGACCAGGTTCAGAAAAGGATTTAACACTCAGGGTGCTTTTGCAGTAGGCATAGTCCCTCCCCACTCCCCCGATGACCTGAGCTCACGCTGCGCTCAGTGACTGAACACACCCCAGTTAGTCTCAGCATGTTAGCTCCGCCCTCTTGTGCTCGCTGTCTGTCTCTTTCAAAAGCACGGCTTCATGCGTTTGTGGCTTAATTGGACCATTTTTGTGAGCTATGGCAGGCTGTTCTCTCACATTCCCTTTATATTTATTAATTATTTACCACAGAGATTTTAATGGAGGCTGTCGTTGAGGAAGTATTGGAATACTGTGCTTGAGTCTTTCAGTGGCCAGGTCGCAGTGGGCTCATGCTAGTTAAAGAAACTTTGGGTGTCAGATGTGCTCAGCATGGTACAGATTGCATATTGTGAGTACACCCTTAGTTGTAATAGTTAAACATAAAGGTAATTCACGTTCTCATCAATTAATTACATTTTCCCATGAAATCATCAATATTTGTCTTTGGCCCACACCTTGAAGGCTTTTGGTTTGTACTGAAAACATAAAACATCCTCAATAAAGTTTTATCTTATAAATGTGCTTATAAAAGTGTTTTAGGCTAATATTATTTAAACAGGACTAAACAGTAGATTTTTCGGGGACTATTCTAAGCAGCGGGTGAATATATTATGGAGGCCTACTAGACAGCATGGTGTATGATGGGCTGACTAAAAATGAAGTTATAAGGCCATGTTCTTCATAATGAAAGTCTGCCTCTGGTCATTGAGGGGAACATATAACATATATTAATAGCATTTATAAATAAGACATTAAAGTCATACTTGTTAATTGGATCTAGATTGTTGCTTTTGACATTTTCAGTCATATTGTACATATATTATGCACAAAAGTAAATGTCTCCCCAGAGCTACGCAGAGGAGGGTGTTACGGGTAACAGCAGGTTGCAGAGACTCTTCACAAGAGGAAAGCAAACAATCATAAATGAAATCATTATGTAACTGAACTTCACTTTACTGAGGCCCATACACAGGTACCTGTGCCTCAAAGAGGATAATTCCACCTTTTTGTTCCAAATACAACTCAGTGAAAACTGGTAGTATTTGACCAAGTCATAGCATATAGGAACTCAGCCAGCCCATATGATTACTTACCATAATATTAAACTCCTAAAGTAATATACCTACAATAACTGCAGTATAAAGTCAGTTAGCTCAGTGTGGACAATAACCCCCATTTTAATTAAAAAGACTGTATAGGCCTCACATCAGCACACTAATATCAGCTGGATCCCAAAGCAGGTACATTTTGAGAGCAGAGAAACAGCTCAGGCTCTGCCTGATAGAATTATGGAAAGTTATAAAACAACTAGCTGATTTGTGATCTTGAATAAAAGGCCAGCGTTAGCTAGACACTGGCAGTCTGACTCAGTTAATCTGTCGGTTTATTTCTCCCCTCAGTGGACTTGGCCGGAGGCTACAATCTGGGAACCATCAGCCACGACTCCAAGATTGACTGGCTGGAGCTCAATGAAACCGGGTGCAAACTGCTGTTCAGGGACAAGAAGCTGCGGGTAAGAATAAAACCTCGGCACAATGAGATAGAGGCCCAGAGGCAAAAAGAGAGCGAGGGGGCAAATGATAGACAGTGTGATGAGGAAAGTAGAAAAGGCTGTCAATGCTAGGGGCATTTCTTTAGTTATGGCCATGTCCATCATCCAAAACAGGCGCTGTGGCTCTGTTTTGAACCATTTTGGTCATCCAGCCTTTCTGACTGACAGTCAAGATAAATGTGAAACCGTCTTTGCCACCAGGGGGTGCCATAAATTAACCAGGAAAGGCATGAAATTTTAGCTATAGGGTTTAAATCAGAGGTTACCAACTTTTCTTTTTTTGGCTTTTGATCCCTTTAAATGACACGGTTCCCACTTGTTCTGCTGTTTTTTGAGTCCCGAAGGAGTAAGATTAATCAACAAAAGAATAAAACAATAAGACTAGAGGAAAATTGGAACGTGCTTTCTGGTGTAGCGTGAACATTTAATCTGCTTTTATAATGATGTTTAATGTCTGGGAAAGATTTTCTTTTCAAAGGAGGTCCTCCTTCATGTGTTGTTGTAAGCACGGCATTATATTGTATTAAGAAATTCACAAGTTGAGCTCTAATTGATACAGATATGTTCCAGAGAAGGCAGACATCTCTATATAGATCGTACTGTATATAATAATCTGGATGGAGTAAAAGCAAACTAGGCCTTTAAATGTTAAGTCTTCATGACGATGAACTGTCCCTATTTAAAAGCCTTTTTTTTCTTTCTTTTTTTTTTTTTTGCACAAAACTCATTTTTTTCTTTTAGTTACGTCTTATATCATATAAGTGGGAATACATTAATTTTGCTGTCATAGACCCCATTTAAAAAACAGTATTCATTTTCTTCTGGTTATATGTAAGAGGTTGCTGATATTCACAGAGGCCTTGTGTGGAGGATGAGAGCAGCAGCGAGTTGCTGTCAGTTGTTGCCTCGGGGTAAAAAAAAGTTTGATGTTTAAGCCTTGGGGCAAAGACAAGGAGAACTCAGGTAATTGAGAATCCCTCTGTGGAGTCTAACTTTTTCCTCCAGTGCGACTTGCTGTGACACATAATTCAGTTTTACAAATCTAGTGTACAAGTTTCCTTTTAGTATATGCAAAATGAACTTTAGCGAAAGAGATTGTAAAATATTTATGATCATCAATGACTTGAGGAAGAAGTAGAAGAATAGAAAAGTTTGACGGTAATTAGTGCCAGGAAAAAAATCTCTGCAATCACTGAAAAGCTTTGTGTGCAGATTTTTTTTTTTCAGTGAAACATTTTTCATGCCCAGGTTTACTGTAAATGTTAATTCATCTGATCTGCAGTGGTTATTAACTTTTACCTTTATTACAGCACTAACGGTGGTTCCCCAACTGCAATTCCGTATACTCCACAATCTGGGAGAAATTTCATTTTCCCATTTTCTTTTTTCAACAGTAAAGAGTCATAAAATGTTTCTCTAATTGCTCCTTGCTTTCAGATGACCTTATCAACAGGCTGCTTGTCCTCATTGCATTTTAAAGTTGGCAAGCTGAGCACCCGGGTGAGACTATAGACAAAGCATTATTAAAATTAGTGGTGGTGGGTGTGGGGAGGGCATTAAGGAAGCTGATTACATCAGCGGGCGGTCTCACATACTCACACATGCACATTAAGTGCTGCGGGAGTCTCTGTAGCTTATAGAATCTACATTCTCATCAAGTGCACAGTGGAACAGATTATTGCAGTGGGAGTTTTCACGTGGAGCTGCTGGATGTTAATCAACTTTGTTCAAGCCAAATGAGTTTAACTATGCTAATGTAAACCTCAACGTACAAGAACAGGTTGCTAGCAAAATGCTTCCTATAGAATCTTTACTTTAAGTGTTCTGCTGTCATATATCGAAAACCTTAAATGTTAATCCAGAGATGTTACAGCGGCAACAAATTATACTATAAAGGATGTACTCTGGCTTCCTCCCACAGTCCAAAGACATGCAGTTAGGGGGGTACATTAATTGGTAACTCTAATTTGCCAATAGGTGTAAATGGTTGTTTGTCTCTATGTGTTAGCCCTGTGGCACATTGGCGACCTGTGCAGGGTGTACCCTGCCTCTCGCCCTAGACAAGAATAAGTGGAAGAGAACGGATGGATGGAATAAAAAGAAGTAAAAACTGTTGTGTAAACCAGTGGGTTTTAAACAAGACTATTAAGATGTGTTTGAAGTGCATACTTTCAGCTTTAATTTAAGGAGTTTTTACAAACATTTTTAGGACGGTTGACAATAACCTAATGTGCCAAAAGGTCCAACAAATTATGGACCTAACAGTAGAAGATGCATAAGGCCTATTTTTGTACTGTGGACAAGGAGATACAACTCTCTCACTTTTAAGGTCTCCTACCTAAAGGTAACAAAATTCACCAACCAGGTTTTCTATAGATCAAAGAATAACCACATTATATCTTCAAATGCACCCCCAAAATCCAAGTACTAGTTACATATTTTTGCCACAACAAAGAAAACATAAAGGCTTGGCTTATTCCAGAGACTGGATATAAAGAGGACGTCACAACCAAGAGTCAGTGTACCTACAGAAGTTCAAGTTATAAAATAAGGTATAGAGACATGGCCAAAGGAAACAAACCGGTGGAAGGAGTGTGGGTCTGCTGTGCAGTGGGCCTGGAACTTACATTCCTGAGCTAATGAGGTTATAAGTAAACTAAACCAACAAATGCAGGTGCAAAAAATAAATCAATGATTCAAATGAAATAAATCAAATTAAATTCAACTTAGCCCGACTTTAAGTGGTGATCCATGATGGTAAAATGCTAAATGGCCTGTATTTGTATAGCGCTTTACTTAGTCCCTGAGGACCCCAAAGCGCTTTGCACTACATTCAGTCATCCACCCATTCACACCCTGATGATGCGAATACTCTTGAAATGACTCTTTTAAAGATAGCAAAAGATAATCTGGTGCAAAGTACTGTCGGCATAAACTTCCTATGAAATGATACAGTATATAATAAAAATATAATATTATTGTGGATATATTTATTTTATATTTATTTTATGCGAAGATAAACCAGATTAACTCTCTGGACTCTATATTTACGAACTTTAAATTTAATGGTCACAGCTGAAATTGGAGAAATCCATTCTTATGTACAGTGACACTTGCTGGACTTTGCCTTTACTGCTGGACTTGAAACCATTTCCTGATGATGAAAATAGGAATTTCTATATCTTTCTATCTTTCTCTGTCCCCTGCAGCTCCATCTGTACAACATACAGTTTGGCGTGAAGACCACATTACTGAGTTTCTGCTCTTACGTCCAGTGGGTGCCTGGCAGCGATGTGGTGGTCTCCCAAAACCGGGGAAACCTCTGCATCTGGTACAGCATCGACAGCCCAGAGACCGTCACCATGTTCCCTGTCAAGGTGAGCTTTTGTTTTCTTTGTAAGTGTGATTTAAGTATGGTCGGCATCGTTAACTGGAGGCTCTGCATCTGCCCTGGTTGGCTTGTTTTGATAAACCTTTTTATTTTTAATATCTCCACAGTGTTTATACTGAAGCCGCATGTTTTTGTATTTTTACTGTTCTCAAGCCTTTTTGTGTTGCTGGCAAAGCCTTAACAGAGAACCAGCTTTTTGTGCTGCTGTCCTGAGGCAGTTAGTCGCCCCTGGCGTGCGCAGGGTTTTGAAAGTTGCTTGCGTTAACACTTGCTGCTGTTCTCATTAATAATAAAAACCATCGCAGCAGCCTCTTGTGTGGCTGATTTATGTTTTTGCAAAGTGCACTGAGCTTTGTGCAAGACATTTTTATTTTGTAGACAATAGCAGCCTGTAGTAATGGACAAAGAATTGCTGCTGTTATGTGCTGGTCATAATTCCTTTAAAAGTATTTGATTTCATAGTGTTTAGTGGAAATCCCCATTAATAATCACCATATTAGTCTGCCCACAGTCTGCCCCAGGGCAGCTGTGGCTACAACTGTAGCTTGCCTCCACCAGTGTGTGAATGTGAGAGTGAATGGGTGGATGACTGGGTGTGTAAAGCGCTTTGGGGTCCCTAGGGGGGACTAGTAAAAAGCGCTATACAAATACAGGCCATTTACTATTATTGGGTACCAAAGTGCCTTGAGATGACTGTAGTTGTGAAGGGGCTCAATATAACTAAAACTGACTTAAAATAAATTGAATTTTGAAATTGAATATTTCCGATATACTTTGCTACTCAGCAGCTATCTTGGTGATACATCCAGCCATATATGTGGAAAGTTATTTTGATGCCCAATCTAATAATATGTGAAAAACAAAAGCATAAATGCTCGAAATTAGGTTTGAAAACTTCTGAAGAGCTAAACTGGGAAACACTTGTTCCAAGGCCAATCTGTGTGCACTTCTGTTCTCCACGAGCTTGTGAAAGTTTTCTTTATGCACTCTGGTTTCTAGAAAAAACCCCTGCTTGGCTAATGCTGTATATATTGGCTGAGAACACTCTCCAAAAAGAAAGACATTCTTATCTTGTTAAATAAAGGTTTAACAAAAACTTTCATTATAATTATGTAAGTATATTTAAGTGTACTCATTGTTTTTCTTGGCTAAAAGCATCCATAATGTGAATTTGGAGGGTGCAAGTTGATTATGGTGGTCGACTGGACTGACCCACTAATGAAGCTGTGATGTTGTAAACCTGTGTCTATGCATACTGCAGCTATAATTACCAGAGAGAAACAAGCTTTTTAAACGTTGCTTTATGGACAAATTTACCAACATTTCTTTTGTGTGTGTTTTTAAGACTGGTGGTTCTTGACATGTAGCTTCTGTAGCCTGGTAACCATGTGATTGCTGGATGTTGCAAAACAGCTGCCAAAAAGAAATACTCACCAAAAACCTCCTTGTGATTGTTTTGGTCATTAGTAAATTGCCACGTTCCCCCATAGTTTGCATGGAAGATGTCGTATTTCTCTGCAGACACTCACCATCTAACTATTAATTTGTAGTGAAACTTGAAAAGGAGGAATACAAAATCAAAACAGAGATTTTGAGTTAGAGATCAAAGTAAAAGTTGTGCTTTACTGCTAAAGTCAACACACTGTAAAGGCACATCTTCTGCTTTGAACGCACAGCGTCTCGATTTGGCAGTTGATTTCACAGCAGCTGCCAGAACACTCTGTACCCAGTTCAGGAATACATGTTTTCCCCTCGCGACCGGGGGTCACTGACCACTCTCTAGGTTATTGTGACTGGGGTCCAAAAGCTTCAAGAGAACAGCTCCTATAACTCCCTTGAGGTTTTCCCAAGATGGCTGCAGAGTTGCTGTGCTCACTTCTAGAGAGACTTTGGTTAGGAGGCTTCACGGAGAAAAAGAAAATAAGTCTTAAATGTACCTGTGAAGTTAAACTGCACCAAAATCACTGTCCACATAGGGTGAAGAATAATTGGAACAAAAAAAAAAAGGAACTGAAACACTTTATCTAACAGGAAATTACTAAAATTGTTAAACACAATCACAAAAGAAGAGAAAATGAACAGGAATGAGACAAAGTGCAGACGTAGAGGATGACTGCAGGATTGCATGTAGATCAGAAATTGCAGAATATAAAACCTGACAAAATGTATTTTTGTAAGTAAAAGCTTCATCTCTTAAGCATTTTGTGGCTTAAACTGTCTAATAAATGCAGTAGCACGAAAAACACGTTTTCCACTTTATTAACACAGCGCGGAGGTTTCATACCTATGTATAATATGTATCTCCTTTCTTTGTCAGGGAGACATTGTGGATCTCAAAAGAGCCGATGGCAAGACGGATGTGATTGTGACAGAGGGTGTCAACATGGTGACATACACACTCGACGAAGGCCTCATTGAGTTTGGTACGGCTGTTGATGATGGAGATTATAACAGGTGAGTACAGCCCACTAAATAAAACCCTACACCCTATCAAAATGACGATGCAGCGTGAACATCCGTCCGTCCTTTCTTGCACCCGTCACTTTTCTGGGTCAGAGGCGCAGTGACAGCAGGGTGAGCAGAACAGGCCAGATGTCCTTTTATCCAGCAGCTTCCTCCAGCTCTTCTCGAGTATTTCCTCAGCACTCCCAGGCCAGCTGGGAGATATAATCCTTCCCTTCAGTGTGTTGTGATTTGATCACCTCCGAAAGGATGCTCGTGTGAAGCCACCTCATCAGATGGAGTAAATAATTATAACTGACCTCTCTTATTCAGGAGGAGCATCAACTCAGCTCCTTCCTCTAGCACTTTGGGAGTCTTTAGGAGGAATTTGGTTGCTTATATGTTTAATGCTCTTCTTTCATAGGAAGAAATTGTCATACAAAGTCTGGAATTAAATTTTTTAAGCTCAAACTACCCAATAAGGAATTGAAAGATCATGACTATATTATTGAAACTCATATATTTTGAGAAACAGTTTACAACTATTAACTAAATATAGTATTGTTTTGACATGGAACTGTGTGTGGAGGAGGTCATTTGGTCCTCCGCTGAGCACCGTCAGGCCTTTGCTGACAATGTCACTAAAGTCACCTACAGTGGAAAAGCTTTGTTTCTGGAAGTTTAGGGAATCAATTGTTTTATTTTGATTATTCCAGTTAAGGTTACATTATCATTTTTTTCAGCACAATGCTGTGAAGTTTAGGTTGACATAATTTTGGGTAATAAGAAACAGAAAATTTCTGGGATCTTATGTCTTATGGGAATCTTCTTGTTTCTTTCAAATACTCTGTTATCTTCAGTTATAGTGGTGAATGTCCATATTAACAGGGCCATAATGTACCAGTAATCATCATTAGCCAATAAGTTTAGGTTTCATACTGTTTTAAGTCCTTTCTTCCTGACATTTTATATACACTTGTGTCTGTATTAAATCAGTGAAAGAAGATAGCTTTCTGTTTGTGCGGGGTAGCCAATAAGTAGAAGGCTGTCTTAAAGGGGGCGGAGCTTAAACCTCTATTTTTCAGACATTAGATGAACATAGGGTGAGCTAATAGATATGATAAGTATAGATTTTATTTTTAAGCTATGAATCACGTGAAGCAAAAATTATACTTTACAATGGGACAAGTACCACTGAATATGGAAACCAGGCATTTTATTTCATCCACTCATGATCTAAGTTAAAAGATCACTGTGTTATTGCAATTATTTTGTAAAGTAATTTTACAGCTTTGTGCCTTCTGGGGAGCTATTTGTTATTCCTCTCATTATTCTTATAAATCAGGATCTTTCTAATCCGCTAATCTGTCAAATAAGTCTTCTAAATTCTATTTTACTAATGTTGGTGAATGTGATTGAATTAGATTAAGAAGATAGCCCTGGTCCCTCTTTAGCAGCTGTCACATTGAAGAAGTTCAGCATCTTTTCAGGTCATACCAGTAATAATCTTTCTAACATGTCCACTGATCTCCTCAGCAGACTTTATTAGATCAGAACATCTCACGGTCCATTATGACTTGCTTTATGTTTTTGTAGAGCATGCTATAGTGGAACACTGGACCATGCATAGGTTTTATTCATTGATTTACTTCATACAGTAATACAAAACATCTTCTTTATGGCTCTATATGTGGGGCTATTATTGTGATTGTCTTGCTGAAGAATGAATTTGGGACATTCAGGAACCAACTTGATCCAGTTTTATGAAACTACTTTTTTTTTTGAGTCACCTGTGTCTAATCACCAGTCCCCCTCGTGTGTATCTATAATGCCATCTTCCTGTATCAGTTTAATGTTTTTGGTATCATGTTCACTAACCTTCTCTTCATCCTTACTTTGGAGTTCCTTGTTTTTTCCATTCGGACATTTGCATCAGCCAAATTAGGCTAATTTATTTATTTATTTTTTACTTTATCTGTCTTACGGTCCAGTATCCAACAAGTCTGACTAAAAAACAAGATAACAACTTAGACTAAACTGAATTAAAGCATATTTAAAAGTGATGAAAAGACCGTAGAAGATTTTCCAATTCAGACTTAAATTTGGGAGTGGCTGCTGTAACACAGTTTCCTCGATATTTGCAGCTCCGCTCCTTATCTTTACACACCATTTGTGGTCGGTATCTGCAGCACAGAATACTTGCTTTATGTTCTGTCTTGCCACCTGGCTCAGCTCTACTTGTGCATGTGCGTGTATTTTCCAGAGCCACAGCCTTCCTCGAGACTCTGGAGATGTCACCAGAGACTGAAGCCATGTGGAAGACACTCAGCAAGCTGGCTCTAGAGGCTTGCCAGCTGCACATCGCAGAAAGGTCAGCACGACACAAACGCGCGCACACACACAGCCACACACAAAGCCCTTTCAAAGTAATGTTCTTGTCTCCGGAATAATTACATTCAGTATCAGTCGTCATTGCAAGTGAGACTTATCTCTGGGGCTGGAGAGAAAGAAAGAGGAAAGAGGCAACAAGGGCACCTTCATCACCTGGAATGAAGAAATACACTCTTGGACACACTTGCGCACACCCGGGCAGTTGTTTTTCATCACTTCAGAGGACATTACATTGACTTACATTCATTTCCTGGACATTTACTATAACCTGTACTCCTCTGACCAATTGTTTTATCTAAAATATACAGATTCAGCTTATACAGCTTGATTTTTGTACCTTAAAGAGAATCAGATAGCTCCTTGAAATATTATTTTATAACCAGATAATGTCCCCACAACATAATAGAAGTATACCCTCTGCACACGCACGGCCGATGGCTGTGTTTCTGCCAGAGCCAACCCCCCCCCTCCAACTTCATTTATCATCAAAGACAGTTTTTAATTTTCTATCATTTTATTCCTCTCTCTCCATCTTTAGTTCTCTCTGTTTTGAGAAACCTTTCAAATTTGAATTCCCTGTCATTAATAATGCATATGCTGTTCGTTAGGCATCGTCTTGAATTGCATAAATCATGAAATCGGGGAAAGAAACAGTTTTGTCTGGAGTGGATAATGTTAATGAGGGAGGGAAGTGATGTTAATGAGAGAGGGAAGCAGAAAAAAAAGAGTCAGACAGTAGGAGTTTTTAAACTTTTTTTCTTTCATGACTTGTTCATTAATCTGATGCAACTGTTCACAGAGAGTTGGTAATAAAGTGGCCAAATGCTAAGATGTGCGTGTGTATTTCTCAGCTTCTCACACTGAATCTAAAGGCTAATTAGAGAAAGAGCTTTAATTTATCTCAGTTCATTAAGTGAACAAGTTTTCACTGACCAGAAATGCATTCTTCCTCCACTAAACTGAATATATTTCTCTTTATTTCTGTTTCTGTTTGACTTTCTCTGTCACCATCTGCTGCTTAATTGCTTAGTTCCTCTATGGTTTTCTCTCCCTTTTATTTTGTAGGTGTTTTGCTGCACTGGGTGATGTCTCAACCCTCCACTTCCTGCGCCAAACAAACGAGATCGTAGACAAAGTTTCACAGGAAACGGTGTGTTTTATCTCAGCAAAGGTCCAACGCACTGATCACAAATATAGCAGATAAAGAGCTTTAAGGGTGGCAATAATATTTCTGGCTAATTGGCTAATTATTAGTATTCTCCAATGAAATGCAATACGCTATTTGACATTTTTATGCAACGAAACCTGAATAATTCAATGCTTCTCTTAAAAATGTGTCTTATGATGGAACTGGAAATCCAGCATTCATTGTACAGCAAGTCTCTGCTGGAGTTGATATTAATGAAATTCCTTTTAGCTGAATCTCTGTGAGTGGTCCTTATAAAAAAATGCAGCTTTGCAATTCTTGAAAAGTTTTGCTATAGCTTCCTTTTTCTCTTGGCAAAGCTCAAAAGTGCTCCCTGGCTTTTGTATGTTTTAATCTCTTTGTCTCTTTATTAGGGAGAAGATGGGACATCATTTTATCAAGTCCAAGCACGCGTGGCCATGCTGGACAAGAATTTTAAACTAGCTGAGATGCACTACACAGAGCAGGTGGGCTGTAAAAATAATGAGCGTTAGAAATAAGATTGAATATGTAATGTGTAGAATGAATTCCTTTTCAGATTTTACAACAAACAGAACACCCCAAAATTCACAGAGCTGTTAAGCTTTTAAATGTGTATTTATGCTTGATTTATATTACTGCATCACGTCTACAGCACAGCCTGATGTGCACCGTCGCAGAAATTTAAGTAAACAGCACCACAGTAACGTCTTGTATTAATATTTGTGGTTAAGCACAACATATTAGTAACAGAGGAGTAATACCTTAAAGAAAATCCAGGAACTATTGCTCCATATTATGAGGAACTTTATCTGTAGGTAAACTGACATTTTTAGTCAAATATGTTCATTCTACAGATTAGCAAAAAATAGACCACTTTAATATAAAGCTCAAAATATTAACAGACTAACTGTTTCTAGCTTGCTATATAATGTTAATGTAGTCGGTAGTACTGTGTCCCTGTAGACACACACACGTTTTCTTGCTTTCATAGCTCTGATGATACTTGTATAGACTCAGTGTGTTCTAAAGTCTCCTCTCCTTTAGTTAAAGTAACCCTTCACAATTTATTAGCTCAGTTTCACTTGTGATGACAGTGAACAATGCAGATACACAAGCACACATAAATGCTGTCACTTGCTATAAGAGGGATTCAACACAGTAAAATAAGGCTTAGGAGCAACAAGCAGCCACAAACTAGAGATTTATAATTTCTTCCCCATGTAAAAATGGGAAGGACAAGCAACACAAAGATGCTTTCACTGCTAAAAGTATTGTTTACCTTACAAGATGGTAACCAACAAATCCCTGTGAGGGCTGCAGTGGCAAGTCATTGTAGTCTTTTACCAAACACTGGAGAATCAAGTCCAACGTTTGGCTTTTGTTTGTTTTGCTTTGTTTTTGCTGTGCAGAATGCCATCGAAGAAGCCATAGAGATGTACCAAGAGCTCCACATGTGGGATGACTGCATTGCTGTAGCTGAAGCCAAGGTAAAAAAAAGGGAATTGAATCACACGCAATTACTGATAATATTTGATCAAATAATTTTACGTGGTCACAAATCAGCTCGAGGTAGCGTATTTATATTGATTACTTTGATTTCAACATATTTTAAATATTTATTTATCATATTTATGTTACAGAATAAAAGCCAAAAGCTAGTTTTTTACTGCCTCTTTATTTGGGAAAGGTCAGCACAGTGGGTAGCTCCACATATTATATTTATATATTTATTATACATTTATTACATTTTATATTATGGGGATTTTAAGGGTTGATGCCCTATCTAATGCATTCCCCAAGAGACAGAAAAAAGGAAATTATTTGCTTTATTGCTTAATAAAGTATATAAAGCTACAGTAAGTTTAAATCAGAAAAGACAGGGGAAAAACCCAAAATGTGTAAACAGACAGCCTTCTCATATGACAAGCACAGGCTTCTTAATTGCTTAAAATAGCATTTCAAAAAACAAAATCATTTAGCCCATTTATGCCTTTGTCTTGCTTACATCTATTAGTTAGTTATCTGTGGACAGGATAACTGTTTGATTGAACTCTAAATGCAAAATAACTGCAGGGCTACCCAGAGCTCGACACCTTGCGTGAAAACCGTTACCGGTGGCTGATGGAGACGGGTCAGGAAGACAGGGCCGGCGAGGTGAGGGAGAGCGAGGGAGACTTCCAGGGTGCCATAAACCTCTACCTGAAAGCAGGGCTGCCAGCTAAGGCCGCTCGCCTCGCCATGAGCCAGTCGGAGATCACCAACAGCAGCGAGACCGTCGACCGCATTGCTGCCAGTCTCATCAAGGGAGAGTTTTACGAGAGAGTGAGTGGATCATTTCTTCCTCCTGTGTTTCCCGCTTCTCTGAGCCCATCTCTCCTCGCCTCAGCTTCAATGCCGGAACAAGTGTTCTTTGTTATTTTCAGTTTTGAACTCTGTCTCCCTCCATCTGCCTGTTTTTTTTCTCTGTGTGCTTTTTCTTTTTCTTTTTTTTGTCTAAAAGCTCACTTCTTTTCCTCTTGCCATCTGTGTTTATGTAACAGGTGGGAAAGAGGCTTGGAAAAGGAGACTGGATCCTCAAAGCAAATTTTGTAACCTGATATTTTGTGTTCTAATCAGTTTCGGTGTCTGGAATTAGATATAGAAGTTGGTGATTACAATTTAACTTGCAGTAGCTAAAAGAAAACTTCTCTATTCTCCATTGCATTTTATTGTTAGAAAACCCACTGAGTTAGCATTTGAAATGTGTTTTTTTTAATCCTTTTAAAAGTAAGGATAATTATAGATTGAAAGAGTTTAACATGTTTAATTGAGGATGGTTACATGTTATTTAGCTGGAACAAATATCTGATTCAGGTATCATGTTGTTTGAATCATAAAATACCTAGCAGCAGAGAAATACAGGGACAAAATGTTCCCACTCAGTCCATTAAAACAAACAAAAAAACTGAGGTAACTAATTAAAATGTGGCACGGTGTAATCGGCAGCTTTACTTCACACAGCCTCAGCCAAATTCACAGTTACTGGCCAGGAGTATATCGATACGAGCGTCCTGTGTTTAAATCCACAATAAGAAAACATACTTTCTAAAGACATTTAAAAGTGATAGTAGTCACTGTTCCAAGGACATCGGAACAAAATTCAAAAGGCACATTATTCTCATGTTCCCATGTTTTCATTACTGAACTATACTAAAGTAACTTTACAATTCATCTTGTAATGGGCCGTGATATAGCCCCACACTTCATGCACTGTCACAATCAAGCTGTTTCAGCTCTCTTTCTTTTAGACAGCTGTCTTCTGATTGGCTGCACACCATTGTTGCATGTTACTGGCTATAAGGTCAAATTTTGAAACAATTATAAATATCTGATATAAATATCTGAAATATTTGATTTCCATAGTGGTGTGGCAGTTAGCAGAGTCACAGAGTTCAAACCACTGGCTTCACAGTCCAGTGACATGAATGTCAGCTTAACTGATAACTGGCTGCTGGAGTTGATGGCCTTGTCCAGATCTCTCGTCGATTGACAGCTGGGATATGCTTCAGCCCCACATGACCCTAAGTTGAAAGACAATTGACAGAAAAATGTATGTCATCTCTTCTGACCAGGCAGGAGATCTGTATGAGAAGATCAGGAACAACCAGAGAGCACTGGAGTGCTACTGTAAAGGAGGTGCCTTCAGGAAAGGTAAAACAGTTAGGTAGCTTGGACTGCATATACCATTTGATAACTTCTACAATGTTTTGTACAATTTTAGATGGTAGGTTTAAGCTAAATCAAGTCAATTGTAACTTTTCTGGTAAGAAAGTTTCTCCTTCCTTTCCTGTAGCGGTAGAGCTGGCTCGCATAACCTTCCCCGCTGAGGTGGTGAAACTGGAGGAGTCCTGGGGAGACTACCTCGTCCAGCAGAAACAGATGGACGCTGCCATCAACCACTTTATTGAAGCAGGGTATGTAGAGTAGAGGAGGGATGGATGGAGGGAGAGGACTGGAGAGACAAAGATAAGGACAGATGGAGAGGCAGAAAGATGACACATGAAAAACAGTCCAACAGTGATGGCCAACAATTCTTTAAAATCATCACCAGGATAATGGAGAGATGAGATTTTTAAAAATCGCTACACCAATGCCCCAAAATCCCAAATAAGACAGGTAGTCAGAGCTCAGAAAGAACTTAAAGAAGCTTCTGAAACTGAATTTTGACTTGGCTACAAGTCTCTACAGAAACAAAGACATTAAAAATACTACTTTTAAATACAGTTAGTAAAGTTTCAGGCACTATTTCAGATAGCTATAAGCTAACTATAAGTTCTCTGTCTGCAGAATAGTTTAAAAATGCAACTAGTATTACCAACACAATCTGCATTTTAATGCTCACTCTTGCTATCTGAACAATTAAGGGTGCACAAGCACAGTAACTTGTTCATATTGTCTTCCGTGCAGTTGTTCTCTTAAAGCGATCGAGGCAGCCATCGCAGCTCGCCAGTGGAAGAAAGCAGTCCACATCCTGGAGTTACAGGAAGATTCGTCATCAGAAAAATACTATGTGAAGATAGCTCAACACTACGCCTCCATGCAGGACTATGAGGTGAGAGACAGGAGGACTGAGGTAGGAGGTAAAGAGGAAAACCTAAATGAAAAACAAAAACAGGTTAAGGTATAGCCACAACATGTTTTCAAGTTTTTGTCTTTATTGTATAATAGATTATATGTTGGACTTTTGTTAAATTGTGGGAATGTTTAAGGGTAAGATGAAAATGAGCTGCAGATGTAAATATAACTTTTTAAAAATGTCTGATATAAACTATTATTTTCCTGATATAAATGATGAACTGAGGTTTAAATATATTTTTTATGCATTTTTGTAGCACTTACATGCTTGTCTGCTTTCACACATCCCAATCTTAATCCATAGGGTTCAATAAGATGTCAGCCCACCCTTTGCAGCTATAACAACTCCACCTCCTCTGGGAAGACTTTTCATTAAGTTTAGAAGTGTGTTTAAGGGACTTTTTGACCTTTCTTCCATAAATTCCATAAATACATTTGTGGGGTCACTTACTGATGTTTGGCAAGAAGGCCTGGTTTACAGCCTTGTGTCTAATTCATCCCAAAGGTGTTTCTCTTGGGTTGAGGAGAGGAAACCATGCAGGCCAGTCTTCCAAGTTCTTCCATGACAAACACGTTCGTCCATATCTTTAGGTACCTTGATTTGTGCAGTGGTGCACAGTCATGTTGAAACAGGAAGTGGGCATCCCCAAACTGTTTCCCAAAATCTGGGAGCATGAAATTTTCCAAATATCTTGGTATGCTGAAACATTGAGTTCCATTCACTGGAACTAAAAGACAGTTCAGCAAAACTCGCCCATCTGATTATCCAAAAATCTCACATTCTCCGCGGTGATAGCTGAACACACAGTTCATATTTCCTCCTCACAGCTCTCCATTAAGCTCCAGCTCTGAAACCCCGGCATCTCCTCCGGAGCGCTTCTAGGATAACAGCAGAACTGCCAGGAAAAGTTGGCTAAAAAGTGAAACATGTTCACCTTTCACTTTACAACCAAATATCAACATTGTTCAGACGTCTGGAAAAGTCATCTTTTCAATGTCATTTCAACAAGGTTTTGCTCGGGGGATAGCACTGGGAAGGTGTTTTAACTGAAAAAGATAAATCTGCTCTACACAGCAGTAGACAGATGGCAAAGTAAGAAACGGGTGAACAGTGGAACAAAAAGAAAGCAAAACACGACTACAGATCGTTTCAAATGCGTGTAAACGGAAAACTGCATTTTTAAATATTTGTGCTGGTTACATACTTTGAACTGACTCAGTGTTACACTTTCACTTGTGTTATATATGTACCTCATAAAAATACTGTACAGGCTTGGCTAAATGAAGGAGGCTGTGACATTTTGCCACTGGCAGTTAATTTCCACTCATCTCATGTGGACACGTACATACACCCACACACATGCACGGTGGCCAGTTTTCACTTTACTGCAGTCTCTGTGGACACTGTAACCCATCTTTGCTCCAGGGTGCTTTGGCAATAAGGACAAGTTTGGTAGTTGTAACAATACTTTTAAAAGTTGCCCCAATACCACAAAAACCACGACTGTTGAAAAGAAAACGATAACGAGAGCAATCTGGTACGAATACAAAGAAAAGGAAGCGAGATGATGGTGGCGAAGCGCAGTGTGCTGTGCTTATTCTGATGAGCTCAGCTGAGCCAAACGGCCTCCACAGACTGCCAGGCTCTGAAAATAGCAGCCTATTTCAGTCAGATTGCTCCATGGGCATATTCACAGAAAGTAATTAAGATAACAAGCTCTTTGCTCTCCAAGTTGGGGGGTAGTTGTTGCAGGAAAGTGAAATTCAGTGCAAGCTATAAACAATGAAGCGCACGCACCTGCTGTAGCTATAGAGAAAGTATCCTGGAAAAACAGTGACTAAACACTTTTTAATCAGAATGGCAAACAACCAGCTCATCTGTTTGTTGTACTGAAACGACTTTTATTACAGATTGATTCTATGAGTATCTGGCTTTATGTAGCAAAAGTCAGTTCACTGTAAAGTAGCGGGATTTTTTTCATTAACTGTTACAAAACAGGGCAAGAAATAACACTGATCTTTATGGTATTATATATTATAATTTCTAAAATGCTATAAAATTTTAATTGCTTTATTCACTCCCTTAGTCTCGACTGTGTGTTAAGAGTCAGATCACCGGACACAACATAAACTGGCAACCAGCAGCAGAGTTTACAACAACAACAAAAAAATAACAGTGTTATTCAATAGGTCTGATATTACACTGTTGTAATTACGTGTTTCATGTAATGGTACAGTCCTACACGAGCCTTTCTAGATCAGTATTTGTTTACAACCAAACTTACGAGTTGCAACATTGAAAAAGTCTACCACCAGAATAAGTATAATTAGAATTTGGTTTCACAAATTGCATATCCTTAGCTAGTGCAGACAAATAAGCAGCCTTTGGAGTGTGGTGAACTCTGTGCAAGTCTCTGCATACATCACTTTTATTCTCACCGCCTCAGGTATGAACAACGAAAGTAAGGCCTCTGCAATCTGAATTAAAATTAAGTTTCGTTTTTTCATAGTTTGATGTATTCATTCAAAGTTTCCAGTCTTGTCTTTATTTAACAGGCGCAGCGCACGTTAATGGACAGCAGTGTAAGAAAATATGAGATGTAAACACGGCAGATTTTATCTATACTCCTAATTCACATCCACAGTCCCTGGACAGATCACATAAAACGATATAATAAACAAAAACATGCAGAGATGCAACAAAACAAATAAATACAAACATGTCATATGCCATCTGTCCTAGTCTGGTTCCGACTTGGTGGTGTTATTGCAGAGAACCCAAACAAAGTGCGCTGCTAAGTTTTAGGTCATTTAGATGAGAGTTTCACATATTTTGGCTACATGCTTTCTCTGTTACTAGTGTTCCCCCGACATTTTTTTAAAATGCAATTCAATTTTATTTCTATAGCACCAAATGACAACAACAGGTGCCTCAAGGTGCTTTATACTGTAAGGTAAAGACCCCAGAATAATACAGAGAAAAGCACAACAATCATATGACTCCCTATGAGCAAGCTCATCTGCCGCTTTGGAGGTGAGGGGAGATAGACGGGACAAAGTCATGCTGTGGAAGAGCCGGTGATTAATAATAACTAATAATTAAATACAGAGAGGAATATAAACATTTGTAGTAACTGCTGCCTGATCCACTCTGTGTGTAGGGGGAGGGGACTCACACACACAGGTTTCTTTGTGATTGACATTAATGCACTCCAAAGCCTCTTATCCCAAAAATAAGCCAACAACAGTAAGCTCCATACCCTAACCTTAAAGATGCATCCACGCTGGAAGTGATCTACTCTGCGCCAATTGCTTTTTCTCCGACAGGCTCTGGATGGCTAGTTAACACTCTAATATAATCACCTAAAACCAAGTTTTATCCTTGAACAGGTCTTTGAAGAGGTTTGGAGAAAAAAAAAGAGCCAGCCAAAAAGTTCTAACTTAGAAAATTTAATGACTGTGATTCGCTAAACCTCAAACAGTTTCTTACCAAGATAGCTGGGCAAGATTTTATTATTGCCTTTGTGACAGATGACTTTAATATATCACTCATGTTGTTTAGCTGAACCCACAATCTGCTTGTTTTGCACTGGCAGGCATGCCCACACACATATATTCAATGAGAGTATCCTTAAAGCTGTCCCATTTTGAAAATGGTAACTTTATGATTAGGTTAGCGGGGAATATGCAGATTTCAGCTGCAAAAATAACCTGGATTAAACTCTCAGAATGGGCTCTGGATTAGTAATGTAATATATAATTTTTTTTAATGTGACATTCTGTATTTTCTGTGTGTTTTTTTTTTTTGTTTTTTTTTTTATTGACCTGTAGATGGCAGAACAGCTTTTTGTGAAAGGAGGTCACATTAAAGATGCCGTAGAGATGTACACCGCAGCAGGGCATTGGGAGGAGGCTCACAAGGTCAGCACGGACACATTACAGCATAGTTTTAAATATTCTGTGTTTTCTAGAGTCCTTTTAAAGAAAATCTTCCTGGAATAGATAGTTAAGAATCTAATGTGGGATTAATTAAGAAATAAGGCCGTGTTTTTAATATTCTTTTTCTTATAAAGCTGGCAGTGAAGTGTATGACGGAGGAGGAGGTTATGGCTCTGTACATCAGCAGAGCTCAGGAGCTGGAGAGAGATGGGAAGTTCAAGGAGGCCGAGAGGTAAATACAAATCTCCAGATTTACACGAATTTGTCACGTCATTGTCTGCTGGAGTCGAGCTGGTGGGAGACAAACTACCATGACACCATTTGAGTTAATCTCTGACCTTGAAAACAGCAGGAGAGAAACTCTAGGTGTAGTATTTTAGACCTGAAGTATTTTAAAAAGCCCTCTTTCCCCTTTTACACATGCAGGCTGTTTGCTACAGTGAAGCAGCCTGACCTTGCCATCACCATGTACAAGAAGAACCGGATGTTTGACGATGTCATTCGTTTGGTAGCCAAACATCACCCTGACCTGCTGACTGAGACCCATGTCCACCTAGCCAAGGTACACACCACACTGCAGTGATAATCTAACGACAGTGTTTTTACTCCTAGAGTTAAGCCCTACAGATTTAACATCTTACAATCAAATAAATCTCACTGTGACCCGAACCGAGCCTGAGTTCGGGGGATGGGCGGGCTAACTGTGTAAAACAACTCTCTTCACACATATTTGCAAATTGCCTCATGCATCTATAGATTTGCAAATGGATGCATGCTAAAACCTTTGTTTTGTACCAGACTGTAAACATGCTTATTTCCTCTTTAAGCTTTTCGAGCCAGCTTCAAGTGGCTGCAAGAGGAACTACAATGTTGGTATTCTTCTATATGAGCATCCAACTTTGTCACCATATGAATAAATGACAGCAATAAGGAATAGTTTAATAAGATAACATAAAATAATGTTGAACAGACTGAATAATATGAGCACACTAAATAGAAATGAATCAAATAAAAGTAGTAAATAAAGTAAACAGAAATCTTTGTTTATGTAATAAAACAGCCAAATAAAATAAAATAATGCAACAGAATAACTAAATACAGTCACATAAAAACTGTCTATAATTATTTAAAATCCTGGGTGAAGTAGTAGCTTTACTTCTAGCTGCTCTCAGTTACTCCAACAGTTAGAGCACAGAAACTAAAAGCTGCCTTTTTTCTGCTTATTGTACTGGTTCATACACTGAAAGTACCATAGCACTAATGCAGGACTTTAAGACAGGTATAATTTGTTCTCTCGTTCAGTGCTATGAAAGATAAATAGGATTAAACTGCAGTGACAGTGTTTATACTGTAAAGCAAAGTTTTTTGTGGCAGTTCATCTGCTTATTTTTCTTGTTTAATTACTTGGAGATGAGGAACATAACTCCAAGAATGTGAGCAACAAAAATAATGTCGTCAGATTCTTCCTGCTCATCTGAAACCAGTTTAAAAGTGAGAGAAGGGTTGTGCTTTGGTTCATGTCATTACTTCACAGCTCAGCATTTACGCAGGCACGACTGGTTGGGGCTTCTCATCAGAAGAGCTCTCACGGGCCCAGAAATTGCTGCAGTTCTAGAGCCGTGTGAGGTTTTTATTGGGAGGTCTGTGTCTGAGACCACTCTCTGTTTCTAATGTTTGTAGCTGTCCAGCTGTCTTGGGAGAAATGCCTTGCAGGAGTTTAAACTCAAACAATAATTTATTCAACATTTTCCTGATTTGTGAAGTTCAACAGATCACTGTACAGACTCAGACCATACTCGACAAATTTTAAAGTCTTTTAATCATGTCCCGACATAATCGCTTTCAAACTGAGTCTCTGAGCTCTAGATTTCTTTTCCATTACTGAATCTGTTCATTTTTGGGACCAATTTTCTAATTTTAGCAACTTTTTTTTTTCACAGTGTCACAAACTTTGGGGCATTAATTCTTCCTCTACATTCTATTCTAGCTCTAATTCAGCGACCCTTAATGGGCTGTGTGGTATGGTTGAGCCTGCCGGTATGTGATACATAAGTTATGGTAAGTGACGGTGATGATAAATGTGCTGTTTGCAGGAGCTGGAGGCTGAATCGAGGTTCTCGGAGGCGGAATACCACTTCATGGAGGCTGAAGAGTGGAAGGCTGCGGTCCACATGTACAGTGTCAATGATATGTGGGAGGATGCGTACAGGGTACAAACGCCACATTTGTTTTGTTTTGTTCACTTGTGTTTAATCTCATTACATTTATAAGATATGGCAGGGAGCAGTAAAGTCTAGAACCTTGTCCCACGCAGCAAATGTTTACACCTCACACTCTGCTTATATCAGCTGTTATCTGTTGTTGTAATTGTTTTAGGTTAAAGCATATACTGTAGATTGCATATATTATAATGTTTATTCCTGATGCTAAATACAGAATAGGACGGCTTGACTTGTTGTTACTGGGTTTCATGTCCACAGCATTGTTACAGGTGTGTGGCTCTCTGTTTATTGCTGTAGTTACGTTGGGAATGCACCACAGCTTTATAGCTTCTTTCAAATGTTTCTCCCCGGGATTATGTGTTGTAAGGGGGTTAGGGAGCCACAGGAGTGAAGGCCTGGTGTAATGATTTTTTTTAATGTGTTTGTGTGTTCGTCAGGTGGCAAAAAGCCACGGAGGTGCTGATGCGCAGAAGCAGGTGGCCTACCTGTGGGCCCGGAGTCTGGGAGGAGAGGCAGCTGTTAAGCTGCTAAACAAGTTTGGTCTGCTGGAGTACGCCATCAAGTCTGCTTCAAATAAATTGTGAGCATTATCACAACACAAAGACCCAAATAATTATTTAAGTTCAATTTACTCACATACTGAGTTTCATTTTATTTGCTTAAAATATGATAAACCTTTTGCAGAGCTTTAAAACAAGTTTGACACTCATTCAGAATCTTTTATCTGTTGTACTGTCTGAAAGGAAATCCTAACGGTAAAACTTGATCAATTGTTGCCTTCCTAAAAAGGAAATGAGCAAGGTCACTTAGTAACCATCTTTGAAAGTTATTTGTGCTTTTAATTCCCAGACCGTGTATAAATTAATGGGGAGAAAGCTATATATTTGACTTTTGTGGTCACAGGGACAAAAAGTGCATGTATCCTCAGTCAAATCCACATTTCTAATTACTTACTATGATATCAATTAGAGGTTTACACATGCTTATTGATCCCCGTGGGGAAATTCCTCTCTGCATTTAACCCATTCACTCAGTGAAGCAGTGGGCAGCCATTGGGCGCCCGGGGAGCAGCGTGTGGGGAGGGTACCTTGCTCACCTTCCAATCGTGGGGTGTGACATAAATAGGGACTGTCTTCATGTTCTCTCCAGCTCATTTGACTTTGCCTTTGACTTGGCCCGCCTTGCATGTAAGGAGAAGATTCCTGAGATCCACCTCAAGCATGCACTGTACCTGGAAGATGAGGTAAATCCATCACAGTTTTACCACACAGTCAGTTCTCTGCTCTTTCTATACACTTTCAAAAAAGTTGCTACAACTACCCACATAAAGACTTTTCAGTTTTCCTCCTACAAAACTGCTTCATGCCAAATTTATTCTCTGTCTTCTTTATTTAACCAGACCAAGCACATCAATATGTGATTTTTTTTCTTTTTA
This sequence comes from Neolamprologus brichardi, assembly GCF_056152115.1. NCBI lineage: Eukaryota > Metazoa > Chordata > Actinopteri > Cichliformes > Cichlidae > Neolamprologus > Neolamprologus brichardi. Next base: position 20,503,673 of record NC_142118.1, on the reverse strand, counting down.
TTGCCCAGCATAGTCAGCTCATATGAGAATAACAATAAACCTGCTGCTACTGTTTCTGTGAACTAACTCACTGAGTTATTGTTCGTAATTTCTGTTACTGAGAATCTTGAACTCACTGCATGCTGCACACATTAAGTCGTGTTAATCCTGAATTTTTTCACGGCTTCATCTTACAGGGGAAGTTCACTGAAGCCGAGGTAGAGTTCATCAAAGCAGGAAAACCCAAAGAAGCTGTGTTGATGTGAGTATTGGAGGTGATGATGTTGTGCCCATCATTACTGCCAGCTGATCAGCATCAGTGAGGAGCAGATTTATATCAGTTTCAGGCTCAGTTTGAAGCTTAATTTTTAAGGACAATTTTGGTTAATATAATTATTTGAATACTTTAATTTTTAAACTTTCTCGTGTCATTAAAAAAAAGTCCAAATGTGATTAGTTTCACTAATCACATATCTCTTTTAAGGGGTTCTTTCTTCCATAATTGAACTAAACAACCAAGCCTCATCAAAATAATTTGATAGGTTGGTAATACTTTAAATTACGCTACATATATTAACCATTAATTAGCTCTTAATTAAACGTCTGATAAGGGTATAATAGGACCATGCAGCCCAAGTCATTAGTAAGCGGTTTGCAATGACTAATAAAGAGTAAACAGGCTACTAATAAGCATGTTTATAGCAAGATAATTAAAGCCTAATCTAAAGTGTTAGCAGAAAGTTAACTGAGGAATCAGCCTGCATAGCAATCAGCAGTAGAAATACTAATTATGTATAGCTTTCTAAAAATAGACATAGTGAAGTTACACCACAGCCAGCCACACAGCACTGCGCAGCAAGGATTCTTGTACGTACAGGCTTAAGTAATTTTAGGTAATATTCAAATTGGGGAGTGTGTGAGTATTCATGAATGATGGAGAGTAACCCATGATCAGTGACAACCCCAATGCTAACACTAATGTTAACACTAACCCTAGGCAAAGAAAATATCATCTTTGTTTTTAATTTCTCTTTCAAGGATAGTAGGCATGGAAGAAGGGGAATAGTGATTCTAACAGACACATCAAAAATAATTAACTTTTTCATTTTTTTCCCCTCCAAGATATAGGATTGGGGTAGGGTTATGACTTCGTCCTCAGAGAGGTAAAAGCAGTTTCACAAAAGTGTGTAGAGATTTGAGCTTTAAGTTTGAGAAGTGCCATTACTTCCCTAAGCCACTGAAAGCAGATATGTCTTGAAATTAATGTCCAGCCTCCCAGGTAGCCACAGCTTTAAGTAAATTTCTATGAACCTGAACTTATTCAAAGTCCCCTTTCTGGTACTTGATGAAAAACATTTGAAAAATCTTTTCCGTTAATCTTAAAACAGATTATTTTTGGATTTTATTTCCTGTGTGTATTTGTGTGTGAACTGTTCCAGGTATGTCCACAACCAGGACTGGGCAAATGCACAGCGGGTGGCTGAGGGCCACGATCCAGAGAGCCTGTCTGAGGTTCTGGTTGGCCAAGCCAAGTTCTGCTTTAAAGAGAATGATTTCAAGAAGGCTGAGGCCTTCCTGCTCCAAGCACAGAGACCTGAACTAGCTGTTAAATACTACAAGGTAACTCCACCTCAAATTTATTTATAAAGCACATTTTTAAAAATACACTACCCAACACTTGCTGTGCAAAAGATAGAGTGGATAAAAAGACAAGGGAATAGAAATAAATAAAGAAATAAGAAACAAATAGATATTAGTGGGTGATAAACAGATAGAATCATGGCCGAAAACAGCACAGGAAATATAAAGACCAATGACACACTCAAATGTCAGTGAGTAAAAAGTCTAGTTTTAAAGGATCGAATAGAGGGAGCAGATTTGAATGTGAGGGAAAAGTTGTTCCAAAGTTTGGGGGCAAACACACAGAAGGCCCAGTCTCCTCGGAGGTTAAATCTAGCACTAGGGACAGTCAGAAGCATTCCGATCAGCTGACTGGAGGGACATGGAAGATTAATAGGGGTGTAAGAGGTCATAGATGTGGAGACAAACCACGAATGGCTTGTATACAAACAGGAGTATCTTGAAACTGATTCTGACCCTCACTGGCATCCAGTGGAGAGATGCTAAAACACGTGTAATATGACCTCTCTTTTAGATACCTGTGGACAGCCTACCAGCACCAGACAAGAGAAAATGCGAGCATGAACACAATTTTGCAAGAAAGGAAAACCTAACTTTTGATATGGAACAGAGATGAAAAAAGCTGTTTTAACCACTGAGTTAATTTGCTTGTTAAACCTAAAGCCAGAGTCACATATCACACTAAGAGTTTTGGCCTAAGGGTTTACATAAGTGGACAGATTTCCAAGTTGATCAGAAAAACTTACAAAGGAATTGGCAGAGCCAAAAAAGAAAATTTCTGTTTTATCCTCATTCAGCTGAATGATGTTTTGTGCCATCCAGTTCTTAATGTCCACAAGGCATTTGATGATGCTATTCAGCCTGGACTTGTTGGGATTGAGGGGGAGATATAGTTCCATGTTGTCAGCTTAGGAGCAAAAAATTATATTATGTTTACTGATTATTTGACCCCAAGTAAGCATGTGTAGAGAGAATAGGACGGGACCTAAAATGGAGCCCTGAGGTACCCCACAGGAAATTGTTACTCTTGAAGAAGAATAGTTTCCAGTAATGTAGGAGAAGATCTATTTTTTAGGTATAAAGTGAACCAGTGTAGTCATCTGCCGCTTATACCAGCACTGAAGTGCATGCGTTGTAGGAGGTTGTTGTGGTCAGTGGTTTTAAATGCAGCACTGAAGATTGCACAGTTCCCAGAGTCACCTACAGGAGCAGATCATTGTATACTTTGGCAGGGCTGACTCTGTTCTGTGGTTGGCCTGAAACCTGACTGAAACTCAGAAGTCTTGATGGAGAATTACTTTGTCTAAGACATTCAAGAGTAGAGGAAGTTAAGAGATATTTTTTGTAGTTTTTGGCTAAGTTAGCTCCACAAGCCTCACAAAAGACGAGAAAGTATTTGTAGAATTTTTTGCAATTTAGTGAAAAATGTCTAAAATTGCAGGATTCATTTTCATTTTTCAGATGTTGACAATCTGCCTGATAGTCAGTTATTTAATTTATTTTGTGTCTGTTTTAAATTCAGGATGCAGACATGTGGAGTGATGCCATACGTATCTGTAAAGAGTATATCCCCAATAAACTCTCCATGCTCCAAGAGGAGTATGAGAGGGAGGCCTCCAAGAAAGGACTCAGGTGAGATTAAGCCCATAAAATAAGTAACCACTGACCTTCATTTCTTGTGGTGTTCAAATATTTTAGGTCTAACATGGCAGAGTAAAAGATGAAGCACAGTTCTACTAAAGAAAACCCAAATCCATCACTGCAGCTATATCTAGTTACAACATTTGAAGTCAAAAGCCTTTCAACTTGACTCGTGATTATTTGTGGGACATTTTTTAACATATTTTGAACATTACCAGAAATGCATCTATGCACAACGAATCAGTTTGATGCTTTTTTTTCCTATTTTTTTTTAAAAACACCTCACGTGTACTCCTAAATTTCAACTCCCAATGAGGAACAGCTCATTAGACAGCAAACCAGCAGCATGCAGCTCATACCCTCCTCCCATCGTTTCTCCCGCTTTAATGACTTGTGGGAGGAAACATCAAAAGTTACCAATGGAAACGGATGAAAAAGAGGGTTTGAAGAGAGAAAACACTGAATTATTCTTGCAGACTTTACAGCTCAGGCTTCAGATAAGTGCAAAGCTTCTCGTCTCCCACGGGCATCCATCTGCAAAGCTGTGATGGAACTGCAGCTTGTAGACGATGAACACAGTTCTAATCTCTAATTTCTAATGAAATAGAAGCTAATGACAAAGACCGATTATTAACAAGACAAGTAAATATATTAAGTGATTGAGATGAAAAGGCTGTGTACATTCCAGACAGAGAAAAATATGGATTCACTGAAGACTAACAGGGCAGAGGAGGGCAAAGGAACTAATACTGCACGATAGAGAGGGAAGTAGTGAGAAACGAGCTGATAATAAAAGAAAAAAAATTGAAGAAAAAACTAAACTTAATACTACAGAAAACTCATTACAGGAATGACAAAGAAATCCAAACAGGAACCAGACTCAGTCATTTATCAAGCACTGAAACTTGCAATATACTGTAAAAAAAACCAAACAACTAAAGATAAACCAAAACTCTGATATATTAACCCAAAAATCCAAAATTCTAAAACAACACAAAATGAACAGTTATGTGTATAATTTCTGTTGAAGTTGAGGAATAAGGCACACACACATATAGAATGGGATATTGCTTTCCAGCATGTCCTGGCTAAAGAAACCTCTATTCACGCCTTTAAGGCTGATTTCCTGTGATGATATCTGTATGGCCCCGCCTGCACATATACCCCCTTCTCTCAGCCTCTTCTCTCAGTTCGATAGCCGCTCTTCATCGAGCCAAGCTGCGCAGTGAGGCAACCTTGTGTTGTAACTTGTTCCTCTCCTTCAGGGAACAAAAGTTATACACATAACTGTTTGTTCCTTTTCAGTCGATTCACATGTTACAACACATATAGTATGGGGCATATATACACGCCCTGCAGAGTATCCATCAAACTGGAGTTGGACCACCACCACCTTAGTGCCTGGTAGACCCAGCTGAAAGGACAGCATGAGCCACTGAAGGGGCTGTAACGTCCAAACGATTGAACCGGGGAAAAAAAGTGTGCGGTGATGCCCAACTAGGTGCACAGACAAAGCATGAAGGTCACCCACTTACTTTGCAGAAGCCAAAGTGAAAAACAATGCAGTTTTATATGAAATACATTTTATATCCACTGACTCAAGGGAGGCACAAATGGCCTCCAGCACCAAACACAAGTCCCATAAAAAGACACTGGACCGCCAGTATCTAGAATCTCCTGCAGGAATGTCAAAACATCCGCAATAGAGCACTGGACTGGGGGAATGTGCCCGTCCTGGAACCATTGCTCAAAGGCTCGCCATTTGTACTCATAAAAGCCTCTACAGGACTACGCATGGGGCAGATCCTTAGCTATCAAATTTGATCTCTCAGTAGGTAACCATAAAGGCACCATAGATCCGGGCAGATGATCACTTCTCCTCTTGCCTGAGAGAGGAGGTCCCCACAGAGAGGAAGCTGCCAAGGACTTGCTGCTAGCAGACTGATTATCTCTGCATTCCACGACCTTGTTGGCCACCAGGAGGCAACAAGAATCAGAGAGATGTGCTGCCGATGCACTCTATCAAGAACTGGAGATATCACTTCAACTGGGGAAATGCATAGAGGAGCACGTCTGGCCATTGGTGTGCTAGTGCATCTATGCCCACGGGTGAATCACTGTCGATTATGGAGAAGAACATGGGGTAGTGAGTGTTCACCCTGGAGGCAAAAAGATCTACTTGCCTCGCCAAATAGATCCCGTATCTGGGCCAATATCAAAGGGGTGCAACCTCCATTCCCTCACTGGAATGGAGAGAAGGTCTGGAGAGAAGATCTGGCCCCAGGTTGAGATGGCCTGGAACATGGGTTGCTCTTAGAGACAGACATCGAACACTGCACCATAATAGCAGAGAGCGAGACAGCTTTAACAGGGGAAGGGAGCGTTTCCCTCCTTGCCTGTTTATGTAAGAGACCACTGTTGAATTGTCCATCCTGACTAGGAAATGTTGGCCCCTCAGAACTGGACAAAAATGCCTGAGCTAAGAACACAGCTAGCAGCCTTACATCATTGTGAAGCTCTGTGTCCAGACCCCTTTCTCTGATGCGCCATCGGACAGAACTCCCCACCCTCTTAGGGAAGCATCTGTGGACACCACCTCGTAAAACGACACTCTCCCAATCCAAGATCCCTGGTGCAACAGCCCGGGCTCCCACCGGTAGCTAGCATGCAAGATGCGGTTACTGTTAGCCTCCTCTGGAACTTTCTCCGCAAAGTCACCCATCTTTCCAGGGTTCCAGAGTGATGGAGCTGGTGACGAAGCACACAGACTTCAGGTCAGTCAGCGTTCTCCTAACCTGGACAATCCCCAGGCAAATGGGGCACGCGTCATTGCTGGTCACTATCATGCAAAGAGAAACTGCACCACTGAAGACAGTGGCAAACAGAAAATTTCTGTTTTGTTCACTTTGGTTTGATATCCATACCAAAACACAAAGCAAAGCGCTGCACAGGAAGATTTGAAATTAGCGCTTTGTGGACAGCCTACACACCAGCTGTGGAGTGAAGGCTAACACCAACAAGGCAGTTGGGCTAACTTAAGCCAGCAGACATTGGAGCTAACTAGCAGTAGCTAGCTAGCCCAACCCAGTAGATATGCTCTTAGCGAGGTGAAGAGCGTTAGAACTGAGGGCTGATTGTGATGGCAGGGGGTATATGTGTAGGCAGGGCCCTATGCATGTTGTCTGAGGCCACCCGCCTTAAAGGTGTGAATAGAGATTTCTTCAGCCAGGACAAACCGGGGCGGGATATCCCATACTATATGTGTTGTACGGAGTAAATGGACTGTAAGGGAACCCTAGCATTGACACAATTAACTGTCAATTTACCATTTAGTAATGGTGGTTATTATTATAGCATTAACTATTTTATGCCATGAAAGTTATGAACTGGTAAAATAACATAGAAATTAAATAAACCTATTGTGAAATGTTTAATATTTTTTAATCTAAAAAAAAATAGTTTATTGCCTGTTGGTTCATGAAGAAGTAACAGCAAGTGTGAGTTTGCTTTTATTACGGATTTGGAAAAGATTTCAAATGAGCATCATCCGAAGGGGACTTGTTTGTGCCTGTTTATGTGAGTCTGTGTGTTTGTTTGTGGTTTCAGGGGTGTGGAGGGCTTCTTGGAGCAGGCGAGAGAGTGGGAGCAGTCGGGTGAATATTCCCGGGCCGTGGAGTATTACTTGAAGGTTAAGGATGACTCAAACACGGCGCTGATGGAAAAGTGTTGGATGAAGGTAAAAAGAAAAAAACAACTGCATAGAACTGTTAATTCACATGATTATTAGTTCTTTTTAACAATATGAAATTAATAGTACGTTTTTTACACGTGTAGTTGCTACTGAATAAAGAAGAGCTTTTAAGTCTGTCATGGGTTTATTAGAGAGGCAGGTTTGAAAAAACAAAAGTTAGCCTTTCACCTAGGCATATTTAAAAAGATCTTACCCTGAATAGAGATTAAAATGGCTTATAGAATTAAAAACATATATATATATATATACATTGTGAGGAGACCCTGGGGCAGACCCAGTACAGGCTGGAAATACTATCTCACGGCTAGCCTGGGAACGCCTTAGTGTTCCCCTGGAGAAGCTAGAGAAGGTGGCTAGAGAGAGGGAGGTCTGGGCTTCTCTACTTACGCTGCTGCCCCCGCGACCCATCGCCAGATAAGCGGAAGAAAATTGATGGATGGAAAGATGGATGTATTGTGCAATTCATTTCGGTTTTATCGGGGGGGGAAAAGTCTCAAAAACTCACAAAAAAACTACACAAATATGATACACTAGACATAAGGGGTTAAGATAGTGAGTGGGAGGTTTAACCTTCTAGTACAACAGTCATCACAAGCTTTTGCAGTTAAATATTATTCACAAAATTTATTTTTACACCACAAACACTCCAAAAGGTCGAAACCATCTAAAGGATAAATGAATTATTTTCAGATCTTTGTCCTAGATGCACATGGAAACCTTATTTATATTTTGAAATGCCATAAATTAAAACATTACTGCAGCTCAGAATGTGAGAATCCCCTTTTCAGCTAGATTAACAGTATTAACTCGATTTGTCAACCTGCCGAAAATATCTACTTACATTGTGTCAAATCTTAAAATGAATTTAGCACTACATTAAAATAAATCACAATCTGTAGTAAGTTGACAGTTTGGCTTCAAGGCTGCGGCCGAGGGTTGAGGTCTCTGCAAAGGTCTGTCCACTCTTCATAGTTTTCTCTGTCTTCCTCTGAGCCGCTTTCCCTGGAGTGTTCGTTTTATCTTTGGCATCACTGTACTGTTTGAGCTTTCATGACATAAAAACTACAGACAGTGATTTATAACCATTTCAAACAGTGTTTATTTCCCTAAAGAAGGAAATTATTCAGTAACTTATTCTCTGGTTCTGCAAAAATAGTCCAGAAATAAAAGAAAACTTCCCACCATGACCTTTAATGGGCGTACTGTAAATCTTATATTTAGACAGCATCAGTAATTACTGTTCACTTTTACTTTAAGCTCTATAGTGGGTGAAGGACAGAATAGATGTTTAATTATAGTCAAGAGTACCACTAAAGGTGGAGGAGGGCGAAAGGTCACCATGTCACCAACATCAATAGGTGATTTCTGCTGTGAGCATGAAGATACGTAGCACATACTGCATGTTATTGATTAAAGTGCAGAGGTCAGATTATTTGAAATGGGAAAGGTCAATCTCCGTGATTGTAAAGAATCTCTTGAAGAGATCACAGAGATCAATAGATAGGTTTTTGTTTTCCCAAGTGAGTTTCATTAGGTCAGAAAATGCTGCATCTGCATTACAGATGAGTCAGGCGATACACTGATTTAAGTTTTGAATTTTTGATTCCTTCCTGTAGTGCGCTTCATAATGACCTTTATTCCAATTATCAATTTTTTTAAGACATTATATTTAATAGGTGAAAGTGGGTGCTATCAAACATGCCAAATGCCTCACAGAAGTAGCTGATTCTAGCCTATTTAATGTAGAAGTGCTAAATCAAAGATTACACAGATGTTGTTTAAAAGGGACAATGATTTAAACACACACATTATAATTACAGCTAAAAGAATTCTGCAGTCTCGTTTACAGCTGTTTAGTTTTTCGATCTGAAACTGTTTTTAGTTCCTCAAACGTGAACTTTTCCTGCTTTATGGTGTTTTGTTTCTTTTTAAATTAGATTACTGTGGACTCTCTGTTTAAACCTGTGAATATGAAATGTGGACATTTATTTTGTGCTATTTATATAATATATTTATAAATTAACTAGTTAACTATGAATGAAAATAGATAGAAACACAAGGTACAGCCGTATTGGAAATATTGCATTAGAAGAATTAAAGACTTTTTCTTCAACACACGAACAGCAAAGTCAGTTCATGTATCACCAACTATCCCCACAATCAGAATCAAATGGATTATATAATGATTACGGTGACATTATATTGCTTTTTGAGATGACAGATCATGACAATTTTATATTATCATCATTGCAAAGATCTCTTTTAATATATTTTTAATGTCATGAGCTAAACAGTTGAAGAAGTTGAACTCTTTCTCCCTTGAAGTATGACATCATCAGTGTCAGTACTGGTAGGGCAAAACAGCAGTGGTAATAAGAGGCAGTTTTTAAATATGTACCATTCCTTACACTGCGGTGGCTCAGAAACTGGTGGAATAACATCAATTTGGGGGCGACTGTGGTTCAGGGGGTTGGGAAACTCATCTTGTAACCGGAAGGTTGCCGGTTTGATCCCCAGCTCTGTCTGTCTTGGCCGTTGTGTCCTTGGGCAAGACACTTCACCTACCACCTACTGGTGTTGGCCAGAGGGGCCGATGGCACGATATGGCAGCCTCACCTCTGTCAGTCTGCCCCAGGGCAGCTGTGGCTACAACTGTAGCTGCCTCCACCAGTGTGTGAATGTGAGAGTGAATGAATAGTGGAATTGTACAGCGCTTTGAGGGTCTTGAAAAGCGCTATATAAATGCAATTCATTATTATTAATAGCCCCACCCACTTTCTTAACTGTGTCCTAAAAAGGTTATGAAAGAACTGCTACTTTTTTAAAATTTGGTTTTATAATATTTTTGCTGTACAGAATATCAAAAATGCCAAACACACATATTGTAAGGAGAGAAAAAAACAGGAGCAAAAGCAGGTTTTGTACATTATATGTCTCGGTGTACACACACATACTAAACGTATGTGTGACTGAGAATAAAATGCAAAAAATTAGAATAAAATACACTTGAAGTAGGAAAAATAAGACACAATAAATATTTTTTATTGAAAAAGTTGGGAAAATATTGTGCTACAGCACCCACAACATTTAAAAAAATGTAGTTCAGAACAGATACAAAACAACAGAAAAATATAGTAGTTAAATATGAAATAGCTTAAGTCCATACTGAATATTGTGGCAGGTATTATTTTAAGAAGTGGAAAAGGTTTTCTGTATCTATCCTCATGGCAGTGGAGCGGAAACAGACGTTCAGCTGCATGTCCAGTCAGTGTTTCGATCCCGGGCTTCTCCAATCTGCATGATGACATGTGTGAATGTGTTCATGACCAGGATGAATCACAGTATGTGTGTATATGTGTGAGTGGGAGTCAGGTGCCTTGAGGGCTCAGTAAGTGCAGAAAAGTGCTATATAAATATCACTAATACCGAGTCCATATGCAGAAGATAAAATAAATCAGTACTGCCTTTATCTTCATATGGTACCCACTCTTTCTGTCTTCCTATCCAGAATAAACTCTCTTGTCCCAAGCTACATTTTCTCAAACCAGAAAACGGAGAGGTTGATGAAAAGGAAATGCAGAATCTATCAAAAGGGTTTCATAGATTTGTTGCCCATTAATACCAAAAACACGCTGCCTACCTCGATTCTATTTCATGAAATAATTGCAAAAATAAACCCTAAAAGGAAAAAAAAAGAAACGTCTTGAGTAGACTTGAATAACAAAATAATGACAAAACTAAATGTTATATTTCTATATATGGTTTGAATGGATTTTTCCTTTTTGCGTCTTTTTGGGTGTCCTGTACTGTTTGGCATGTGCACTCGCTGTGTGCATATGTCCAGGCGGCAGAGCTGTCCATCAAGTTCCTGACAACACATGTAGCAGTGGAGGTGATCCAGGTGGTCGGACCACGACTCGCACAGCTGAGGAAGTTCAACGCCGTGAGTGAAAACACACGTAGATGCAGTTAATAAAACAATACACACACACACACACACACACACAATCCAAATATATATGCTCTTATAATGTCCAAGCATCTAATATCTGACCAGTTGCCTCTTTCCTGTGTCCTGTTCGTATTTGCTTGTTGAAGGCTGCTGAGGTCTACTTAAACATGGACCTCATCAAAGAGGCAATCGATGTCTTTATTGAGGGTGAGGAGTGGAACAAAGCCAAGAGAGTCGCCAAGGAGCTGGAGCCGAGGTTTGAGAGCACACAAACACACACAAACACTCGAGTGTATCATAGTTATTACGGGCAGAACAGCAACAAAGACAAGGGCCGACATTGAATTAAAACTCAGAATAGAAGAAGCGAACAGAAAGACGAAGACATGCTGGTTATTTTTTCAATGTCATATCAGTTTTATTAAGCATGCGTGCCTCTCTGCCCTGTTTCCTATGAATCTGATATTTGACAGGTATGAGGACTACGTGGACCAGAAGTACAAGGAGCACCTTAAAAACCAGGGCAGAGTGGAGTCTGTAAGTACAAGTATACACTCTATGACACCCTGAACCAAACAAATTAAAAAAAAAAGAAAAGCTGACATGTTATCAAGCTAATATTGACCCAATTATGACAAAATTCAGCTTCCAAAATCATTCCAAGCAGTTTGGTCCAGAAAAATAACGTTTTGTAACGTTTATATAAAGCAAAAAGAGATAAATATCTCTCATTTGATCCATTTCTGTAGTAAACAGCAGTATGTTCCTCCCAGAATAAGAATTTGTTACGTTTCACTGAGATGATTTTACAATGATTGCTGTATTTCCTGCACCATTTCACTGCTCTGTGGAGCCCTACATGTCCTCCGAGTTGTTTGCCTGTGCCATTTGATAAATATGAGCAGAGAAAGACAGAAAATGTAATGGTCTCATTTCAAGTTTCATGCTGTGTTTCTTAGAGGTGAAAAAACAGTTTGTTTTTATTTTTGATGACTGTGTTCGTTCAGCTGGTGGGAGTGGATGTCATGGCGGCCCTGGACATCTACGCAGAAAGAGGCCAGTGGGAGAAGTGCCTGGAGACAGCATCCAAACAGGTATGTCTTGTTTGATGTTATTAAGAGTTCATATTATATTGTCACCTCTTTTGTTTTTCGAGTTGTTAAGCAAACAACTTTTGCTCAAATCAGGGTTTTAAAGTTCTAAAACAAGTGAACTCTAAAGCAGGTCACAGGGGAAAGAGTCATTCCTCGTTACTTCAAACAACCAGGAACTTTGTGCAAATTTGTTGGGAAGTAGGGATGGAGCGATGATGCTGGGAAATCTACAGGGAATCCGGTGATTCTGATAAGGTATTACACATATAGGCAGCGGGCTAAAATCCCAAGCAGTTTTAGAGCAAAAGCAGATAACCAGGTGAGGTCAAGGTGTTAGAGTTTTAGACAAAGCAGTGAGCAATTGATAAACTAGAGGTTAAGTGATGCCAGTACTACACTATGGGATGAAACAATCACTGAGCGGAGTTCAGGTCTGGAGCTTTATGATGCAGGTAGGTGATAATGATGAGCAGGTGCCCCAGCTGAAAAAGCATGGACAAAAACAACATGTACATTCAGACCGGTGACCGGTGGTTGTAACTTTTCTTAGAGTGGGAGAGGGTCAAGGATGAGCCGGACTGAAGGTATAGGAATATATGATCTGATGGGGAATGTTCTTTGTTTGAGAAGGTATAAAAGAGTTCAGGGGGGCGTCCTTCCTCAGAAAACTGTTTTGGTGTTTGACTTGAATGTTTTCTCCACTGCAGTGTTTTGTTTTGTTTTTCTTTTTCCTTAATAAACCTCACTTCAAAGACACGCTCACCTGGTGGTTGCAATTTTATTTAAGATCGTCCACAACAGAAACAAAGAGGACTAACCATGTCCTAGCTGCAGCTAATTTGTTGTTACCTCCAGTAAAAATGTGCTGCAAGGCTCCAGGAAAGCACTTCCAATCCTTCTTAGAGCCGAATCCAAAGTGTCCATGTCTGGAAATGAGATGATCCACTTTGGAGCTTTCTCAAATTGTATTACAAGTTAATTTGAGACATTAATCGAACACTTTTCGGCACTGAGGGGGTGGTTCTTGTTTTGGGTGGGTCCCATCCGAAGTCCCCCCTGATTCAACCCCGGTGATATCAGACAGAAAAGCAACTTTGCAGCAGCTAAGTAGTTTATGTTGATTTATGTTTCCCTCCAGTGAGCCTTAATGTGCAGTTTTTTTATGAACTAGCTAAACTCATTCCCGAACTGTGGCAATATTCAGACAAATAAGGCCTGCATGGGCATTTCTGTCATACAAGATGAAGCATATTCGGGCGCTCATGGACAATTATTTCTGCTGAGGCAACACTTTTTTTTCTTGTGCTTGTTTGCTCATTAACAGGCCTCATTGACCTCATTGTTTCTGTCAGGCTTCATAATTTTTGTGTTGTGTTTTGTCAGACCTTTCAGATCCTCCATAAGTACATTGCTCTGTACGCAACACATCTCATCAAGGATAAGGAAGCTCCAAAGGCTGTTCAGCTCTACATACAGCACGGAGTACCACCAAACCCTCAGGTTCACACACACTTCTTATAGCTAATTCCATTCCCACCTAGTGGGTACCCTAAAGGTACATTATCCTTCTTTCACTCCCTGATAACCCAAGTTTCCCTCTTTAATGTAGAATATCTACTCTTAGTTTTGTAGTCTTCATAGAAGGTGAAATTATATAAATATTCCAACCAAGTATCACAGCAAAATGTGTTATAGACATGCCAGTCCACCATGTCCATTTCACGCTTTGCCTCTCTGCTGTGGCCAGTTAGGCAAAGAAAAGATAAAGTAAGCATAGAGAGACCACAAACAGATTGGGGTGTGGTGCATTTTGTGCAAGATTTTGGCACAATCGGGATGTTTGCATAGTTTCAAACAACCCACATGTTTTTATGCAGTTCAGTGTCGACAAGATTGCATTGATTGCCAAGATTGTCGACTTTGTTGTTATGTACAGTGTGAGTCTCAATTAGCACCACAAAAGCCAAATAGCTAGTGTTTCTTAAGCATAATAAACCAATTTCTTCTCCAGTTTTTACCCCTCAGCCGTATTGGCGTCACCCTGCTATGCAGGCAGGTGGCGTGGACACCTAAGTTTGGGAATGCAATAGCTTGAAAATGAGACGATATAGGATTTTCAAATTGACAGCATAGGTGCAAAATCTCAGACGAGTTTGAAAGTAAAGGTCAGACATCAGGTTTTCTGAAAATTACCCAAGATTTTCTAATTAAACCATAGGTGTGTCTATTAGAAGGCTGAGGGGTAGCAGTGGGCACTGCCAGTATTTTTGTTTGCTATAAAGCGGTATTTACAACAAAACTCTATGTTACCTTAAGAGCTTGGAGCCCTGGTTTACAGATTTTTATGGTTCTTGAGTGAGTCAGTTCCAGATTATTTCAATAGACAATAATATCAGTGACTTTAGGAAATTATATTTACACAAATAAAAAGCAAACTGACTGTGAAAAGGCAGCTGTATTTTATTTTAAAAAAAGATATTTTGATTTCTATTACAGCCTTAACAACATGATTAAAAAGAGACATCTCTTGCTTATTATTTTTTACAAGCTTTGCCATTTTTTACAATCAGAACTTTAACATCTACAAACGCCTGTTCCTGGACCTGATTAACCTTTCCGACACCGATGGACCAGAGTCCTACCGCATGTTCGCCGACCTCCGCAATTTCTTCTTCCAACTGGTAAATCAAAATTAGTAAATGCCTTTATCGACCCATTTTAAAAAACATGAAAATAAGTTTGTTTGCTGTGATTTCAGTGTGAGAACATGTCCAAATCAACCGAGGCAAACACTCCGGCTCATGAAGATTTTGAACAGATGCTGCTAATCTCTCACTACTACGCCACAAGATCTGCTGCTAAAGGAGTCGAGCAGCTGGTATGAAAACGCAAACAGCACCTGCCTAAATACAGAATATTTAAGAATGAGGACATCTTTGAAAATGACTTTGTAAAAGTTGCTCATAATTGGTGAGAATTCAATAATAGAACAAAGCACTGTGAAGCCTGGAGTCTTGTGGTAACAGCATAGATGATGTTGGGTTAGAGAATTGATGGATGTGAACAATACAAGGTGAAAACATGGTGGATCTATCCACAATACAAGGTGAAAACACCTTGTATTGTGGATAGATCCACCATGTGAACTGCAGAAAATGTGACCAGCAAGGCAACATTTGCCTGCCACCTCCTTCCGCGCTATTCGCTGGTTTATTTCTGTCCGCACAAATCATCGTAAAATATCATCTAAACTAACTCCTACAGCCATGTTTCCCTCACAAAAGGTCACTTGATTTCTGATTAGTTTTAGACAGAATTTGTCTTCAAATTGTTTAAATTATTTAGTGTTTTTAGAGCATGTATGTATTGCAAGAAAAAAGTTCTGTGTCTTTGCTCAGAAAAATAAAAACGTGACCAGATTTCATTTTGGTCCCGAGGTCATCTCCTGGTGCACCTTGGATGCTTCCAGTACTGCTTCTTCTATTTTTAGATGTCCTCCTGTAAGCCTCTTTCTGACCACCTGCACATTACCATCTGTGATGTATACTCGATCTTTGCCTTTCATTTTGGGAAAGAAGACAATGTCACCAGGAACCAGACACCGCTGGACATTATAGAAGACTTCAGTGATGATAGTCTGACCTAAGCTAAACAGGAATCCATGAGGGGAGTTACCACGTAGACAAACAAAAAGAAACTAAAAATACACAGAGCTGAAAGTGCACAGGTGAACATAGTTGAGACTTGGCCAGGCAGTCTTAAAAAACGCACAGGAAGGATGCACAAAGAGGTAATTACCAAAATAAAACAGGAAGTGAAAACAGAGGAAGTCAAAGAAACAAACAGATAGACGAAACAGGAGGAGACTCTAGAAAAATGTGAACACTTAGAAACATGAGTATGAATATCAGTTAAATTATAACAGGGAACAAGACAAAAAAAGACCATGTCATGGTACAAATCTAAACCTCTGCTAGGTAACTGATGATGATATGTAGGAAGCTTTACTTTGGGGTTTTTTAAGTGTTCTCTTCTTCCTCTGTGCATTTTCAGATCAGTATAGCAACCAAGCTCTCCGTGTCTCTGCTGCGTCACACTGAGCTTGTTCCTGCGGACAAGGCTTTCTATGAGGCGGGCCTGGCCTGCAAGGTGAGTCCACCAATTAGAGAGGATGAGGTGCAGCTGTTCTGCTTTGGTAGTGCTGATGTTTTTTTTTTAGTTGCAGGTGCATGTCAATAGTCTAAAATGTTCCTCCTAGACCACAAAATTCAATGAGTTTTCTCCACAAAGTTGGTAATATTCCCAGATTGAAGTACAGGGTGGGCCATTTATATGGATACACCGTAATAACATGAGAATGGTTGGTGATATTAAAGTCCTGTTTGTGGCACATTAGTATATGTGAGGGGGCAAACTCCTCAAGATGGGTGGTGACCATGGTGGCCATTTAGAAGTCGGCCATCTTGGATACAACACATCAAACTTATTGGTAATGTCACAAGATAAACAATGATGTGCTTGGTTTCAATGTAACTTTATTCTTTCATGAGTTATTTACAAGTTTCTGACCACTTATAAAATGTGTTCAATGTGCTGTCCATTGTGTTGGATTGTCAATGCAACCCTCTTCTCCCACTCTTCACACACTGATAGCAACACCGCAGGAGAAATGCCAGCACAGGCATCCAGTATCCGTAGTTTCAGGTGCTGCACATCTCGTATCTTCACACCATAGACAACTGCCTTCAGATGACCCCAAAGATAAAAGTCTAAGGGGGGCAGATCGGGAGACCTTGGGGGCCATTCAACTGGCCCACGACGACCAATCCACTTTCCAGGAAACTGTTCATCTAGGAATGCTCAGACCTGGCACCCATAATGTGGTGGTGCATCATCTTGCTGGAAAAACTCAGGGAATGTGCCAGCTTCAGTGCATAAATAGGTAAACACATCATCATGTAGCAATTTCAAATATCCAGTGGCCTTGTTGACCTTTCCATTGATGAAGAATGGACCCACTATCGTTGTACCCTATATACCAAACCAAACCATCACTTTTGTTGTTCCAACGGTCTTGGAGCGATCCATCCAATGTGGGTTAGTGTCAGACCAATAGCGGTGGTTTTGTTTGTTAACTTCACCATTCACATAAAAGTTTGCCTCATCACTGAACAAAATCTTCTGCGTGAACTGAGGGTCCTGTTCCAATTTTTGTTTTGCCCATTCTGCAAATTCTGTGCGCTGATCTGGGTCATCCTCGTTGCAATGCTGCAGTAGCTGGAGTTTGTAGGGTGCCATTTGTGAATAGCTAATATCCGCCAAAGGGATGTTCGACTAATGCCACTCTCCAGTGACATGCGGCGAGTGCTACGCTGTGGGCTTTTGCTGAATGAAGCTAGGACAGCCACTGATGTTTCTTCATTAGTGACAGTTTTCTTGCGTCCACATTTTGGCAAATCCAACACTGAACCAGTTTCACGAAACTTAGCAAGCAGTTTGCTAACTGTAGCATGGGGGATGGGTGGTCTCGTAGGGTTTCTTGCATTGAAATCTGCTGCAATGACCCGGTTACTGCGTTCACCAGATATCAACACAATTTTGATCTGCTCACATGTTAACCTCTTCGACATGTCAATGGCTGTGAACAAAGAGAAACTTGTAAATAACTCATGAAAGAATAAAGTTACGTTGAAACCAAGCACACCATTGTTTTTCTTGTGACATTACCAATAAGTTTGATGTGTCACATGGCCCTCTTCCTATTGAAAAAACAAAAGTTGTATCCAAGATGGCCGACTTCTAAATGGCCACCTTGGTCACCACCCATCTTGAGGAGTTTGCCCCCTCACATATACTAATGTGCCACAAACAGGACTTTGATATCACCAACCATTCCCATGTTATTACGGTGTATCCATATAAATGGCCCACCCTGTACATTTAAAAATGCATTGTATACTTCAGGTAGTCCATGACTACTTACAAGCCTTTAACTCTGCTCTATTGGTGATTGGCCATTAGAGGATAATCTTTTTGAAGCAGCAGATACTCTCGGTCTAGTGTTGATTCTACGTGTTATGTTTTTAATTCTGGCAGGCTATTGGCTGGGAAAACATGGCCTTCATCTTTCTCAACCACTTCCTGGATCTGTGCGATGTATGTATTGTAGAAATCTTTATTTGTGACCTTTCTGTTATGTATTCTGTGAATACCAGCAAAATCCCATTATAACACCATTACACCATCTGAAGTTTTAATGTGCAAAACAGGAAGTTTGCCAAAGAAAATTTTTATATTTTTTAAGACTTTAAAATTGAATCTTTTCATTTGTGATTGGCTGATTTTGTTGTCCAGGGCATTGACGAGGGGACTCTGGACACTCTGGACCACACCGACTTCCTAGACACCGACATTCCCTTTGAGGTTCCAGTTCCCACCAAACTCTGCGTCACAGTAAGACATCATCACCACCCACCAAACACATATCCCACCGGATGCGCTGCGGTCAGACTGATAGATGAAGACAATATTGGTGATGTGCTACAAATCAGATCTGGTGCAGTTAGTGTCACAGTCCTCTGTGATATTCTTTACAAATGAGCACAGATGACAGATCGCTCCATTTAAACACCCAGTCTTAAGCTGCAGGGTCGCAGTAGCTGCAAATTAGAAAGTATCGGCAGGCAAACAGGTGGCCTGTGGGCTAAATCAGGCCCTCTTAACAAAAATCATATTTCACATTTTCCTGTTTATAGGTCACATTAAAGCTTGTTTTTATTAGTTATTTTTATTATCTTGGTTATAGCTTCTTAAATATGATGACCAAAATTTGGGGGGGGGTTAAGAGTTGGGGTTAGAGAAATTGAAAAGAATAATAGTAACTATATAACAGCCCATTTAAGATTACTTTGTCCAAAAGTCTTCTTTTGTCTGAACAAGCTCAACCTATTCCTGTTTATGACACAGTCACTGAGTTTCTGTGTAGGAAACTCATATCACTGCAGGCTGACATCACACAAACTGTATTTTTTTATATAAAAAATCAAACTCAACCTGACATGCAGCTCAGTTGCAATGAGCAATGTTTAGAAAAGCTGTCTGAAAACATCGTGTGTGTTACAGGTTGCCCAGCGGGACCAGATCCGCGACTGGGTGCTTATGGTGTCCATGGACCATCGGCTCGAGCAGGTTCTGCCACATGACGAGAGGAACACATATGAAGCCTCGCTGGTGGCCGCCAACACCGGCCTTCGCTCGCTGCCCTGCGTCCTCACCGGTTAGACACACATGCACACACAGAAACACTCAAGCATGTCCAAGACTTATCAAAGTTTTGTTAAATTCAAAGATTGAAAAGAGATCAGAGGGGGAAAAAACTCCAAACTGATGTGATGCAATAGAGAAAAGCAAAAAGCAAGAAGAAAAGTTTCATCATTTATTTTGTGGAAAACATGAAATAATTTAATAAAAAATGGTGTAATTACCATAAACTTGCAACATGTTCTCTGTTATTTGGAGCTTTTATAGTTTACCTGTTGTTAAACTTTCTTCTCACACCCATGATGTTTGCATACAGTGCTGACATTTACACAACATCTAATTTACTAAAAAGATAAAGTATGGTGTCATTGGGGATTTTGAATTCTAATCCACTTTGCAATGCACGAGATTTCACACACGCTTTAACGTGAGCATGTTGATGTAATGAAATCTAAATTCAGGAAAGTGTAGAGCTGTTGTTTGAGGTGTTTTGGAGATTTAAGATGGATTTGTTCTCAAATAAATGTTTAATTTTCACCTCTGTGTTATTTGAAGAAGGTAATCTGTATTTAAGGGAGACGTGTTTTGCTCATTTCTATCTTCATGTTTTTACTCTTGGTCTCTACTAGTGAAGCTTTTTGTTATTCTCTTATATATCTTATACTGAACCTTAGTGCAGCTGCTCAATTCACCTTTTTTCTAGTTCCGCAACCTTAAAGCCAATGTTCTTTTGATTGGCTACCTGTCACAAACAGAAGGTTTGATCAGCATATCCTCTCTCACTGTGAACAGCACTGACATGAAACTGTGGCCTTGTGTAATATTAATCCAGCAATAAAACAGTATATATGTGACAGAGAAAGAAATGTATAATAGGTCCACTTCAAGAACCTTCATTTAAAACCTAATGGACCATTCAACGATTTTCTTTCTTGAATTTTAATATGAAATGATAGCTACTATATAATAGAACGCTATCATACACAAAACATGCTGTGGCCTTGCTGTAAGTGTTGATTCTCCAGTTTGCTGCGTGACTGTGCAGTCATACACAGCATGTAGCCTCGCTCTGTGGTGTTCCTGCTTTCAGGCTACCCCGTGCTGAGGAATAAAATCGAGTTCTCTGCTGCGGGGAAAGCAGCCAACAAGGAAGACTGGAACAAATTCCTCATGGCCACGAAGGTGAGATCAAACAGAGAAACTGTGGGTTTGTAAGCTGAAAAATTTCCGTGCATATAAAAACAACACAAATTGATCTCTCCTTCTTTCTGAATGAAAAACCTCAGGAGTGTATTTGACTCCACGGGGACTGTAATTAAATGCAGTGTCATTCAAGGTTTTGAGGAGTTTTGATTAGTTTCGAGGAACTCAAAACTCCTAAAACTTACCCAGGTTGTCTGTCCTCAACTTAAAATTGGTTGAGAGAGAAAGGAACTCCCATCATGGAGCAGTACTCAAAACTTTTCTTTTCTTTCTGTTTTTTCAAAGCAAAGGCATGAAGAAAACATTTTCTTCAGGTTCAACTCTCTTTGAAACAGCGCTGAACTTTAGTGAAAATGCTAATGTTGGATTGTAATTCATTGGATTCATTATAACTAGAAAAAAAATAATGGTGCATGAGTTAGAGCTCAACACTTCTTGGCTTCTTATAACTCTAAATCATATTTTACTGTTGATAATATCATGTTTGTGTTACTTCAAGATGTTCTGCAAAAAATAGAGAAAAATAAGATTGGCTGGGCACCACCACCAGTCATTAGGCAGTTGCCGGAGCCTGCTGGATAGTTGCTAGGTAAAATCGATCACTAAGAAGGCGCTAAACCAGAGACCTATTTGAGATTGGTATGGTTGCTAGCATAGTTTGCATAGAAGACACAGAGTTATCTGCAAACGCTCGCCGTTTACTCTCCAAATTGGAAAAAGTACAGCATAAAATGGAAACAGACATGTGCCTTCAAAATAAAAGTTCTACCTTACCTGCAAGCAACATATTTTGAATGGTGCAACTTTTACTTTGAAGACGAATGTTCTTCATTTCCCATTTACATTGTGTTTTTCCCAGTTTCACTAACACTTGGCAGGTAAATACTGATTACTGATATAATACAAGTCAACATGGCAACCAGCTAACAACCAAAGCAATTTGAAAGAGAATTTCAGTGCAGCACCATATACATCTTTGTGACTAGTTACGTGATAGTGACTGTCAGCAACCACTCACCAATTGGTCGCAGAATACATACTTTATCATAGCAATCAGTGGTTACTTGGGGCCAAGGCCACCAGCTAAAGACCAGGTCTGGGTGAATGGGGCTTTAGCGATTGAGTTCACTTAGCAACTTCTAGCAACTACTCATTAACTGACTTGGGAATACACATTTTTCCCCTGCGACTGGTGGTTCACAACTGGCAAAGCATGAAACTGAGGCCTAACCTTTCTGAGTCTTACAATACTGAATTAGTTCATCACATTGAGAGAAATGAAAACAGTGGTGCTTATTTGAGTTTGAATCAGCAGATGAATATACATAGCATCCTTACCTCCCTTCTCACGTGTGTTTCCTGATGGGTTGTTGTTTGTGTTTCTCTCCTTCACCTCCCCACAGACCACTCACAGTCCAGAGTGTCAGGACGTCCTCGAGTTCATTAGGCAGTGGTGTGGCGGCCTGCCGGCGTCTGGATTCTCCTTCCGCTGATAGAACGACCTGCAGCTCTGCCCTGTGCCTTTTTTTTATTACTCTGTTACACACTTTGAAACACCTGCTCTTCCTTCTATTCTTCCTCATCTTTTCTTTCCGCAAATTCAAACATTTCACAGGAAACCATCTATTTTATTGTCCCCAGAACTTCCTACTTACTTTCTAAGCCCAGAGGAGAATACACAATCCCTTCATTACAGTTTAAACCAGTTCATGATTTTCTTCTTTAAAAGGCACCTTAAAAGTATAGTTAAACTGTTAAATGTTATGTGTTACATGTTATAAGTTAAACTGTAAATTGGTAAAATGATAATAAAAGTACATATACATGACTTTGAACCTTAACAATTGACAATTTAAGAATTCAAGAAATATATTTAGTGCTTTTTTCTGATTCATAGTAAACATCAGAAAATTGAAATGACTGAGAAATGTAGCACTTTGATCCGATTTTGCAGTTTCTGCTAGTTTCTGGTCATTAGAGTAAGATACTAGGCTGACAAGAGTCAATAAGCATTTTTATAACATTACTAGTCTTAGAATTTGACCACTGTCAGAGCAAAAGCACAAGATAAAAACTCGTAAGTATTTATTAGAATTCAGGTTCACATATTTCTGAAGCAACCTCAAAATTTATCAGTAAGGAGCTCGAAATGTTTCATAAAACAGTTAACAACAAAAAAATAGACAGTGCTCTTCTTTGAAGCCTCAAAACATAGAAGAAAAAACAAAAACCTGTTCATATGCTCAGTGTGTGTTGGCCCCAACCACAAGCCCTTTTAGTTCCTGACCAAAAACACACAAAAAGTGATTTCCTGAAACAGCTCTTGTGCTGTAGTTTAAGTTAAAAATGAATAAACTTTGTTGGGGAATAATTTCAGCGGCGGATTAATCCTTGTTTGGTGCTCTACTGAGAGCGGTGCAGAATCAAAACAAACTCAACATCAGAACTCTAAAGCACCAAGGAATACAATGCATCGGGATGAAGTGATGCTGTTTGCTTTTGTTTTTTCCAAGATGTTTCATTTTTGTTATTTATTTTATCCTCTGACTGGTCAGTTTATCCCAAGGTGCAGTCACCATGGAAACACATATCATCCATCTAGTTGTTTCTATGTATTTTCTCATCATCAGAAGGACTTTGTCTCAGGTTTCCGTCTGTGAAGACTTTCCTCTGCAGCAGATATTACAATACTTAATAACCTGACACTATGATGCTGTGGTGGCGGTTTAGGATTGTTTAATGTCTGCAGACTAAATTGAGTTCTTTTCTCTGTGAATGTTTTTCAGAGGCCAGTAATGTTTGGCAAAGCTTTTACTGAGTGTTCAATATGGAATATACTTTGTTTAATAAAGTTGCAATATAAAAATGTTCAGTGGTTTCTAAGCATTCATCATATCCTGCTTCGTGCTTCTTTGTGACTGTAATGAGTGGAACCACATTCAGCTTTATGTTAAGCCATTAAGATGTAAATTTACCCATTTTAGCATTTTAGAAAGAAACAAACAGCTCATCATCTGAAGCATAGTTGATGTTGATTTATTTAGATGTAAAAGCCACTGTGGTGGTGTGTAGAGGCAAAACTAGAAAATATATGTCATTGCCCAAAACCTAACCAAGCTAACTAGCTTTAGCTGATAACTTGGTACTCCACCATCATCCAAATATGGACATTTTGACCGTATCTGACCGCAATACTAAAGGCTTTAAAATACTAGTCCACAAACCAATAGGTCATTATCCTCTCTGTTGGAATCTAACAGGTATTATTTAGTAATATTGTTTCAGGTAGTATCTTTAATAGGCGTTTATCACTTGTGCCTATAACTGGGAACAGGGCCTCAGTGGAGGTACATGAGTTGGAGTATATGAGACTGTCGAGATCAGAGAAACTCAGCACCCCTGTGTCACAGTCCAAACAAACTCTGATCCTCTTGATCCTATTCCTCACTGAAAGAACAGAGGCTGAATTTGATGGTGAGGATGCTTTGTATTTACCTTTACAAAACTCCATTGTCCATAACCCAGAGTGCGAGCCTAAATGTCCTTTCCTTTGGACTGACTCTGGTGCCACGCCCAGTATCCAGTGTGAACTGTGTCCAAGTTCAACTTCCCAGCTGTGAAGCCCTGAGTTAAATCCCTGAGAGCCGAGGGTGATGCAGAAGCTGTCAAATCTCTCCGGGTTGTTGGGACACTCTACTGTCCGTCCCTGTTTAACACTGCTCAGATCTTCAGACAGGTTGAGTCTTGGATGGGCAGTGTTTGGATCCAGAATCACAGGAGTATACGAGCTGGCCTCAGCCATCTTGTTCAAGATGTTGAAGGTCAGATTGCCCAGGTGTTTGGCCTGGTCCAGCAAAACCCCTAGAAGAAGCTCTGGATCACCCATCAGGGGATGCTCCTGGACCTGTTCTGCTGTAGCCTTGTAGTTGTTTAAGAAGAAGGTGTCTTCAGCTCTCAGCTCTTCCTCTGTCGCTCTGATAATTTGCGAAAGAGCTGCTATCTCTCTTCTCAGAACGTCCATCTTCTCCTTCAGCACCTCACGCTTCCGCCTTTCTTCTGCACTCACAGCAGCGATCCTGGCCTTCTCTTCCTCTTCTAGAAACTTGTGAAGCCTCTTGAACTGCTTCTTAATCTGCTTCTTTGTGTCTTGAGCCTGGACTTTAACATGTTCTGTTGTTTGGGTGTAGTTTCCTTTAGTTTGTTTCAAGAGCTTCAGCTTCTCCTGTAAAGGCCTCAGGTGTTTTTGAAGCTCGTCTCTGTGATCACGTGCAGCTTCATCAACGGGTCTGAACTTGTGATCCGCGTGATTTTCGGAGTCTCTGCAGATTAAGCACACTGGTTCCTGGTGGTCCAAACAGAAAAGTTTGAGTTTCTCTGAGTGCAGGCGGCACAGAGCCTCAGACCTCACACAGATTCTTCAGTGCCAAGTTGCAAGGTGGGTGTTTCTTCCCAGATATGCGCTCACAAACAGGACACTCGAGTGCTTCTTTCCTTCTCCACCATCTCCGGAGGCAGACTTTACAGAAGCTGTGGCTACAGGAAAGAAGAACTGGATCTTTAAAGATATCACAGCACACGGGACAGTGGAGGTTGGCCTCTGATCCGGAGGCCATTTTCTCTCTGAGTGAAGCCAAAAACACAACAAGCAGGTTGCCAAAAGTGTTTCGCTTAATTCTATAGCAATACTTCCCGTCGGGATTTCACTCGGGCTGCAGTATTCCAGTTTGGCTCCCTGTACCACCACCCCGCTCAGATGCAGGTTATGTCTGGTGCGTCTCCTTCCAGTGGAAACATAATAACTTGAGTGAGTCAGAGAATGGGAGGTGCTTTCTCAGTGGTTTTCCTCTAAATGCTCAGCTGTAATAAACCAGGGGTGTATTTCATTTCTCTGTGTTAGCGTAATTGGTTTGATGGATACTGCCATTTTCCTTCAGGGCACGCTGACTCATGCTGGCAGACTGATCTTGGATCTCTTTGCCAATCAGAAACTAAATACATTAAGCTCAAGAGTGTGTTTTTAGTGTTTTAAAGGTTAACGCCACCGGTTACATATCATGAGGAGTAGAAAGGTTTTTTGAACCAGGGGTTTGGTTTAGTTTAAGAATAAATAAAATATAATTTTATTTCTTTTAAATGCTCAGTGTAGCACTATCCACTAACTATAATGCTAAATGCTAATTCTGTAGTACAAAATCTATATGTGCAGACATAGTTGGGAAATTTATTTCAATTTTAATTCCATTTCAATGCACTTCAGTTTAAAACCACAACAAACGTAACAGTCAGACGGTCAGAATTTAGTGTGAACAGCATGAAAACATGGATCCATCCTACCTACCTCGGATTAAAGGTTCAGGATGCTGGTGGTGGTGTAAGGATGTGTGGAATATTTTCTTGGGGCTTGTTACCAATAAAGCATTATTTAAATGCAACAGCTTATTGCTGTATATTATTGCTGACCATGCCCATCCTTTTATAACCATAGTGTGAAGCAGGCCTACAGGACTGTGGTGCACTGACAAGAATAGTAAAATATTCATAGAAGTTGCACAAAAATTTGAAGATTACAGTTTTGAAAATACAACCGTGAGCATTTTATCCTGCACTTATTGCAATACATTATCAGCTAACTGTCAGGCTTAATTAGCAAGCTGTCTTCATATACCATATGGATGCACAGACACACATATCTGCTAATTAGTGCCAAGTAACAGTCTAATAAAACACTCAAATTTCATTTTTTTATAAGCTTCTAAACATGTTTTTTGATGCTGTAAAGT
This sequence comes from Neolamprologus brichardi, assembly GCF_056152115.1. NCBI lineage: Eukaryota > Metazoa > Chordata > Actinopteri > Cichliformes > Cichlidae > Neolamprologus > Neolamprologus brichardi. The sequence continues at coordinate 20,477,372 of NC_142118.1, read as the reverse complement.
TAACCATTTTAACACAAGAGTCTGTGGAGACTGCTTATTTTTGGAGCCAACCTTAAGTGGCCGCTAGACAAATTGCAGTTTTTGCCACTTGCACGCAAGGAAGGCAACTGAGACTAAGAGAACAAAAACTAGAAACAGTGGCAACACAAAGAGTACTAAATAGAGACCACTGCAGTCAGACAGTGAACAAAAAGAAACTGTGGAGTACATCAGGGGCGATTCTAGAATCAGAGCTTTGGGGGTGCTGAGCACCCAGAGAGCTGCCCAGCCAGGCAAGATAAACCTGTCTCTGTCAGTCCCTGCAACCTTAAATGTTGTCCCGAGTTCTCTCTGACTGTCACTTTGGTGCATTTAAACCCCTGTTCCTCCCTGTCCTCATCGTCTGTTGTATTCATCTCCATTATCAGTCATCATAATTTTACCATCTCTGTGTAAGTCTGCAAATTTCTTTATTATATCATAAGATTCTTAAATTCATCAAGTCTCTCTGTGCCTGGGTCCTCGTCACAAAACATGACATCACTGTTTTGTACATTTTAACACAATTTAATCCCACATTTGTGAAAGAAAAGCAAAACACTTTTTTGAAAAGTCTGTAACAAAACCATCAAATCTGATAAAGGTTATTTAAAAGAAGTAAAAGAAGAATGGATTGGAATAAAAAAAATACATATCCTAACCTTAATTACTGGGAGAATAATGAATGATGCTCATAGTGAGTAAAAAGTAAACTGAGTGCATTTTTTGGACAGAGATTCACATTTAATGTGTATGTATAATATAACACAGATACATAAAAAACACTCCCGAAACAGAATAAATTGTTACAAATAAATTATTACAAAATATTAATAAAAACTATAAAAATGGAGGCAACTTTGCCTGTGGTAGAATGTATACAATGTGTACAATGTATGCAGATACTAATTTTACTAATTTAATAATACTAATTTTCTGTTGTAAGATTTATGAGTTTCATGCTTTCATAGTGGTACTTAGGAGAGCTTGACATTTTTATCAGGTAGTCCACACTGTAAAAAGTTTGAGAAACACTGAGAAGTGTATGTGTGCTTTTGGAAGACATTTAAAGCTGCTGTACAGAATCTTTGAAACAAGCTTAAAACATTTTTTTGAATATAAACAGAGCATCTGCTTCTCTTTACAGCTCCTCCCTCCACCAGGGCTGTTTGGCACTTTCTGACAGTGTGCAAATGTGATGTACGTACTGCGGCAGTCATACAGACAACTGGACGGTCCAAAAGCTGGCCTACCTATTACTGGCTGAGGTTTTAGTAGAGTTGTGGCTGAACCACATAAAAATATATCATTAATTTTAATCTCCCCGATCAATGATAATGTTATGTTGGAATGTTGTTAAAGAGGGTCAAAATGTTTCAACCCAGTTTGTTTTGCAGATTCTGTACAGCAGCTTTAATATAGGGAGGACACAACTTCCAGATTGTGTGAGTTTCTGTTGTGCCTGTCACTGTTCCCTGTCTGTTTTCTTACCTGGTTCTTCCTGACCTTGCCCTTTCTCCTCACATTCTCCTCTTTCCTCTCTCCCTCTTTGGACTGACAATCATACACAAATAGATTGTATTAAATTAGATGAAAATTAAATTAATATGAAAAAATACTATTAAGATCACTAATAAAAAAGTCCTCTCTCAGTGTACTTTCAACCAAAAGGCAAATAACCAAACCACATGAACATCTAATAAAAGATATAAATACTGAAACACTGATTTGATCTCTGTACGCACACACGCACACACACACACAACAGGAGTTATAAGGTTAATGGACATTCAGTCAGTTAGCTAGTTAGTATCCATTTAACTCAGGACAGTGGTAACAACTTTAGGCTACGGAAAATTTAAAGTTTTAGATTTTTAAATAGGCTGTATACATTTCAATGGGAGCAACAGGACGGTGAAATGTCGCTGAATTTACTACAGAGCAGGACGGATTGTAGGGTAGCAAACATTGTCGGAAAACACGTTTTCAACACTGCAGGTTACCTGGTGTAATGTTTTTCAGTTAAAAAGAAACATGGTCTGACTCCTACCAACTATATAAAGAGTAACTAAAGGGTAATTGCAGCTAATATGTCCTGTTTTAAGCCAGGCATTCACACCTCCGCTCCGCTGTGTCTCAGCCACCATCGCTCTGGCAGCAAGAGCGCTAGAGCCAGAGCAGGTGAGAGCTGGAACAAACCATTTTGGGAGGGGGGTTATCTATACTTTTGTTGTTAAAATGTTACGTCTCAAACAAGTACAGTACTGTATGCTTTTTATATTTTTAGTAGTGTGTCACACAAACAGCAATTATTGTCAAAAAAAGTAAGAAATCTTTGGGGGTGCTTTGATTCATTTTGGGGGTGCTGAAGCACCCCCAAAAATGGGCTAAAATCGCCCCTGGAGTACATACAAACAGTTGAGCACCTGGATGATTGACACCAGTTGGGAAAAGTTCAGGGATTACAAAACAGACGAGGAAATGACAGAAACGGTTTTAGACCTTATTTTTTACTGCACTCTTCTTCTGAAGTTAGTTATTTCTTATATAAACACTCTTTTTCATAATTTTGAAACATTGCAGCAGAAATATGAATTTCCTTATGTTTGAGCATGCACCAAGAAATCCCAAATCCAAGTGACTTCTTCAGCCTTAATGACTGCAGGTTTGCCCAACCTTACAAACAGTACATGTGTATAATGACTGAAACTAGCACCATTGATGAACAATGGGCTGTGAGGTGAGTTTTTTGATCATTAATATTCAAACTGTCATTACCATTGATCAACAACCACTGATCAATCACAATTGATCAATGAGTACCATTCACAGAGAGTTGGGGAATGGCTGCAATCACAGCATTTTAAGATGGTGAAAGATGTATACTTCTTCGGTCTTTCCCTTTTCATGTAAATGGCCTCCCTGACTGCCCGCTCAAAACAGCGTTCCTCCCTGTCCAGGATCAGCAGAATCAACTTTCTGGGACTTCAAATTTAGGTTTCATGAGTTCCAGCTGAGTTCAGTCTGGAAATCCAAGCTTGGTGTTAAACCTTTAACAACAAACGAATAAATCCTAGCACGATATGCAAATACAGATGTACAGTATACAGATGTTTTACCATGATGTCATACCATGATTATAAAGCCCTTATATAGTGGGATGAAAAAGTTTGGGCAACCTTGTTAATAGTCATTATTTTCCTGTATAAATCGTTGGTTGTTACAATAAAAAATGTCAGTTAAATATATCATATAGGAGACACACAGTGATATTTGAGAAGTGAAATGAAGTTTATTGAATTTACAGAAAGTGTGCAATAATTGTTTAAACAAAATCAGGCAGGTGCATAAATTTGGGCACCACAAAAAAATAAATGAAATCAATATTCAGTAGATCTGCCTTTTGCCGAAATTACAGCCTCTAAACACTTCCTGTAGGTTCCAGTGAGAGTCTGGATTGTGGTTGAAGGTACTTTGGACCATTCTTCTTTACAAAATATCTCTAGTTCATAAAGGTTTGATGGCTTCCGAGCATGGACAGCTCTCTTTAACTCGCACCACAGGTGTTCAATAATATTCAGGTCTGGGCTGAGATGGCCGTTCCAGAACATTGTACTTGTTCCTCTGCATGAATGCTTTAGTGGATTTTGAGCAGTGTTTCGGGTCGTTGTCTTGTTGAAAGATCCAGCCCCGGCGCAGCTTCAGCTTTGTCACTGATTCCTGGACATTGGTCTCCAGAATCTGCTGATGCTGAGTGGAATCCATGTGTCCCTCAAGATTCCCAGTCCCTGCACTGGCCACACAGCCCCACAGCTGATGGAAACACCACCATATTTTACTGTAGGTAGCAGGTGTTTTTCTTGGAATGCTGTGTTCTTTTTCCTCCATGCATAACGCCCCTTGTTGTGCCCAAATAACTCAATTTTACTTTCATCAGTCCACAGCACCTTATTCCAGAATGAAGCTGGCTTGTCCAAATGTGCTTTAGCAGCTCTGTTTGTGCTGTGGGCGGAGAAAGGGCTTCCTCTGCATCACTCTCGCATACAGCATCTCCTTGTGTAAAGTGCGTTGAACGATGCACAGCGACTCCATCTGCTGCAAGATGATGTTGTAGGTCTTTGGTGCTGGTCTGTGGGTCGACTCTGACTGTTCTCACCATTCGTTGCGTCTGAGATTTTTCGTGGTCTGTCACTTTGAGCCTTAACTTGAACTGAGCCTGTGGTCTTCCATTTTCTCAGTATGTTCCTAACAGTGGAAACAAACAGCTTAAATCTCTGAGACAGCTTTCTGTGTCCTTCCCTAAACCATGATGGTGAACAATCTTTGTCTTTAGGTCATTTGAGAGTTGTTTTGAGACCCCCATGTTGCTACTCTTCAGAGAAAATTAAAAGAGCAGGGAAACATACAATTGACCCCCTTAAATATTGTTTCTCATTATTGGATTCACCTGTGTATGTAAGTCAGGGGTCACTGAGCTTACCAAGCCAATTTGAGTTCCAATAATTAGTTCTAAAGGTTTTGGAATCAATAAAATTACATTCAACTATTATCACCTACAGTCAGTGACATTTCATTACGGGGAGTCTTGACTTAAACCAGCTGCTTGTCTCCCTCTTTTAAAGGATCTTTAGAGAGATCTTCGGCTCTTCGGGAAACAGGATCATTCTGGTTCGGCTTATTAGGATCACACCCGAGAAAGGGTTTTAACAATGAGTCCTGTGTTTCTCAGCCTCTTTTATTCATTTTTATTGTGAGAAGACTGAAAAGCAGCTCAGAGCTGTAAAAGCAGATAGATTTGTTCATCTTTCTGAGGTTATGTTTCTGATGAGTTCTTCTGGGTGGTGATTACAAAAACACCAGTTTGTTTCTGCTGTTCTCTATAAACATTGTATAAATCAGCAGTTAGACCTCAACATGAGTCTCTAGTTTAATTTAGTTTAGTTCATATAAATATCAGCTCAAAACTGGAAAAAACAGTCTATTCCTAAGATTCTTTCACAAAGGTTTACTGTGAATATGTTAAAATCATCCAAAGGTTTATGTGGTTTTGTGTTTGTGTGTGTGTGTGTGTTTTCTTTTTTAATGTAGCTCAAATCAACCTACTGAGCTCCATATTTTTTGCTTTGGGGTAGCTTTGGTTCAAACTCATCCTTATTCCTCCTTTACTGGGTCTTGGTATTTGGATTGGTACTTATAATTTGTTTCTACTTTGAGCATTCGAAGTGGTTTATTCTACACACCATTAAGAGCTTTCTATTACTGCATGTTCACTCTATAATGGATGTACTGGGACCCATTTGGACTTCAGTATCTTGCGAAAGGACACTTGGACTTGGATTGGAGGAGAAGAAGAAGACCTGTTCTGGCTTGTGCGATCCCTCAGTCCTTTTTAGCTCCTCTCCCTTTAAGGCCACCTTCTTTTTAATCCAGCTTTCTTTGAAGTCACTGCCCTTCACAAACACAAGATTTAGCCTGCAGGTGGGTGGGGCTTCTATGCTATATAACTGAGATCCACAACTAAAACTGTGTGACAGAAGTTAAGGTAGGTTCTCATTAAATATATAAAAAATTAAACAAAAAGAATAAAGACAACAACAAGGTCACTTTTTTAATTGTATTTTATTGTTTAGCATCTTCATAAGACACTCTTGGGTATCATTATGTCCCTGAGAATATACAATAGACAAACAGCACGCACAGACACATAACACTGACTGCCTTGAAATTATTTAACCACAGTGCTTGAACAGTTGATCCGAGTATATAAATCTTGCAAAATTATATCGCAGCCAACAAATAAACACGTCTATAACAGAAAAGTGCAAAAGCTGTGAATAAGGGTGGAGGGAAACTGCATCACATCGATTTGGTTACTTTTATTTAATCAAATAAGAAAAAAAAATACTGGGATAAAAAGAATTCAGTCAGAGGATAAACTATAATGCAATCATGGTGTCTTTTTCTGCAGTTCGTGTACATTAATCATCTGTTTCATCTTTCAGCTGTCAAACCCAAGATCTAATATGTGCCCATATAACACTCACAATCCATGCGTCCGTATTTTCCCACGTACATGGCAGTTTCTGAAGAAGGAGAAGGTTTTGTTTGTTTTTTACAGATATTTTAGCTCATCTAAGAAAAGCCCAGAGTTAAGCAAATTTCCAGTATAAGTAGACAGAAAAAAAAAAAAAACGTGGTTCTTTAAATAATTTAACAAGCTGAAATCAGCTAAAGAATACTTTATTTGCAAAATTCACAGTCTGAAGAAAATACATTAAGATGCACCAGAGTGATTAAATTCACTCTCTGTGCATATTCAGAACAACATACAGTAAATATCCAGTGTACGACCTCCGTTCCCAGCAGAGGAACTATACATCCTTGATCGATACACTCTGTGTTTGGGGACAATGCATTAGTAAGTGATAACTCGGGAGACTTCCTGTCCTGCTGCTATCCTTGTCTCTACTGTGAATCAGAAAATCTTCACCTACATCCGTGTAATGTATTCTCTTATTTCACACAGAGCAAAAAGTGCTTATTGGACAGCAATAATTATACAAGCAAGCATTAATTATACTGGGAACAAAGCCTGGAGGCGCTGGGAGTCAGTTTTTTTTGTGCTGAAGTCCAAAAATATCCTTTTTCTATGAAAGATTTTAAGCCTAAAAATCTCTTCCTATTTGCATTACTTGCAGTTGCTCTGCTGCTGTTTTCCGTCCAATATCAGAAGACTTTATCCTCTTGTATAGTATTTATTGGCCTTGTCTGCATGTCAGAACCATAACAAATGAGACCCATGTGAAACACAGTTACTTTAATCACAATCCTGCAGCACTGAAGCAAAGCATGCCAGGGTGGATTCATACAGGCTGACAGGAAATTAACAGGAAGCACAGGAACACCGTAGCTGCACTTGGTTCTTATTAATATTACATGTTACATGTTATAGACATGTATGTGAGTGAAGCATACATTATTAAAGCCTCCAGCAGACCCGCTTTGTCCATACTTTTAATTCCATTTTGAATGTTAATCTGTAAACACAGGGCATTAATTAGTGGTGGGTATTAACCCGACTGCTCACACCCTTTTCCATTTTTTTTCAAATCAGTGCTTCCAATCTCATTTAAATCTAATCTCATTTTAGAACATAATTAATGAGATCTTTCAGTGAGGACATTAACTAGACCTGCATGTCAGACAGCTTTCAAAGTCTCAAAGACTACAAATTATAGTGGATTTCTTAGGATTTAGGAGGCTGATGTAAGCGAGACGCAACAGAGCAGCGATGGTAATGAAAGCAGAATGAACTGATGTGTTCTGCTGATGTTAATGAGACATTTTTAAGTGTTTATCTCGCGTCTTTCAGCGTTATCTCGTTCATTTAATTAGTTTTTGAGGATTTTTCCTTTACCTGAAGTTGAGGATAGAAATAATCTGGTTGGATTTAGGCCTTTGTAAATAAAACTACCGACTAGTTTGATCTTGAAGTTCATTATTAGTGAGCATTTAATTGGGCACAATCTCTGTATATACTGATTCTTTGAATGCTCACTGGTGGTTGGCATTCAGTTACAAAATATTAGTCCCTTCCTGCAGCTCCCCATGGTTGAAATGGTCCTAATTCTGCCAGCCAGTAGAAATAAATGTCATTTCTCAGTCTAAACTGGGCCAAATCTGCACATATAATACTACTCCAAATTTGGCACATTTGAGTATGCTGATATTTAACCCCAATTGGCACAACTCAGCTAGCTACAAATATGACTTTTGAAAACATTTGCAATATGTGGCATTAGACACTTACAAGAGCCTGGAAATGATAGCACTTTATGTTAAACTGTATTGTAAATTCAATTAATATTATTCTCTACTTCTACTAATTTTACTCCCGTTTCTGTGATTTCCAATTGAGATTAAAGGGAAAAAGCACTATTTCAAATCTTTTGATTCAGGTTTAGGAGAACAAAAGCAGAACCCTAGACCTATCCATCCACCCCAACCTCCTCCTAATACTGGCACTATAATACTACACACAGACTAAATATAAGCTCATGTAATTCAGACACTAGAAGGCGCTGTCATAGTTAAGTCTTAATTATGGGTAGGGTTGTAACGGCATGAAAGAAAAATATGAGGACAATCTTATATCTAATAATTTTTAATAAAAAATAATAAAGGAAAAAAAAAAGTCTTTTACATATATATCTATATCTATATATATGTATATGTATATATATATGTATATATATAGAGAGAGAGATATGTATGTATATATATATATATATATATATATATATAAAAGCTTTATATATGTGCACTAGTGGTCCGTGGTGGTACTGCAACGTCTTACCCAGTCTACCGTCAAGACAGCCATGTTAGAGAAACTGGAAACTGGAAATGCATCTTTACATCTTTGCATGACATGAACACTCAAATAAGTGTTTGTAATGGCTGATATTTGGTTGCTCTCTTGGCATTCACCGCGTGCCTTAATTGTATGGACATTTAAATCAAGGTCCGCTGTGAACACGAGGAGTGACAACCCATATTTCTCTTATTCCCCTTTGTTCTCATCTGACTCACAACATCGTGATTCTGTACAGTTTTCATACATTTGTTGCTTTTTTTCCAATGCAGCTGTGGTCTTGTGCACCTCGCTTTAACGTTTCCAGTGAGTCCATTTTTACCACTGTTTTTCTTTTCTTTTTTTTCCCCAGCACTGCTCTGTCCTACTTTACCCTACTAGAGCTTTCTCTGTCCAGCTTGACTGAATCACTTCCACTTTATTCCCGTCCTTATCTGTCTCAGTAGTTTTTCTGCAACAGCAGCACTCCAGAAAATAAAATTGCTGCCAAGTTATCAAGCGCTGAGGGGGTTCCTCTTTAATGTATTTCTATAAACAGATAAACAAATTTCAATATATTGAGCTTGTAAATCTCCCATGACACTCAGTGGGCTATAAATGTATTAAATATCAATATGGTGAACGCTTTATTGTCACCGTTGGGTTATATTGACTATGACTGCACTGATTATTTATCATGCCTCCGCATGCTGCTAAAACTGCCTTACAAATTGAATACAGCTGATCAAATTACACTGACAGCAACATTTATGATGATATTGGTGCTGATTGTACTAGATATTGTGAATGCAATCTATTGACAGCGTTATAATACAATATTGTTAAAGCAAAAGAGTGGTTCGTTACAATAACGGCAAGGTTTTTTTTTTTACTCAGCTCTGCTCCTCTGCAGTGCTTTGTCTCCTCCTGCAGTCCACACACAGAGAGGCAGCTCAGGAGGACCCTGTAGTGGTCCATGCATAGGCGTAAACGTGACTGTGTGTGCATATCTTTCTTTTCCCTGAGATGTAAATGGGTGCAGTGTTAGAAGTGGTTCAGTGACAATCAGTTTATCCGCTGTGTATATGGACAGTTTGCAGATTTTAGCCCTGTGACTAAAAATGATGTCAAAATCCATCCAAGTCATTTGAATATTAATCGCTTCAATCTCCTCTTTTGGCTTCTAGCATACTTGAAATAATGTAATCTCTACTGGTATTGTCATTTCATTGGCTTAATTTGGCAGAAGTTCCACAAAAAGTGTCATCTGAAGGATTTCTGGAGGGCTGAAAAAAAAAAAGATTAACATTTGTTCAATGTAAAATGATTTTTTTTAACATCATGTGACCTCCATCTGTTTTTTTTCTTCACCCTTTTTTTTGCTTTTTAGTTGCGCTGCATGCAACAGTAATGCATCTTCAGCTGCATTAAATGAGGCTGAAATTGATTGACTGCATGGAGCAAGTGTAAAAATCTCTGCAAATTGATTTTCATACCCCCGGATGAGTGGAAACCAATAATAGCTTACTGGAAGACTGGAGGGGAAAATGCATTTGGAAGAGGCCAAAAAAAAAGAAAGAAAAAAACTAAAATAATACAGTATATGTGTAAAAAGTATTGCAGAGATGTGCAGTTTTAAATCATTAAAAACACGGCAGCACTGCGGACCATTGAAGCATCATCCTCCATTATCCAGCAGCAGCAGCAGCCATAATGTACGTTCTTATACAGCACTGCATTAGTGACACAGCTGCAGGGGAGGAAGCTGCTGCTGCAATTTTACTTCTCATCCCACATGAGTACACCATCCTGTCAGCTAAACAGAAAAAAAGAGGAGGGGGCAGGGGGGCATCAGGACATGTAGCCTCTTCCTTTGATTTGTGCAGATGAAAAGCAGCAGCATCAGCATCATCTGTGCTGCTCAGCGGCTCTCCGGCAGAGAGGAGGACCCATCTGCAGCCTCATTAACCGCTGAAATGCTAATGACCCAGATAGCTCATGTAGGCTAAAACTGCAGAGAGGAGGGAGGGGGTGGATGGTTGCCTTTGTGGGGGTCGGGCGTGTGTGCGTGCGTGTGTGTGCTAGAGCTTATATTGAACATTTTTAACCAATACACGACTGCAGGCACCGAATAAGTCAAATTACAGTCTGTAAAAACTGGTCTAACAGACAGTAAAACACAATAAAGATTTCCGTTTTTGCGTTTTTCCAATTACAGCATCAAATTTACCAGAAAACACCACGGCCTGCCAGAGTTAAATATTACATCTGGTGCAGTATTTGTGGATGGATTTGGGCGTGAATGCAGAATTTGGCTCTTTTTTTCGCAACAGAAACAGAAAAAAAGAGAAGTTCCGCAGAGCACGACAGCATACTGCGGCTTTCGCAGGAGCAAAGCGCAGATGAAAGGGTTTTTAAACACACACACACACACACACACACACACACACACACACACACACACACACACACACACACACAATGCCTATAATACCTTAGCTTTAAAACGAACAAATGTGCTATAAAAGTGTGTAACACCGAACAACAACAATACCTTTCAGCGGCAGGGTGCAGGATAAATGGCGCAGGTATCTATTTCTTTTGCCATTACCGAGCACGTTCTTATTGTTTGATGTTTAAAAATAAATAAATAAAAAGGCAGCCCAGACCTCCATTAAACACACCGACTCTTGAGGCTCTGTGTGGCCGGTGAGAGAACGATGTAAACCGGTTTTTATTTGCGGCTTGGTCCGCGGTCCTCTTCTCTGGAGGTCCTCCCAGGGATGGGATGCTGAGGATGCGGAGGAAGCGGAGGGATGTTGCGAGGGATGCGGAGGTCGGACCGTCCTTCTTCTGCACACGAGCTGAATAGGCGGTATTTCTCTCTCTCTCTCTCTCTCTCTCTCATTTCTCTTTCTCTTTCCAGAGAACACTCTTTAAAGTACAAATAGTCCAGACCCATAAAGAGTACAAGAGTCAAGCAAATATCCCGAACCCATCAAAATCAGGTTTTGTGCGTGCTGGGTGCAGTCCGTATAGCTGTACGGCAGGATGGAGGGAGAGAAGTTGGGCGCAGTCAGATGGAGAGAGGATAGGGGAGGGGGTGGTCCTCTGAAAGAGAGGGAGTCAGATGAAGCCGGGTTTTTACATCCTCAGTTTCAGCTTCCAGCTCCGTCCTCCCTCCGCTTTTCATCCGCCCCATCCTCCTCTAAGAAAGGAGGGAGGGGGGGAGTGAAAGCATCTGCCTCACCAAACACACCGAGTGAAACAAGCCCCACTCCATCTGACCATAAACTGTCATTAATTTAATCCAAATGGCTTCAAGGAACAATGCAGCTAGCCTCTGTGCTAGTATACGGACGCCCAAAGCTACATTTTAAATGATGATGTAATCCCCAAACCAGGCGCATTCATCAGCCTCTGCTCTCGTATTTTCAGGCTTGCTGTGAATTTATAAACTCGTCTACAGAGATTTGCTTATTGTACTTGAAATAAGCAATAACGACGGGTTGCATGGAGTTCAACAAAGGTGCAGGATGAAGCAACCAAACCGGATATAGCTTAGAAAAATGAAAAGGTGCCACGCTGAATGTGTAAAGTGCTCACCCCAAAGCCATGCCACAAAGTGTGGTCTTGTAAAAAATAAATAAATAAATAAAAGTGCTTTGTGATTATCATGTAGAATAATGGGAAATAAAGCCGTAATAATTTAGTTTATTTTGTTTTATTTGTTAAATTAGTTAGTCAAGGCTTTTATTTTTACATTTTCAGAATCAGAATCAGAATACTTTATTAATCCCAAAGGAATTTATAGGATTAATACATTCATATTAGAGGAGATATGTTGACATCATGGTTGTGTATGTGATTAACATCATATTTACCAAACCATTCAAGAAATAGGTTGACATTTATAATTATATACCTGTTTGATGACAAGATTTTTGGTAGAATTTTGAATGGCCTTCCAGCTGAGATGCACATAAATAAGGTGATTGTAGAGCTGCTGGATACAATTTTCTAATTTTTGGTGCTCAAATTTTCTTTAGAGGCTACATAAACACCGTTATTCACAAATGTTCAGAATTTTCCCCTTTATTCTTCCCTTTTCTGAGTATAAATAAAAGATACTGAGCATCTGAGACTCTCCATTCTGTGGCTCCAGCCTAAAGTGATTGGAACAACAGGGATAAAAAACCACCAAAACCTCTTTTAAACATTTTTGGATGTGAGTTAAATTAAATGACAGGCTCTTTATGGATGAGAAAGCAGTTTAATTGGGTTTGAATTAGATAAAGCAACAGATAAAGTATTGATTTTTGTCTCTGTGGTTGAGTTTTGTCAGTGCTGCCACGATCCCTGCCTCAAAAAGTCAGACAGGGCGTTCGAGTACGAGTACGAATGGGCCCCTGCCTTCTTTGCCCCCATCTGAACCACTCAATATATCTACTAACTTTAGCTGAAATGCAGCACATTATTTTCACTCATAGTTGCACCAGGTGACATTTTCATTTAACGTGCTTCAATCAGTAGATGTTCAGAAATGTTTGGAGAAATGCTGCATTGCTTGGTTCTAATATAAAGAAGCCAAGGGGTGGAAAGAGTTAACAGTGAAGTGTACATTTAGAAAAGTCTTCTTCTCCAGTGAAAACTAAAACTGTGCACCTGCCATCTGAATTATTGATGATTTCCACCTTCATACACGAACAATGAGACACCGAAATTAACATTTTTTCCAGCATTAGCAGCGTTCCTCCTGGGTTCTTCCATATGGCTCATCATCTGTCCTCTTTCCATCCATCCCCCCACCACCACCTAGTGTACTGGGAACCAGTTGACTGATGGAGGCTGTTCGGTGCTCATTTGACTGCACCATTATAGCTGCCGACTATGAAATAATCATCATCTTCCATCTCACGGAGCCAGATTGTCTTCAAGAAATCCCTACAACCTTATTTGAACCATCTGAGTAATACAGCTGAATCGTTTTCTTGAACATTTTTTTGTTTTAATTCATTGTGTAATGTTTGTGATCATTTAATATTTACTTTTCATTTCTTGTCAGGGCTGAAGTGTTCACAGCTTACATTAAACTGTTCTGCTGTTTGGATTTTTATTAAAATGTCAAATATTTACAGTTTACTTTCATAATTCAAACCATTACACCCGTGTGGTGTTTAACTCCCTGTAATTACAATTTTCATTGTTTATCTTTCATATTCTGCTTTCATTTTTCGAGGTATGGAATAAAACGTATCCGTTTTAATATTGTGTGCATGTTTGTTTTAATGGCTGTATTTTTCTAATGTTTTGGCGCCCCTGTCACATTGTTTCTTTAGTGTAAAATGGTTACAAAACTCAGCTGGAGCTCTTTTAGGGCAAGCTTTTAATAAAAACCAGTGAAGTTCAATCCTGTGACCACTGCCAGTAACCAATAAGTGCCCCCTCTCCTTTCTTTCCATGCTGTGTCCACTTTCTGCACCGTCTTTTCTTTTTAGGCCAGCAGTGACAAAAGCTGCCTCTGCCTTACTGACCAGCAGTTTTTCTTCTTATAATGGCGACGACATGATGGGAAATAATATCATATTACCAGTAACAGTGTAACATCCACAGTCTTTGAAATGTTCAATATATAATGAGTACACCACTCATGGATGCTCCGTCCTCCTCTGAGGACCACCGCGTCACCAAACACAGAGTGAAATGAGCTCCCTTCCACCTCAACATAAACTGTTAATTTAATCCAGATAGTTTTAACTAACAATACAATTAGCTTCTGTGCCCTAAAGGATGTGGACACCCAAAACTACATTTTAAACGTGGCTCTATGATGATGTAGTCCCTAAACCAGGCCTGTTAATCAGCCACTGGCTTCTGCAGAAATGCGCTACCATTCATGCTCAGGAGGTGCAGCACTGGGCAATAAAGATGGTTTTCGTGGAGTTCTTCAAAGGTGGAGGGTGAAACACGTCACACAGGATCTAGCTTTGTAAAGAAAGGACTCTTTTCCCCAAAGCATTGGCACAAAGTTCAGAGTGCTGTCTTAGTGTACGTTATATCTACATATTAATGTATGTTGTAATTTAACTGGCATGAAAAAAACTGTCCCTGAATAGCTGAGAAAAACTTTACTGCCTCAGGTGCTTTGTGATTATAACATAGAACAAAAGTATTCTGCTGACTACTTTCTGACCCTCCTGAGTACACCACTGGGGTTTGGGTAGTTGTATATGCTTTTGTAATAGTGTGAACACTTACGCTCACAAAACAGTGAGAAAAGTATTAAAATGCATAATTTGAGACAGAGCTTAATTCTTATTTGACAAATGTGCAAATGAGATGCTGTTGTTTAAAGGGCAGTTAAGGTTGACATAGTCTGTCTGCAAAAAGCTTTGACAGGTTTAAAGAAGCCTTTACAGTCTAGAACTAAAAACCCTGACTTATGACAGATTGCCTTTAGATATGAGACAGTGTCAGACATTAGTGTTGTAAAAGTCATTTTAAAGTCTTCTAGTCTACTGTAGACATAAATCTACATTATAAACAGCTTCAGGTAAATTTCAGGGTCATGGTATTTATGTAGATGTATTAAATAAGTCATATTTGATCATGTGTCTCTTAGTTTTCTAAACCATTTGTCCACCATGGCGATAAAGGGGACCTGAGGTCTATCCCATCTGTCCCACAAGCGGGACACCTGCCATAGAGTGCTACTGCCCCTCACCTAAAAGTCTAGGGAAGGCAAACCACAAATCTTAGAATCAGCTTGCTGAATGAGCAACAAAGCATTTATTTAATTAATGTACAGTATTAAAGTTAGCTAGAAAAAAATATACAGAACAAAACACACATCAGGGTCTCCAAGGCCAAAACAACAACAAAGAAATAAGTACACCAGAGGAACAGCTCAGGTTGAGCAGTTTAGACACAACGTTAGAGATGCAAGGCTGAGACAAGGCATTGTGGATATATATGCCAAAGGAAGTTGATTATGAAGCCTCCAGGAAGGAGGAAAACCACAGGGGAGAT
Source organism: Neolamprologus brichardi (assembly GCF_056152115.1). Lineage (NCBI taxonomy): Eukaryota > Metazoa > Chordata > Actinopteri > Cichliformes > Cichlidae > Neolamprologus > Neolamprologus brichardi. The sequence continues at coordinate 20,461,975 of NC_142118.1, read as the reverse complement.
TGACGGATGTAGTGAAGGAGGACATGCAGAGAATTGGTGTGACAGAGGAGGAGGTAGGAACAGGGTGAGATGGACTGAGATGGTCAGCTGTGGTGACTAAAGGAAAGCTGAAAGAAGAAGTAAAAGAAAGATCTTTGAAACCCACAGGGAACTCAAACTCCAAACAGACTAAGTAATATTGCTTTTAATGGTGTGAAAGACAAATGTTTCTTTCGACAGCTTGGTGTTGATGAGTAAAAAACTTTCTGAGTTCAAACTGACACAGAGGTTTAGGTAAAATGACACAAGGCCAGTTTAACTGAGTGGAATCAGTAAATAACAGCTAACAGCTCAGTGTGGAGGCTGTCTCAATGCATTTGTTTTTACTTAAGCCACTTATTGTATTATATTTGAACTTTTATTAAATAATCTCTTATTGTACCATTTTCTTTAAACTTGCTGAGCTATTTTTGTCATGTTGTGTTTATTTTTTTCAGTGGTTCTTCTTTATTAAAGTTGTTTTGTTACACTTTTGTGGATTGGCTCCTGTGACACAACAATTCCCCAGCTTTATACATAAATCTCTCATATTAGTATTTAACAGTGACGGAGCACCAGTCATATAAAACTACAAACCAGCTCACATCTGAGAGACTACGACTGAACTCCATTCAAAATAATAGGAATTTTTATGTTAACTTAGCCACTGGTGAATATACAGCTCATCAGTGTTCACAGAAACAAGATGAAATGAAAAACAAACGCAGCACGTGAATTCGTCTTTATTGTGGTCCCAGTTATTTACAGGAAAATACAAATAAAAACAATGAAAAACTTTTCTAGTTAACTTTCACTTTCTGCATCGTGTGTGGCAAAATGTGTAATTTGTCTTCAATGAGGAAATGCACTATGTTATGTTGTAAGTGTGCAATAAAACATTTTCAAAATGTGTTTTGTTTTACAGTCATCATTGTGTAACAGGCGGCACTTACAGTTACGCAAACCCGTGTGTCTGTTAGGTAAGGCTAGCTAGTGCAGCAGCAGCAGGGTGTGAGAGGTGCTGAGGGTCAATGGTCTCTCCATCCAGGATCCTTTTCGTTTGGCGTCACTTTGTCAACATTAGGATGGGAGATATGGCCTCCAAAGCACAGATGCCGACCCCAGAGACAGCGTTGCCCGGCCGGATTGAGAGTATGAAAGTCTCCGGTAAGAGTGGACCCAGTTAGCTTCAGCAGGCTAGCTTAAGTTAGCCCTGTGATATAACTTTACTACATATCCGCGTTATGTAGCGAAATGAAACGAGCTGTTTGCTAGTTTGTTTAATGTTACAATGGTCTGTGGGTAACTTCCCAGGTGTTTCCATCCATTCACGAAGAAAGCAGCTTCAGTTATAAAAATGTAATTAAGTTAAACAATCGCAAATTTATCCGATGCTACACCTGCTACTACCCTGTTCAAGTATGCTGTTACTGCGCCTGCGCATCCCAGTCTCTTAACAGTGGTAGAGGAAAAAACGAATATCCGTAAATGTAGAGGTCTGTAAATAAGTATTCACTTATTTAATACCAATGTATGAATGTAAACATATTCAGTCACAGGTTAAATTTCAGCACCTAATAAGGCAACTTAAATTCTGAAGTATTAGAAGTAAAATTTAAAAAAGGAAAAATACGTGTGAGAATTTTCCCTTGTGATGAAAAAATCGAGATTTTCATGTAATTATGGGCAGAAATCACAAAAGATATCTTTATATTGCTTCATAACACTTTTACTGTATGTGGGTAAACCATGCTTATGTGCAGAGTCATGCTTCATAGGCCCATTTTGAGCCAGGAAAAAAAGCTTGATTTATTATTACATTGTGAAGTTATTGTTTGTAAAGTAAACAATATTTAACAGTTGCAGCTTGCTGTGTCTTTACCTGGTTAATGATTAGTTAAGCATCGGTAGATAAATCTAAAGATAGATCAGACCAGTAGAAAGTGAATAAAACGGAAAAAGTGTCATAACTTTACATATTTTAAATTTATCCTCCAATTGTTTATATTTTGCAAATAATTAGATATTTGTTTTCTCTGAATTCTGAATTCCGAAAAAGTTATAGTGGAAATGCCCCACAGATATGTGAAAGATTAAAAGGGATCAAAAGCACAAAGTGATTTTTAATCTGACAAGGTCCAAAGATTATAAACCACTGCTTAAACTGATAACAGCTCCTCATATTTATGTACAGTACATATAAAATATGATGCTTTATTAGTGACTAACCAAACATTGCATTCAGTTTGCAGCAAAATTGCATTCTGATAGTTGCAGCAGTAGATTTTTCCAGCAGTTAAACATTATGCAATATATTTGGTTTAAGTTTGAATCCATTGTGTTATAAAACTCACCCATCCATCAATTTTTCCAACCATTTTCCCAAATTCAGTGTTGTGGGTGCATTTGCCTGTTTCAGCTGTCATTTTGCAAGAGCTGGGGTACAACTTAACTTGGATAACTTGTTAGCATCAGTATAATCAATTTAATTGTGTGGATGCTTTAAGGCATCCACACTATTGTTTTCCTGTTTCTCTTTATTCTTTATACTTTATTATTGTGTGGATGCTTTAAGGCATCCACACTATTGAGTTCCTGTTTCTCTTTATTCTTTATTGTGTGGATGCTTTAAGGCATCCACACTATTGAGATCCTGTTTCTCTTTATTCTTTATTATTATTATTATTATTATTATTCTAGTTGCCACTTTTTTTCCCGTTTTTTGGCACTTAACTACTTCCACAATTTTCAGCCGATTTTCACCATTCAAATTTTAAACTATTCTGCTATTTCTGCTAATGATCGCTATGACTTTTGCTATTTTTTGCTATTATACTTTTTAAAATATTAAGCTTTTTTCCTTTAATTTGTCCCATTGAAATGAATGGAAAACTTCCAAAATTCTGCCAAAACTTGCTTCTTTTTGAAACTTAACTACTTCCTCATACTTTCACCTAGAACAACCATTCAAACTTTAAAATGTTCACAATTTATTGCGCTATTCATGTATGATTCAACTTTTTCATATCTGTTACCATTTTCATCTTATCCCTCTTCAAGTTTATAGTTTCATCTTTGTGATTTTTCACAAAATACATGGGTTGTTATGGTTGCTATGCTGTTGGTTCTAAGTGAGCCACTTTAAGTTTCGCAGTCTTCTCTTCATGTCCGAACAACTTCTTGCTACTTGCTCAATTTTCACTCAACTTCCACAAATTATACATCAAAACGTAGGTATTTTTGCTGGCTTTCAGAAAATGTCACTATCATTGTTGTGGGATTTATAGAATTTTGGCAAATCTCCTCAGACCAACAGAAAGTCTCAAAACTCTCCATAGAAAGTCAATGGAGAGTTTGTTCAAAATCACCGCTTGATTTCTGTAATGAGAGGCATATTCGAATCGTCATATCTCCTTAACGGAGCGAAGTTAAGACATGAGGCTTGTCCCGATATATCTTCAGACACTCCTGACGCTCACAATTCAAGAATTATTTTCTCACCTATTACCATTTGGCCATGAATTACGTTTGTTTGAGGGTAGGAAATTCGTGCTTCTCTCAGATTTCTTCAGCTTTCAAACTCTGGAAATGAACCACTTTTTTCTCTCGTCATATCTTTTTAATGGATTTCCACAAAGATCTGAAAATTTCCATGACTGTTCACTAAAGCCTGCTGTCTCTTACAGTGAAAGAATTTCATCGATACTCCAAATAGATTTAGAGTTACAAAGCGTTGTTTGAGGGCAAGTCAAGGCAGTTTTTGGTTCACCTCTACTCAGTTATGGTGCATTACAAGTCAAATATCTTTAATAATTCATATTTTAATGATCAATTGTCAACACTTGAAGATTCCCCCATCTCTTGTGAACAAAACGGTGTAAGAATGACCGTTCTAGCCCCTACGGTTAGGAAATTATGGCCATTTGTTTGGAGGGTAGTCCTCACTATGAGAAATAGACTGCAAAAATCCTGTCTCTGTGCTGCCTGTGTAAAACCGGGTGCACCTGTTTTGGCGGGAAAATGAACACAGCCTCTCTGATTGGTGGATTCAAATCCAGCAGCTCCCAGGCTGCTTGACTGATCTACAAAGTTGCTTCTCTCTCTTTCTGTGTGTGTTATAGTATTTCTAAATTATAGTATTTCTGCTTTTTATAGTATTACTGCTTTTTGTACTATTTCTGCTTAATATAGTATTTCTGCTAAATCATAGCATTTCTGCTTTTTATAATATTTCTGCTTTTTATAGTATTTGTGCTAAATTATAGTATTTCTGCTTTTTATACTATTACTGCTTTTTGTACTATTTCTGCTTAATATAGTATTTCTGCTAAATTATAGTATTTCTGCTTTTTATAGTATTTCTGCTAAATTGTAGTATTTCTGCTTTTTATAGTATTTCTGCTAAATTATAGTATTTCTGCTTTTTATACTATTTGTGCTAAAACATAATATTTCTACTAAATGTAGTATTTATGCTTAATCATACTATTTCTATATATTACTGCCAGGTCCCCAGGCGGCCAATCCTCTGTGAGGACTGAGACATTTAGCCCTGAAATTTACATATCAGGGCCTGCATGGCTTCCCAGCCAGCCAATCATATCTGAGTTCTGCCGTTTCTTCTCTCGTCATATCTCCGCGACGGTTGTACAAAGAGCAATGAAAATCGCAGTCAAAGTACACCAAAGTACGCTGATTCACCCAGTACAAGAATTATGCTTCTAGTCCACCTATTTTTGAGTTACACGACGTTTTGTAACTCCAAAAATCGGCATTTTTCGCCTCTCACCGCGATCTAATTCTGACTGCTCATGACCCTGTTTTCCAAGTACCCGGTCTCTTTCCCAGTGGCGCAGTTGGTAGTGACATGGGTCTACAAGCCAAAGGGCGTAGGTTCGATTCCACCTAGGTCAACATGTTTTTTCCCTACAAATTAATACACTATCACAGACCAGTAATTCATATTCATCATTTATTACAATTCTGCAAACTTTTATGATTTTACCAGCTTTTCTAATATGGCCCTCACATTCTTGTTAACACTCAATGGCACAAATACTGTTCCCTTTAGGCTCTGTGTATGTGTGTGTGTGTATCAATATTTCTCCCATTTTAAAGTATTACTCCTCCATAATTGTATTTCTGTTAAATCAAAGTACTTTTACTACATCTTAGTACTTCTGCTCAATCATAGTATTTCTGCTAAATCATAGTATTTTTGCCAAATCCTGGTTTTTGTGCCAAATCATAACATTTGTGTTATGTTATAGTATTACTACTAAGTGGAGGAATTTCTGTCATGTTACAGTATATGTGCTGATTACAGTATTTCTGCTAAATCATAGTATTTCTACTATATTATATTTTTCTTTCTAAATATAGCATTTCTGCTATATAATTGTATTTCTGCTATGTTATAATATTTGTGCTAAACCAGAGTATTTGTGCTGAAACATAGTATTTCTGCCAAATGATAGTATTTCTGTCAAATTATAGTATTTGTGCTAAAACATAGTATTTCTACTATATTATATTTTTCTTTCTAAATATAGCATTTCTGCTATATAATTGTATTTCTGCTGTGTTATAATATTTGTGTTAAACCAGAGTATTTGTGCTGAAACATAGTATTTCTGCCAAATGATAATATTTCTGTCAAATTATAGTATTTGTGCTAAAACATACTATTAATTCAAAATTACAATATTCATAGTTCATCACAGTGTCTCTGGTAAATCACAGTATTTCTGCTATGTTGTACTATTTTTCTAAATCATAGTGTTTCTGTAATGTTTAAGTATTTTTGGCTAAATATATTCTTTCTGTTATCTTATACTATTTCTCCTAAATTCTTGTATATTTGAGAAGTTATCATGTTTCTGCTAAGTTACAATATTTCTGCCAAGTTCTGCTACGCTATTGTATTTCTGCCAAGTATTATGTTTCCTCTAAGTTATTACTTTTTAGCAAAGTTCCTTTGCTTCTGCAAATTTTTTACAATTTCTGCAACTTTTCAGCTTTTTCAGCTAGTTTTTGCAGACAGCTTCAGCTTTAAAGCATCCACACTGCATTTTCGCAGGAAATGCAAATTTTTCTAGTTCTCAAAATATTTTCTGATATTTGCATGTTTAAAAATGATTAAGTTAGAAATGTTGGGAATCCCTTTGATAGTTACATATTGTTGGTGAAAATGAGATTTGAGTGATTTTGAATGTGCCGATGTTGTGGGTGCCTGATCCTATCAGGCACCAGATTATTTCAGAAATTGCTGATCTGCTGGGATTTTCCTACATAACCGCCTGCAGAGTTTACAGAGAACGGTCCGAAAATGGCCAAACTGGGTCAAGCTGATAGTAAGCCAAGAGTAAATCAAATAACTACTAGTTACATCAAAGATATGCAGAAGAATATTCCTGTCAGGAGTGTCCAACTCCAGGCCTCAAAGGCCAGTGTCCTGCAGGTTTTAGATCACCTGTGTTGGATCAAGGACACATCTAAAACCTGCAGGACACTGGTCCTTGAGGCCTGGAGTTGGACACCCCTGATCTATGTAAACACAAGATGTTGAACCTTGAAACACAAGCGCTACAGCAACAGGATGCTAAGGCTGCAGTTAGTACAAGCTCACCAAAGTTGGACAATAGAAGATTGTAAAAACATTGGCTTGTCTGATGAATCTCCATCTCTGCTGCAAAATTCAGACGGTAGGGTCAGTAATTGTCATAAACTATGTGAAAGCCTTGGTTCAGGCTGTTGACGGTGGTACTGTATGATAGCGTTGTGCACACTTTTGGCCCCTTAGTACCAATTAGCTGAGTATTGTAGCTGACTGTGTCCACACCTTTATGACCACAATGTACCATCTTCCGATGCTTGTTTCCAAAAGGATAACATGCTATGCCAATTCAATAGAACACCTTTGCGATGTGGTAGAAAAGGTTGTTCATTTCATGGATGTCCTGTTGACAAATCTGCAGCAACAGTGTGATGCTGTGATGTCAATATGGACCAGAATCTCTGAGGAATTTTTCCAGCACCTTGCTGAATCTTTGACATGGCGAATTAAGGCAGTTCTGAAGGAAAAGGGGGTCTAACCTGCTACTAGCAAGGTTTATCTAAGAAAACTATTTAAATAATGTATGTAGTGTATGTAAAATTCAGGTATAATTTTATAGAATTACAGCAAAATTAGATAACATGTAACAGAATGTTACATGTTCATGTATATAAAAAAGGTGCATTTTATGTCACAATTTCCTCCAAATAATGTTGTAGAATTTTAAAACGTTTTAATATTTCATACAATAAACCATAAGACAATAATGTTGCTCAACTATACTTTGAGGATATTAAGGGGAGAGATATTCTGATTAAGCATCAGATGATATCAGCTTAATTTTTATACATATCAGCACTTGCTTTTAATATTCCATACATCTGTTTATTTAGTTCCCTCTTTACAAATATATTCGCCACTCCTGCTTGTAAATGGCTCAAAGAAAACTGTGCTTATACGTGTGTGTGTGTGTGTTTGTGAGATAGAGAGCTTTCTGTGAGCATAAACAGACCGACAGCAGCACTAAGCTGGCAGTCAGGGCACTTGGCACCAACCTGCCCCCTCTTCACTACAAGTGAGGGCACAGAGTCTTGGCACATGATGAATAGATCTGCACTGGCACTAAACAAAAGACCTGAGATACACATATACTCACACACACAGTCAGAGACACACGCGGTCACTTCCTTTTAGTGGTAAGTGTAAAGGTTGTTGGGTGACAACAGTTTTTCGGAATATTGAGTGAGTTTTGGTTTAAGGGTTGAAGAGAAAGAAAAAGATGCGGAATCAAATATTTGACTGATTATAAATGAGTTGAATGTAAATTTTTGTTTTGTTTTTTGGAGTGTGTTTAATGTTTTGGTTAGGCTGGAGGGGGTTGGACTGGGGAAGGAGGATGTGGGAGTGGAGGGGTTAGCGGGGCGGGGGTCCACAGCGAAAGGACGATCGGGATGGAGGGTAGGATGGGAAGGTTCAGACGGAGTGGCAGACATGCTGGAGCATCGCCAAGGCTCCTCGGGAACACTGCCACAATCGAGAGAGAGCCGAAGAAAGAGCGAGGGAGCAGAGAGGAAAGGAAAAAGCCATGCCTGCAGTCGAGAGACTTGGCAGGACTTCCCCTCCTTTGTCTGTCTGGCTCAGAGATGCAGCGCCAGAGGAAATCAAGAAACGTCCAGGCATGGTGGTGGTGAAGGTGGAGGTGGTGGTGGATGGGGACAAGCTTTGCATCGGCTTCAAAAAGACGGGAGAGAAAAAGTATTTTCAACGGACTGGAGCGTCTTTGAGGTCAATGGAAATCAGAAACAAACAAGCCCTTTTCTCTATTTAAACGAAATTCCACATTGGACCAATTGGACGCGATTAGGTTTTGGAGACAAAATGTAGCGTGACTACAATGTGCAAAAGGTCGACCTGTGATTTTAATGCAAAAAAAGTAGTTTACAAAGCATTTGTATTTCTTGGAGCGCTAAACAGCATCTGTGAACTGGACAAGGCCGGATACTGGACTTCAGAGACTCTCGTAGTAGCCAGAGGAAGGCCATCTGTGCGCAGCACAAGAGGTTTGTGTATCAATGCTTTTTGGGCTTTGAAACTTCATAGACCAATAGTAATTGTTTGGGGGAAGAGGTTTCATGGTTAAGGGAGTAGAAACACAAAGAGCAGCCAGGTATGTGTTTGATGATCAAGCTTGAGGAAACAAAGCAGGCCAAACAGGGCCAGAAGCCTAAGAAAAAGACCAAAATACCCACCAAGATCTTTTAGTTGGCTTTTGCATGGTTAACAGTGAATCCAATCAGACTTTACACAGAACTATGTATTTACAATGTTAAGTAGGACTATAACTTTATTTTTAATCATGTTAACACGTCTGACCAGGTGTGCCTAGTAGTGGATCAGAAATAATGGGTTCAAATAAGTACTTGAATACTTATGGAACTTTGTTCAAAAGTGCAATGGTGATAAAAGTCGTGGAAACCTTTTTTTTCAAGAATACTTAAAAAAGTCAAAAGTCAAAGATATTTGCTTTATTATGATAGAGGACTAAGAAAAGTATCAAATTGTGACATCTGTTGAGCTGGAGCCTGGGACTGTTTGGAATGTTAGCTTAAACATTGACTGAAATAATTTATAATGATTTTTAAGTTTTTAGAAATTTCCTTTGTTGTTTTTAACTAGTGGTTTGTTTCACCTAAACTCTCAGACTTTCTAAGGTTCAGCGTAAAGGGCCAGAAAAAGTGATGGTTGCAGGTATTTTCTTTAGAAAGATGGGTCTCAATTAATACAGTTACCAATTGCAGCTATTTAAATCTGCCAAGTTTTAGATGTATATAATAATGTAAAATCTGCACATTAATCTGCATTCATCTACATACAGACTTTGATTGGTGTGGCCCTACAGGTGTATTTCGCATTTTTTCTTTCTCCCTTAGAAAGAATGGCACCATCTGTGTTTGATTTACAAATGACAAATTTGGCAATCCCCTCGCTCTTATTTTGAAAGTTGAACTTGCTTACCCAGCGCTTCCCGCCACGCCATGTTTCATTTCCCATCAGTTGTTTTGCTGGCTTGCTAGTTCTTGGGGCAGTCCACACAGACAATCTCATCCTGCAGTGTTGGAAGTTCTCCAGTTTCACCATTTTGGACTTCAGCTAGCGTTCGTCATCCAGCTGCCCAGAACAGGTTCATTTATGTGCTGCTGCACCGGGCTCACAGCTGCAGTCAATGACCGTGGAAGTAGAGTTCATCCACGGAAAACTTGCCTAAGAGGCAGCTTATTATGCTGATCAGTTATTAATTTGTCGCAATGCACTTGGCAAATAAAATACTTGCAGATAAATAAAACGGTTTAATAATTCATAATTTAAGAAATTCCAATGAAAGTGCTCATTTATCAGGAAGCTCAGTTAGCAGCCATATATCAACACAGACAGAAAAACTGGGAAATTCCATTCCCCATAAACTAACTGAATGATCTGGACCCATAGAAAATAAAGCCAACATGCCAGCACCTTAAATCAGAATTTTGACATTCTAAAGCAGAACATTGCAGCAATGTGACAACCAGAGATGACAGAAATTCAAGGGTATCCTGCGACCTTGAGTGACTATGGGTGGCAGGGCTCGCAAAATTTTAAAATCTCTGGTAGCCCTTCGGGCAGGCATTCTTCCATTTTTGATAGCCCAAAATAAATTTAAGTAGCCCGAATAAAAAATAAAGCAATTTTTTTATGTTTTGTTTCCGTTGCAATATTATACATTAAAGTATAATATTGTGACGAAATATTGTTACAAGAGAAACAAAATTAATCTCTCACCTCCAAAATTAATCAAAAAAAATTGTTAAAATACAAATCACAACAACTGTATAAAAATTACAAACATCAACTCAAATACTTGGTTCAAATTGAACAGAAATTTCTATGAACTTGTAAGAACTGTGTAGAACATAAATCAGTCTGTGTCAGATCCTGAATTTGAAATTTCCACTGAAGTCACGGGTAAGAAGTAAGTGGAACCAAGATCGAGGCCATTTGCTTTTTGAAGTTTGCAAAGACTGCTAAATTTTACCAGTGGTAGTTCACTCTTTGCAACATAGCACGCTGTTCTAAACAGATTTTTCAGGAGTTCTTGTTGTGCTTGGTTTATTTTTAGTATGTTTTTTGCAATTGCTGTTTGTTCTGGGAAAGATACTGCAGATTGGGCAATAATGCATTTCTTGCATTTCTCATGGGTTCTAATGGGGGCCTTTCTTAAAATGACTGGTCCCAGTAACAAAGGCGCTTGTCGACTCAGAAATCAAATGAAACTCACAACACACCTGGCAGAACATCATGTTATATAGCTCGTCGTATTCCAGCCACAGAAATTATTTTGTCCATGAAACCATAAAGCTGCGCTTTCTTTTTGCCTCATAGTCTGATTTGTCATAACTTTTCCGTTTTGTGGTAAGCTTTTCTTTGGCTGCCCCTTCTTCACCCTGACCTGTCTTATTTGGCTCAGCAGAACTAAAATACCTGCGTAAATCCTGCTGCTTTTACACACGTACTTACATAACGGTAGCGATTCTTTGCGCACTCAACCTCTCACTTGTTTAAGCTTGCTGCAAGAGATTTCACTTGTCGCGTTTGAATAGTAAGCTAATGAGTGATAAGACGATGTCACAGTGCTGCTGTTCTCTACACACCGTTCGCGCGATCGCAAAATGAAACTGAAAGCAAAAAGCAAGCGCAAATTCAAACGCGATTTCAATATGTCACATATTGACAGTGGCTCATCGATGCCAATGACATAATTACTCAGCTACATTGGCGAAAGAATGCAAAAGCATTGACATATATTTTCCTTCCTATGATAGCCCGACGGGCAGGGCTGAGTTAGATTTTGGTAGCCCGACTGGAAAAATCGCTAGCCCCGGGACGTCGGGCTAGCGATTTTGCGAGCCCTGGGTGGCATAACCACTTTTAACACTATGAAGGCAGGAGTCTTAGATAAACTTTTCTAAACTTCCAGGCAACGGATTTAAATGACTTCCAATGAGAGTGAAGGGTACCTGTGATTGACATGGCCCAGTGCCTGGAAAATCCACCAGCCATCAGTTTCAAAGTGATGTGCAACGAGCAAATTGCATCCAGCGTGGACACAACTTTAGATTTAGAAAGGAGGATTATCCCAGATAAACTCATTGGGTTATAACTGAGAAATTATTAGGTTGATGAGTGAATGAGAGTTGTTGGGGATACTGTCCATAGAGGCCAGAGCTGTTGGCTCCGACTGAAACAAACAACTTGTCTACATATAATAGCAACATTTAACTGTAATTGTCATAGTAGCTTGCACATTTGTGAATATTTCCAAACTTTGACCACACGTATGATTTGAAATTCTTACACGCTGAACACAACATTTATGATAAACACCAAACAATTCTTAAACATACATACGATCCATGTACTTAAAAAAATATCTGGCAGTCCCCCCTTTCTACTATAAAGGTACATATACTTTCATATAAAACATGGAAAACATTGGAGTTTTGCCTGAAGCCAAGTTTTTGGAGCTTAGATCAATAAGATCCCTCAAAAAATTAATAAATCAAAAGGAAGCCTGTACAGTTTTTATGAAGGGGGGAAATTATTCATAGAGACCAAAACATTTTTGTTCCAGTCTGTAAACATGCTTTTTAATGCTGTGAAGTTATGAAGTGTTTTAATGTGGGAGTTTTAGACAGGCCCATGAGGCCGTTTGAGGAACTGCACTGTTTGGGACTGCATTGGCTTTGTTTTTTCTTTACACTAGTGTCTAGAGGTTAATCAATCTAGTTGATATTTGCCTTTATTTTAATTAACTTATCCTCAACTTTTCCAGTTTATCCACTCTTTATCTGCTCTACCTTCACTAGTAACCTTAGCCCTGCAATATGTTGTCCAAAAAGCGAATCCCTACTGGGAGGTTCATGTTTGGGGTCAGAAGTCTAGAGCTAAATATTTTTTAATGGTGTTATCTGGACATTACTACTCCTACCTGACTCATCTCAGATGTCTTAGCTCCGCTCTCGCCACCTACACACACAGATAAAAAATAGTAACAAAAAGACTAATGAAGAATTTAATGTCAGCTTAATGCAGATGTGTTCAGACACACAGCAGCTGGTGTGTTGATGTCTTTTAATTACCAGGTGTACTTGTAGGTGTAAATAATTATTACTGCAGCTTGCTATAATAATAATTCTGACAGCAAATGTTTCCAGGGATTTTTTTTGAGTGTGATGTAAATGACTGGTGTGATATTGTGCTAATGAGGCTTTGAATAGCAGGTATCACATTTATAAATGTATTTCTTCCCATCACTCTCTGTAACCCGAATGCAGCCCCTCATTTGAGTTAGCGTTTGCTGGCATTATGATTACCTGTATTTATAGTTTAGTAATGTGTTTTGTCTTTTTTATCTTTGAAACAAAAGATAGTTGAAATGTTGTAAAAATGTATCACTGTCAGTTTTTATTGCTCATTTGCTTGTTTATTGTTGTAGGATTTAAAAAAAAAAGACGTATACTGCCCTTTTATCCAGCCTATAATTTCATTATCTGTCATAAACAGGCCATTCTGCCTCTCGTCTCTTTAAGACCCACCTCCATAAAAGCCCATTTTCTTCTGATTTGCCAAGTTATGGAAGCCTGCTGAGGAGTTTGTGAATATTACTCCTGTGCTCTGTGGGAATGGTATATTTGTAGAATAGACACCCATCTTTGACTTTTAACCTAGAGTTATTATGTTGTTTTATTTGTGGTTTTCCCATCCCAGCATTTTTTAAAATGTTCCTTATTATTTAATTATTCTTTTAGTTTTTTAGCTGCACAACACTTTGGCTAACACCTGCTGTTGGTTTATACTAATATAAAAACAAATCGATTCAATTTGATTCAATTTGATTCAATTTGACTTAATTTGACTCAACTTGATGTTGTAACAGATGACCATATGTAGAAATCATGAGCTGATGTCGGCTTGTTGTGGGACTAGAACTCTGTTTAGCTTTGCACACTGTTAGTTATCCGGGATTTTTTTCATGTCATATGTTTTTGGCCTTACACTGATATAAGATGCACAGATAGATGTAGCTAAGAAGAAGAAGATGCCTCTTACAGTAACCATCTCCATTAAAACTTTGTTTGTGGATCACCACGGCAGCTTACGTTTACGAATAAATCGTCTTCTTCTTCTTTCAGCTGTTTATTCTGGGGTTGCCACAGCAGCACATCTGCCTCTGTCTCACCCTGTCCCTAGCATGCTCCTCCGTCACACCAACACACAGCACATTTTCTTTCACTACATCTGTGAACCTCCCTCGAGGTCTTCCTCTTTTTCTCCTGCCTGGCAACTTCATATTCAGCATCCTTGTCCAACGTATCCACTATCCCTCATCTGCACATGTCCAAACCATCTCAGCCTTGCCTCTCTAACTTTGTCTCTAAACTGCTCAACCTGAGCTGTCCCTCATTCCCATCCTAGCCACCCCCAAAACATCCCCTTTTGTGCAGTAGACACACCAATCTGTTATCAGTAAATGAAGATATACTAAAGCTTTAACCCAGCCTGTACTTACAGTAGTGTCGGAATAGTTTTAGTATTAAATAAAATAACTTTTTATAAGATAAAATATGTATGCACTGCATCATCAGCATCCATCCATCTTATTTTGTTTATCCAATTCAGGCTTGTGTCAGGCTATATCTGTATATCATAAATGTATTGATTTAAATCAAGCTTTTTTACATCTTGTAGTAAAAAGTATAATTTACAGCCTAATCTTGCGTGCTACATGTTAAAGTATTATTGCTCTAACCAGCAGTCAAAATTCTCCAAAGCATGTACTTAAAGCATGTATGAATGCAAAGAGCCATTACTATGACATAAAGATGTCTGGAAAAGACTAAGCACTCCACCAGTGCAAAGTGCGTCAAGTTTCCCTGCACCATACACTGTCTCTAGACTAATGGCTCTGAGCGATCGATCGAGTCGAACCGTCAGGAAGGTGCACACGCGCATATATGAGCCCTGTGGAGGCTTATTAACCCACACCCCCGCTCTAACTACACTCATAGCTGTCAATCCACTGATTCAGAGGCTAGAAGAAGAAGAAGAAGATTAGTGCAAAACAGAAAACAGACCTTCAGGTGTAGAAATTGTTTTGCTGGGGCTGATTGAGTTGTGTGTTTGGCTTATACCACATACATTTAATTTTGTGCAATTAACAGCATTAAACTCTTTTTTTTTACAATTACATTACCACTTTTGCCCCATATATGTAAAGATGGACATAATTGTTTTGTTTGTTAATTGAACTGAATAACTGTCACATTATAAACCATAAACATTTATGGCAACCACTTTAACAGAAACCCTGCAGTTATTCAAATAATAAGGCTATTATGGCATTAATCAAACATTTCTAACCAAACGTTATTTTAACGCAGTCACTCAGACTTTGGAAAAAGTGGTGGATTTATAAGACATCATTTTCATTTAGTGGATGCCGTGTAATTTTAAATACAAATCAACTAAAAAAACGAACCACATAAATAAATCTGAACTGAGCCAAACCTGCCACAGTCCAGTGGAGAGTCAGTGCTGACCTTTTTGGAGCAGTAAAAGAAAAGAAAAAAAATGTGCTGAAAGGTGAAATGAAGGAATTATTGCAAATCAAAATGCAGCATAATAATTATTTTTTCCCTCCATTATCTTGTTTTAATAAAGAAGACAAATTAGTAATTGAAATGAGAATTAAATTAATTGCCGAGCCCCATTAAATGTTGGTTAAAACCTGAATATTTATCAATGGTAATAAAATAACTAAAGTAATAAATGAAACATTGGTTAATAAAGGAAAGCAGCATTTTAGGCACCTGAAATAAAAGAAAAATACAACAAAGAAAGTGTCAGAATTTGGATTGCTGTACTTTTGATATCGATACATCAGATCAGCTTGTGATATTTTTAATTTGCACATCAGGTTTGAAAATTTAGAAACATCAGTTAGACTTGCTCCATATGAAGCTTGATTTGTAATTTTTCAAGCGAAACATTTGTTTTATTGCTGGTTCTCTTGGGTTTGGGGGAATTGAGAACTCGTCCAGACAAAATGAACAAAAAGCTGATAGCAGTGTTAAACTTCAGAAGGGAAACTTGTAACCAAAATCCCAAAAATGGGACACCAGTAGCAGAAGTAACCAGGAGAAAAGAGAACATAATCAGATGGCTTTACACAGGATGCAGGGTAAACACTATGCAGTCTATATTATATACATGGGGGCTTACTAAACCATAGAACACCGCTGGCATCAGTACGAGGTAAAGGCAAACAAACACAAATAAAATTAAGAATTGTGGAGCAGGTAATCCCGACTGAAGGAAATAACAGGAAGTGAAACTAGAGCGAGGCCCAGAAAAACAAGACAGGAAGTCACGTAGAGAAAAAACTAAACTGATGCATGAAGATCAACACTAATAAAGACGACAGACATGGGAGAGCACAAGCAGACACACAGAGAAGACAGAGAGAGGCAAGACACATAGGAACCCAGAAAATGAGAACATTAGAAAGAGAAGAATGAGTAACAAATCAAAACAGGAACCCAAAACTCAATAAACACAACACTGTAACCTGGGACCGTGACAAATTCAATGCCTACATAATCTTCTGGGGAAACTCTACCCTCTAAAATGTAATATTTTCCCCATTATACACAGGGGACTCCAACAACCTTGTGTTAAAAATAAGTGAGTGTACAGGTTCCTTGTCATGTCCAGTATGTCTGCGAGCCGCAGAACAATAACGGTAACGCTGATGCTTGTAATGATGGGCGGTAATAAAAAAAGATGACGGCAATCAGAGCAGCTGATTGAGGGGCTCGGATAGATTGGGAGAGAGAAATCCTTTAGCAGGGAGAAATAAATGGAAAGAGAGATATGGGCGAAGGAGGGAGAGGTAAAGAGAGGATGCAAGGAAGGGGGAGCAGGAGGAAGATGAAGAAACCAGGCAATCAGAGGAGGCGAGGGTGGGGGGAGGTTACTTTGTAGATTTAATTGCAGTGCAGTAGAAGCAATCTTTTCTCTCTCTCTCTCTCCCTCTCTCTCTCTCTCTCTCTCTCTGTGTGTGTGTGTGTGTGTAGACTCACCAATCTCCCCAAGCTAGACATTAGCTGCAGTGCTTCATTTATCACTGTCAAGTCGGGAGCTCCAGGGGGGAGGAGGCGGGGTTCTTCATGGAGATGGGCGATACCGTTTTTTTTTTTCAATTTGATACGATATCAATATTTCTAGCTACAATTTTACTGATAGAGATACTAATCATTGCTTAAACAGCAGCATTTTTAAAGAGAAAAGTAATTTTGGAGGAAATACAAAAAGAAGGCCACATGACAAATACTAATAACTGCAGTAATTGGAAGTTTCTACCATGACATTTTGCATAGACACTCTTCAGACAGGTTAAAATGGAAGAAGACATACTTTAGTGATCTTTAGACTTTTTCTGTAGAACCACAAACATATGTGGGAATTTTTGTACATATAGTAATGTCTAAAGTGGTGAATTACCCCTAATTTCTTTATATTTTGTGCAGAAAATAAGACATTTATGCAGATATTCATTGAAACATCTGTCCACTTGTGTAATTTGGCACACATCAGCCTTTTCATCCTTTCCTTAAGAATGGCTTCTTAACAGCCACCCTTCCATGGAGGCCATTTCTGATGAGGCTTCACGAACAGTAGATGGATCCAGTGAAGGCCATGTCTCGTCACATTATTTTAAGATACCATTCATCTGCCGTAGGTAGATTTTTGTAGGCCTGCCACCTCTCCTTTTGTGCTGCACTTGTCCAGTGTACATAGATTTTTTTAGACACTGAGAATATGCACTTTGCACTTTGGGAATCACTTTCTTGATACATATAAACTGTTGGACTGGCACATGGGACTAGTACCGTATTTTCCGCTCTTTACCAAGTGTAACAATTAAGTTTAACATCCAGGCATCCATGAAAACAGGATTTATTAAATTTAATGGAGTTAGAAGTTAGCAGGAAGTTAGCTCGCTAGTTTCGCTAGTTACCTAAGCATGATATAGCATGTTCTGACTGAGTGATTTGTGATAAAATTAAAACATACAGCTCTGCCACCACTTCCAACATAAATGAAGACAGAAAACCAAACATCAGTGACTTTTGTACTTTTGCAGGGTTACTGAAGTTGGGCTAGCTCAGTGGTCAGCAACCTTTAACACCCAAAGAGCCATTTGGACCCGGTTTCCACGCAAAAGAAAACACTGGGAGCCGCAAATACTTTTTGACATCTAAAATGAAGATAACACTGTATATATTGTTTTTTACCTTTATGCTTTTTGTGAACAACTAAGGTGTGTTGCTTATGAAATCCATGAAGTGCTACAGAGAAAATTAAATTTTATTTATGTAATTAACATATTTTGAACTCTAAAATAAATAAACAATATAATATAACAAAAGGAAAGACACCCAGCTGAACTAAAATGATCCATGTAGCAAACAAAAACTGTTGTGAGCCGTCACCCTCATATCACCTTTGGGCTTTTGGATCCTTGACCTGGTTTTTAAAAAATAATTGGAAAAAAGCACTATGCTGCTAAAAAAAGAAAGATATATATTTGCAAAATTCTGCCTAAATATGTATTTTACCTGACCAGACCGGGCGTGGTCTGCAGCACCACTGCAGGGGAGGCGGACGCACCTGAGCGGCACACGCAATCACGCCTCACCGCCTTAACGTCTGTGCTATCTATGCTGTTGTGTTGGTATGTGTCGGGCTGTGAGCTGAAAAGCTACAGCCGGCTGTATGTGTACAGCAACCGTGTGTGAAACGCACGGCGTTTCGGCGGGTCCACCGGCTTCCGCGAGTGTGACGCTTATTTTGAGTGATGAAAAAAAGAATAGAATATAATTTTATTTTTATATTTCAATATCACAATAATCTTCCAATTTAGAACTACAAGTTAAAAAAGAACAACCATAAATAAAATACACTTCAGCTAAATACTTCTAATTTATTTTCCCAAACCACGCAGAGCCACACTATAAGGACTAAAGAGCCGCATGTGGCTCCGGAGCCGCAGGTTGCCGACCCCTGGGCTAGCTGGTATATAATGATGTGCTACATATACATAAACACAGTAAAGCTGGAGGATGAATGCTAACTTTTTTCCACTCGATAAAAGTTAACGTGAGGATTCCCAGTGGTTAGGAACAATTGCAGTCGCATGGCAGGATGCTGTAAACGGACCAAACTTCAGCCAGGAGAACAACTGAGATAATCCATCCACAATACGAGGTTAGTTATTAATGTACTGCAACAACATGGGAATAGAGCAGCTATGAGAGAATTCAGCATTAATGAATCAATGGTACCGAAGTGGAGGAAGCAAGAAGAATGAGTTGAGTAAAGTGTGACTTATCTGACTGTTTTGTTTTGCTTAATGCACCTTATAATCCGGTGCGCCATATGTATGAAAACAGACCCGTTCATCGACAGTGCGCCTTATAATCCAGGGTCCCTTATCGTCCGAAAAATACGGTAGATAGGCACACATAGGAAACTCAAATTAATTGTCAGATTATGAAGTGCCTTGAGGCGACTTTTGTTGTGATTTGGCGCTATATAAATAAAATTGAATTGAATTGAATTGAATAATTACATGCTCCATGGCAAAGGTCCAGTTGATGTACTTGGATTAGCAGAGGTGAGGCCCAGCAGATGCTGATTGGCTCCAATCCCTGCATCTGAATACCTGTTAGTCAGAGTAGCCACGCCCCTAACTCTACTATTCACATGGACGCGTTGTAAAAGAACATTCAGTTGCTATGAAGAG